>NC_142517.1:175279000-175587000 GCF_057876585.1 Rhinolophus sinicus | reverse complement strand
AAGAATATTAGAGGGTAAGAAGATTGATGGACTTTCTCCCTTACAGGAAAATTCACTAAATCGTTTTGAAGATTAAAAAAAGAGGAATTCAAAGAGCTCACAAATAGGGTTTTTTATTGGTACTAGACTATATGAAAATCAGAAACAACTATTCTTTATAAGAATATAACCATGTAATTGAGCACTAAAATTGGGCAGTGAAACTCAAGTGTAATTTTTTTCCTCCACAAAATGCATTTGTCTACAGTCTAATCCCTCAAATAAATTATACACCCATTGCCAGGAGATTCAAATTACTTGAATTTCTCCCCCCAACATTTTATAATTTAGCATTTTGTCATTTCAAATAGTAAAATAATTGTCTTTTTATTTCTTCTCAAGCTGTAGCAAGTTAGTACCATTATGGCAAAATCTTGCTGTTACACAATACATCAATCTGAAAAATGATTAGACATTTTTCCAATCTCTTCTAAAAAGCATTTTCATTTTTCTTATGATAATTGGGGAGCTTGTCAGCTTGTTGCTGAGGAGACTCGAGAAGGACTGTAAGGTAAAGCAAGTATTATGGCGAAAGGAAAAAATACTGGTTGTCTATACCAAATGCAGAACAGTTTAGCTAACGGATGAAGAATATTCTGTTTCTGCTTCACTCCCTAAAATTAAATGTCCATTTATTTGAGTCTGGTGTATACATTCATCACAGGTAGTAGCATATGAAAATGCTGATAGAGAAAGAATTGTTTAACTCAAAACTTTTTAATTTATTAAAAACCAAGATGGGATATAATCCAAGCTTAAGGACTATTGACTAAATAAACCAAAATTCAGTTGAAAATACAAACCAAGTCTTAATAGCAGGTTTGCTCATTGTTTCAGCAGGATTCTTAACCTTGATATTTTCTGTACAGGATGAGAAGCTCCACGAGGGCAGGATTTTTGTCTCTTTGGCTCACTGCTGTGTCACCAGAGCCTAAAAACATACAAGGTACCCATTAATATTGTTGAACTAATGAATGACTTTCATAAATTATTATTTTAGGTAAATTGAAACAGCCTATAATTGCAGTCATTATTTCCAGATGGATCTCAGAGCAATTTTAAAGACTTTGAACAGCAATGCAGAACAAAAGCGTGTTCCTTGCTGATGGGTTCACTGTGGTGATCTACTTCACGTCTGAATAAACCTGGAAAAACTTGAAAGAGAGCAGCACCACAGCACAGCTCATCTCACACAGAGGAAGAAGCAGACCATGTGAGCTCGGGCATTGAAAAGCAACCCAACTCCCAAAGCAAGCATAATTGAAAAGATGCATAACCTCCTTTCCCATCAGATACACCAAATGTGGGTGTTTCTCCTGAAATCCATCTACATCAATATGGCTAAGAGAAGGGAGCAGATGCTTATGTCTTAGACTCTCTGGGACCTCTTACCAGGCTCCAACCTCACCTGCCCCAAACCTCCTCCCAGCAAGTTGATGCTTTACAAGTTCTCCCTCCACCTTTTTATTTTTAAAGATTTGTATTAAAAAATATAGCTAACATACAATATTATATTAGTTTCAGGGGTACACTCTCCCTCAATCTTGAGTCAGACCTGAGATGATCATGACACAGCTCAGGGGCCTCACGTGTTTTCCTCTCAGGAGCATTGGGTCTATAAATTGCTTCAAAAATTCTTACTCTTCTGAATTCGCCTCAAAACTTTTATCTACTCCCTGAATGGTCCTGCAGAGTCCTGCAGGCTTCTGCAAGTTCAGAGTTCCATTAAATTGGAAGGCATGTTTTATAACTTCTCAGTTTCCTTTATGAATTTTTATCAGCCTAAAGCAGTTACCACCACCCAGATTTAGCCTGGACATGGGGAAAACAATCTCTTTATGTCCTGGCACATGAGCTCTTCCTTGTCTAAATGCTTTTGGCCCCACTGGGTGATTTTGATTGGTTCTGCAATTCCTCTAGATTCTCGGCCAAAGAAGAGGCTCAACCTTGGGGACTCCTTTCCATTCTAGTGCCTGTAGTCAGACACCACTACCCCATGGCCAAACAGCAAAGTAGATGAAACCTGAACTACATCAAGAAATATTTATCGAGTGTCTACTCAGTCTTGTGGGGGCCCCGTCACTAGGGAGGTATGGAGAGCGTGCCGGTCAGGGTCTGAGATTTTCCAGAATGTAGTAGGGTCTAGCTCAGGTCTTTGACACCTTCTTCCCGTGGATATACTGTAATTCCCTTTTCCTTTATAAGGTCCTCCAAGTCCCATAGGCAATGAGGGCTCTGCTGCTGCTCCCAGTTTCCCCCAAGCCTCACCACCCCATCCAGCCTTTCATATGCTGCCACAGCCATTTTTAGATCAGTGATAGGTAGGCTTCAAGTGCTGCAGTGCAGTCCAGGATTTCAATTCTGAGTAAAAGATTAGAAAGCTGCCTTTATTGTTCTCCGTTTCAAATATTTATATACCAAATTTCAAATATTCAAAAATTTAATGGCTAAAAGACACTCATGGACATTTTTCTAGTCAAAAAAATGTCAAATATTAAAGAAACTATTTGAATTGTCTTTTAAACTCAGGCCCCCTATGGGCTTTGGGATTTCAAGTTATATTTACTTCTTCATACAAATCGTGTTCAAGTTTTTGTAATAACAAACACGTATTATTTTTATAATCAAGAAAAAAATAGTAAAGCTATTTTTATCTTAGACAAAACATGTGCCCTGTAAAATATTTTTATTTGTTCTGAATTTGTCCTAGTGAAAAAAAATAATTATTTGCATATTTTTTCTAATACCTTTCCATCACAACATTTCAGTACTTGGTGATCTTTTCCATCAGGATATGTTAGAAACTTGCAAATCTGAAAACCAACTCCTGGCTGCGTGAGAGTTTGTGCTAAGGACCCAGAGACAGCATTTGCTTTGAATGCAAGGCTCTTGGATTTCCTTATTGCACGTTCTTTAATGGAAGAGGAACTTCTTTCCATTTCATGAAGTCTTGGACCCATAGGTAGTAGGGCAGTGGGTGGGAGGCTTGAGCAGATGAATAGGAGTGCTGGGAGAAGTCCCTCCATTGCCAGCCTCATGGTTGGCTATGATGGCCACCTCAAAGGAGAATTACTGCTGTGAAGACACTATCTGCCAAAGGCAATGCATACAGGATTCTTCTGCCAATGTGATAACCTTGCCTTAATGCAAAAGAAAGAATTAAGTCAAGGTTTTTAGATAGAGCTGATAGAGATGGGGGCAGTGGGTGGGGGAACGTGTCTGTTAGAGACCTTCAAAATGGCTGACCCACTACATACATGGGAGAATTTATATATGGACTCTTCAAATTCCCAACTAGCTGTTTCCTAGGCTAGTTGCTATTGCAGACACCATAGTTCTACCTGGTTTCTATTCAGTAACAGTTCATCCATGACTCCTTGCTTGTGATATTACCCCTGGAATTTAAAGGTTGTAACCCCAACCCTTATCACTATGCTGAAGTATCCAGGTGAAGTCTACATTAGTAACCTCAATGGGTGGTAGGGAGTATCAATATCCTGAGAAGTGGATGATGTTTTATACTATACTGTAAATATGTTTTTAGGGGGGAAAAATTGTAAGTAAAGTTAGAAAAAAATCTAGTTGGTGGGTGGGAATACTCAGAAAATTGAATTGTGATCCTCTGGAAGAAGGGGGCTCTATCTGATCAGAATTTTGAGGTAATAAGGTTGCATTCTTATGTTTACTGAAAAAGGAACGTGGGTCTTAAAACTCTCTCCAACCAGTCAAGCTTTGGAAATCTTAGTGGATGGTTCCTGTCTACTTTCACACCTCCTTTTCATGCCTCAACCCTTTGCTCCTATGACTGCATTAAAACTGATCTTGCCAATGTCCTCAGTTTTCAGTACTTACCAGTTGTCACATCTTAAAGGCAGTTTTACCTCCTCCTATCACTTAATTCTTCTACCACATGACACCCTGCTGTCTTCTTGAACCACTCTTTGTTGGCTTCTGTTTGCTACCCTCTCTTGTTTTCCTCCTCATGCTCTTGCTGCTTTTTCTCTATTGTTTAGCATTCCTTTGTCTCTACCTTTCCCCCTTAAACGTTGATGTTTCCTCAGTTTCTATTATCAACCCTCTCTTCTCTCTCATTTCACCCACACCCAAGGCTTGAACTACAGATGACTCCCAAATTTGTATCTTTTAAGCTCCAATTCCATATATTCACGTATCTACTGAGCATCTACCTTAAACTCAATATATTCAGAACAGAGACTCACAAGTACCTCAGGCACAACATGAAAAAAGAAATCATCATCTCTCCTCAATCTCAACCCATTCCTTGTCCTTTATCCTTATCATGGTGAATGGCACCACCATCAATCCAGTTGCCCAAGCCAGAAGTAAACATCATTCTAGAATTCCTATCATCTTCTGAAGTCCATTTCTCTGGGAGGTCTATTGTTATTCTACCTTCAAGCTGCCTCAAGTATTCATGCTGTTTTCTTCATACCATTGTCCCTGCCTCCTTATCCTAAAGCCTTCAGGATACCCATTGCTAGCATGGCATAGGCATGACTTGTGCTCCAGCTCATCCCCCTCCCCACCATCCAGGACTGTTGAACAAGTCCTTCCAGTTCCTGATCTCTGAGGACTCTCTGCCTTAGCCTTTGCATCTGCTGTCTCTGCTGCCTGAGATACCTCTTCCTCCTTTTTCTCCTGGCCAACGACTTCTCATTCTGGAAAACATCACCTCTTCTAAGGAGGTCTCCTGATCCCCTAAAACAAGAAAAGAGTGCTTCTTCAGTTCTTTGATAACACTCTGCTCCTCTGTCATAGAATATATCACAACATGATCAAATCAGCAGTTTATCAGTCTCTCTCATTACTCTGAGACAATCTTGAGGGCAGAATCATGTCTCATTCATTTCCTTATTTCTGTTTAACAGAGGTGCTGGAAAATAGTAGGCTGAAATATAATGAATGCTTGTTGCATGCATGCATGCATGAATGAATAAATACAAAGTGTTTTCAGTATTTTCTTTCATGGGCCTGAATAGCTCTTATCACTCAGTTTGACATATTACCCCTTTCCTCTTACAGCAAGCCTCAAGAATTTCAGTATGATATCCTCTTCTAATAAGTTCAAATGCAACAAATAACAACAACTATTTAAAAGAAAGCATATATATATATATATATATATATATATATATATATATATATATATATATATTTTTTTTTTTTTTTTTTTTTTTTTTTTTTTTTTTTAAAGCAATCTTGGAACTGGCATCTCCTGTACTTCTGGTCTACACTCTCATACCCCGATGCTCAAGAATTCTCATTTCTGTAAAAACAGATACACGAGACTGACCCCACTCAGCATATCACTAATGTTCTGTAATGGTTCCTAGCACTACTTCAGAGCCAGTACACATGTTTTTCCTAGTCTTCCTGCCCAAGTCAATCCATAAATATTTTTAATCTATGAGCCTTTAAACTTAAAAAGATTTATTGGGCCACTTTAAATATTTATGTCTTGCTTATATGGGATTGAAAGATCACAATGGCTCAGGATCGATTGCATTTCATCTTTTCAGTTCTTGTTTCACAGCTGAGCACTTCTCAGAGTTATGAACATGAGTCCAGTCCCTGACAAACCATAGCAAAGGCCAAAAGAATGAGCAAAATTATCCACCCTGGAATCCACAAGGGATAGGTAGGGACTGACGAGGCAGCATCTGCTGTGACTTATTACAGGATACATGTTACACTAGGCTCCAAATCCATCCCAAAACGGAAGTCTTTTGTCATGGGTCTTTCACCACAGGAAAGCAACATACACATACATTCAACAATAACACTCCATAAATCTCTGTCCCACAGAACTTTATCTCATGTGGTGCCAATAAGAAAGAGAGAGATCTCAAAACAGCAGGAGGAAATTACTGTTTTATGTACAGAAACATTTAATATCACTGTAGATAAATCTTTTAACAAAAGTAAGACAGAACTATGTACCTTAGGATCAGTCCAAAATAAGGACAAATCTCTCCAACTAGTGTCTGACAGATTTTGCATTTTGAAGTTAAATCTATCATCTAAAAGGAGGTGAGTGGCAAGAAAATAAGTTATTTTATGAAACTATAGTTATATACATAGAGAATACACAGGGCATCCTAGATATGGATGGAAGAATAATATACGACAAAGGACCATGTGGCAAGGTCAGGGGGTAGGGGATTCTTAATCTGGATTCAGAACATACACACATGTAAATACACATGCTCACTCATAATCATGGCCCATGTGCCTATTTCTCTGGGAAAAGGACTCTGACCACTCCTAGGATTCTCCCAAGAGGCCTTTGACTCATAGAGTGTCACAAACCACTGCTTTATAGCAATGTTTCCCAGATTCATAAAGATGTGTTGCTGTCAGGTGAGATTCAAGCTTTTTGAACACAATAATGATCAAAACCACTAGATTGGAATCCTGAGGCAGTGGTGCAAAGCAGATAGGACACGCGCACTCGGACGGGAATGGGAAAGTCACTCACAAATCTCACAGAACATTTCACTGTAAAGCCCATGCTAGTAAGTAAGGGCAGAAAATCCTCTCCATGTTTAGGAAAGTACAAGAAACAGGGGGGCCCTGGTAGGTAGAGGAAAAGATACTCCATCTGTTTCCCCAGTGCACCCCTCATGTGCACCCCAAACTTACCTTTGATGCTGGGTTTTGTTAACTGTCAACATAAACATCTAAACCTGCAGAGAATTTTTTTATAAAAATTAATCTGAGCCAAACAGAGGGTATACCTAAAAGCTATTAATATATCTCAAAAGACTGAGATAAATGCTCCCAAGAAATGACAGTTTGCAGCTCCTTTTATGCATTTGGAATTAAGAATTAAGAATTTGCATTTGGAATTAAGAATTAAGAAATATGCATTTGGAATTAAGAATTTGCATTTGGAATTAAGAATTAAGAAATATGCATTTGGAATTAAGAATTTGCATTTGGAATTAAGAATTAAGAAATATGCATTTGGAATTAAGAATTAAGAATTTGGAATTAAGGGGGAAACATAGGACGATTACATGAAGGTGGGAGAAAGCAAGGCAGGGATTGCATTACAGGGTAGTTGTAAGAGTATGTGCTCTCTTGAAGGTGGTCACACTTTAGCAGGAGGGGTCTGAAAAGAGGCATTTCAAAATTGTGTTAACCTAGATGCACAGAAACAATGGACAAATATATGTATATAACTAAAGAAGTTATATGCCTGGGGAGTGAACACCCTCCACGACCCGCCCAGTTAGAAATTTATGATCAGATCACCCAATGAGGTTGCTTTTCATAGAATTCCCTTTTTGTCCACATAGCTGTTAGTTTTATAAGCCTTGCTGCGTGTATAAAATATACGAATATAAAAATTCAAAAGGAACATAGAATAAGGTCATGCATAGCAGCATTCCACTTTGGAAAACTCTTGATCTGAGATTTTGGTTTGTTGTTCCTGGTCAATTTTGTTTTCTGTTTTTTTAGTTGTTTATTTTTTCACTGTTGCTGTTTTACTACATCAAAATTATGATTAACCCCTCATGCCCAGAAATCTTGTGTCTCTTTTTCAACATTGGCAGGACTACTAACACATTAGTCTAAACATGTTTACATGGCTGATTCCATTATACAAAGGAAGATTCCATTACCATGCATAAATATGATAATCTCATCAGTCCAAAAATCAATTAAAATTAGTATATTTATTATATGAGTATTACTTATGTACATTACACTTTCAAGATTTAAGCTATTACTTGGGTATTAGCTCTTCACCTAAAAGTGATATTCTCTAATAGAGTGTAAGCTTTTGTAACACATAACCATCCAAATATGTAATGGCACAAATGCAATAATAGTTTCTTTCTTACGCATGTGCCAGTTTGAAAACAGTGTCACTGTTCAGTAGGCTGCCCTCCTCCATGTGGTGATTTAGGAACCCAGGCTCATTCCATCTTATGGCGCTGCCATTTTCTGAGGACTTGTTGTCATCTGAATTCAGCTTATGAAGATATCATAAGAATTGACATTTGAGGAGGTCATAATTTCTTTTCTTTTTTTAAAGATTTTATTGGAGAAGGGGAATGGGACTTTATTGGGTAACAGTGTGTACTTCCAGGACTTTTACCAGGTCAAGTTGTTGTCCTTTCAGTCTTAATTGTGGAAGGCACAGCTCAGCTCCAGGTCCAGTTGCCGTTTTCTAGTTGCAGGGGGTGCAGCCCACCATCCCTTGTGGGACTCGAGGAATCGAACCGGCAGACTTGTGGTTGAGAGCCCACTGGCCCATGTGGGAATTGAACTGGCAGCCTTCGGCTTTAGGAGCACGGAGCTCCAACCGCCTGAGCCATCGGGCCGGCCCCTGAGGTCATAATTTCTTTAGTTGATTTTAGATTGCCAGTGTGTTATAAAAAGATCTACCTCAGGAACAGCCCAATGGAGGAGATGCATAGGACAAGGTACGTGGAAAGTGTTGCACAGTTGCCATGCCTTCTCTAACTAAGCACAGGCACTCTATGCTCAGCAGCTCTAACCCAGAAGCTCCTGTTAATTGTTGTCATAATCTTGAGCCCCCTATTTCTGTCAGGGCTCAGTTAAGAGAATAGACACAACTGTAGGTGTTTCAAACGGAGGGAATTTAATACAGGAACTTGTTATATGCATGATGGAAAAACCAGAACCAAGGAGTCAAAGATGGTGGGTCTAACCCAAAGATAAACAACAATCAGAAGCCATTAACCCCCTACTCTCCTCACCACCACCACCCCACCCTCCAGGACTGGAAGGATTCAGGGAGGTGTTGTTATCAGAGCCTGGAATATGGGATCATCTGAGAGAAATCAGAAGCACGGAGGAAGGATTGCTGGCAGACACTGAGACCATGAAGGGAGGGGCTATCTAACAGCAGCTGGAATTGTGGAGTACAAGCAGCCACTGGCAGAGAAATTGCTCAACAGAAAGAGAAGAGGAGAAACTCCCTGGCTCTCACCTCCTCCCAACCCCCGGTCTTCCACCTATGTCTCCCATTGGCTCAGTCTATGTGGAAGCCAGAGAGCAAGGAAGCTGGACAATTCAGTCCCCTATGACAGAGAGCAGAACAAAGGAACGGCCAGAGTAATCAGGCAAATAATCAGCACATTCCTCTTTAGAGAAGATGGCAATGAGATGAGTCTAAAGATGAAAACCACATGGCTATAGAATTTTTTGTTGATATGGAGATAGGAAGGGAAGTCAAAGGAAGAAAAGTAGGAAAGGAAAAGGGTGTGGCAAGATTGGAACTCAGGAAGAAATAGAAGGGGAGGGATCACTCTCCAAGTTGGCTAGCCTGCTGCTCAGATCAGAGGCTCCATTTATATTCGCTGTACAGCAGTAGCTAGATCAGGCCAACAGAAGAATTATAGAGCTGCCAGTGACCTTAGAAACCAGTAGAGTACAAAAATCCATACTTTGATGTTATTGAAGTTTGTTTGGACTTAATACATAATTGATTGAAATTAATGTGAATTTAATTCTTTCCTGTCAAAATGCAATTTAAATATCTTTCAAGAGACTTATGAAGGGATTTTAGAAAGCCATACCACTGCAGGTCCTTTTGTGGAGCATAAAGGCAAAAACAACTGAGAACAAACAAAGCAAACAGAAAATATGTGTGTGGGGGGAGAGGGTGTGGGAGAAGAGAGCCCAAGGTATTTCTTCAGTAATATTTGTTTATGGCTGTTTCAAATTAAGGAACTAATTTTGGACGGGGGAATAAATAAAGAAGTTCCTTGAGAAATAGAAGACTATTGCTAAGAACAAAGTTCTGCCTGTAGTTAAGTGGGGGTGGAGGAAGGGGGGCGAGAGGGGAGTCTCTTCACTCATACCTAGCTTGTTTATTTTATAGTGTTAATGTGTTTGTGAAAAGAATCCAATTCAGACTATTTTTGTTAATGTTTCCTGTTTATCTACTCATGCAGATAAATACCTGGCACCTCCTTGATGAGACAATCTTTTTAGAAGCTGCAAGAGAGGCACCCCTGGGATCTGCAACAACTTTCAGGCACCATTCAGTAGCAGTTCAAGGCCCAGTACTGTATTCCTGGATTCTATGAACTCCACTTCATGGGCTGCCACCTGCAATTTTTGTCAAATGAGCAAAGATGTCTTGGTCCAACAATATATTTGGTTAAGAGCTTAATAGAAGAAAGTCCATGTGGAAACAGTTGACGGTTTTTGAAGAAGGCAAGTTGGGTGTGAAATGAAACCCCCAAAGCAGGGTAGCGGGATCACCAGCCATAGCACAGCATACCTGAGCTGTGGACTGGAGTTTGCATGAACTCCATTTGATTGATGTCTGCTTCATCGGGCCCTGCTCAGCTGCATGAGAAAAGAAGCAGAAAGGCTGCCTGAAACTCTATAGTGTCTTATAAAATCATTTGCCAGTATTAAGACCTCATCCAGGAATAATTTTAGTTTGCTTTTGTTTTCTGAGCCACTCAAAGAGAATATTGCATGGGAAATTTTCCATTTAATATTCAGTCTCATCAACTGAGTTATTAATAGAAAGCAGTTCATGGAAACCATTTCTAAGGTGTCGATAAAAATCATTTCTATGGGTCCATGCTAGGTAAGAAAGAGTTGGTACTCCAGAGAGCACAAGATACTGTTCTTACATTAAGGAGTTTGTGACCCTCAGCTAAATAAATAGTCAATCTGAGTTATCAGCTCGGTGATTATTTTCTCTTTACCCCCAAAGGTCCTTTAGAAAGTAGTTATTATAAGTTTCCAAATGCCTACTATAAGGCAAGCACTGTATTTACCTCACTTAATGCTCACAAAATCCCTAAGTGGCAGTTTACTAATCATGCCCATTTTAGAGAAATGAAAGTTGAGGTTCAGAGAGATTAAGTAATTTCCCTAAGAGCTACACAACTGGGGCTGGGATTCAAACTCTTAATTTCAAAGCCCATGCTCTTAACTGCTATGCTCAGGACTGTATTTCATGGGTGTGTGACCCGGGCAGTAGTAATGCCCTTTCTAGAACAACCTGACACCTAGATGGAGCTGACACATGGTTTAATCTTCTGCTGTCCCTGTCTTGAAATTCTTACTAATCCTTAAACAAGTGGTTCTGCATTTTTATTTTGCACTGGGTCCCACAAAGCTTATCGCCAGTCCTGAGTACATTACCTTGTTTTCCCGAAAATAAGACCTAACCAGAAAATAAGCCCTAGCATGATTTTTCAGGATGACATCCCCTGAACATAAGCCCTAATGCGTCTTTTGGAGCAAACCTTAATATAAGACCCGGTCTTGTTTTCGGGGAAACACGGTACATTTCCTACGTCGTAGAGGACTACTATGTGTAGGAGTTTAAAGTTCTTGAACAGTCCTTCCCCCAAAAGGTAGAACCTAATTTGCACTCCCTGCTTGACTGTGGGCTCAACTTAATGACTCACTTCTAAAGAGTAGAATATGGCAGAAGTGATGGTGCGTGTCTTGGTGATCAATAATAAAAGGAATTGTGGCTTCTGCCTTATTCTTGGGTCACTTGCCCCAGGAGAAGATAGCTACCATGAAGTGAAGACATCTGGGCAGCTTTTGGAGAGGCCCAGGTGATGAGGAATGGAGGCCTCCTACCAGCCGCCCTATGAGGGAGCCATCCTGGAAACATTCCATCAAGCACTCAGGCGACTGCTCTCCCCGGCCCAGACCTCAGCCGCAGCCTCATGAGAGAGACCCCGAGACAGAACAATCCAGACGAGCCACTCCTTGATTCCTGACCCTCAAAAACTGTGTGAGATAGTTTGTTGTTTTAAGCCGGGATAATTTTTTTTATGCAGCAATAGATAACAAATACACCATGTAACCCTGGAACTCAAGAAATGAGAGGAATCTTTGGTTAACAGGTGAATACATTCACCAATATTTGGTGCAACGTTTCAATTCATTTTGTTGTCTCTTCAGAGCATATTATTTATTTTAGGGGTCATAATAACAATGCTCTTCAGTGAGTGTCGGGGGGGCTTCTTTCCACATGATCATTGCGGGAAGGCCTTCTTTTAATTTGGGGGCACAGCTTTAGACTGTAAGTAACATTTGATATTCTGTCCTGGTTTTTAATCCACAGACTTCTTCCACAAGAGCCTCCTCCCTTCTGATCGGAAGTTCCTCATTCCAGGCGTTGCCAGTCCTGCCACACTTATGCCATGGGACTTGGGCTTGGACTTCAAGGTACTTGGAGGCGCTTCAACAGCATTTCTCCCATTCTCCTGGCATGGAATTGGAACATCTGGGCTTGCTCCCTGAGAGCTGCTTGGCTTCCCTGCTGTTACCCAGCTTTGCATGGTCCTGCCCAGAGGGGTGACAAGGGGATAAGCTGTCCCGAAGCGCTGCTGACCTGGCTCCATTCCATGCCTGTTCTTCAGGAACCAGTCACCCCGGTTCATAGCAAAGGTAACAGTGGTTCACACATGACAACAATGGACCCATGTAGAAAATAGATTCAACCCTACCTGTGCAATAAAATATCCAAGCATCAGAGTCATAGGTGAGAATTCTAATTCAACAGCCTAGACGGTTAAAATGTGATGCTGGAAGTCAAACAATCTCTTGGTTAGGGACCTCCCCCACTTACAGATACTTCAAAGGCGTTGCGTAAATCAGAATCACTGGCAATGGATGAAACCAGAGTTAAGCTCCCTCCTTCTGCATGGTAGAAAAAAAAATCTCATACATGAAAAGCAAATTATGACTACTTTAAATTGGTAAGTTAGAGGGACATAGCTCCCTTTTTACAGAGTTACAAATGAAATGCAAATTAGTATCAGAGGATGATGTAAGCTAGACTTGGTGAAAATGTAGGCTCCAGCTCCTGCTTTTTACTCAATTATATAAGGCAAAACAGAGAGGAGGGTGGTGTGGTAATAAAGGGTGAAAGGAGTGGGGGCAGTGAGGGAAGACAAGAGATGGGTGTTATAATCACTGTTCTATAGAACCCATCATATACCCATTGTTGTCAAGGAAATCAGCTCACTTTAAGTAGACTGATCACTCTGATGGCAGGTGCAGCCAAGAGCACTAAAGCCTAATACGCCTAAATGACGATTTTTAAAGAGAAGTCATAAGAGATTTGTTCATTAGCCCAAGTTGTTTTCTTTTTCCCCCAATGTAGTGGCCCTCTTCTGATTTCTGTTTTTTAACTGAGAGCTTCAGATGACAAAGGGTGAGCAGATCAGCCCCCGAGGCAGGGGACAGGGACAGGAGCTCCAGAGAGAGGCCCTCTGTGTTGCTTCTCATAACCAGGCATGTCCTAACCTCGATGCACACACGGCCAGAGCCTTGGACTACCTGAGGTTATTGACTGGTTTATGGAGTTTCTGTTTGTTTTCCTCTCCATCTTTTAAGATGTCACCTCTATAAGAGCGATGTCTATACTGTTCATAGCTGTATTCCCAGCCCCAAGGACGGATCCAGAGACATGGCAGGCATGGATAGATGAAGGAAGGAAGGAAGAAACAGACTCACACCTGGTGAAATTAAGTGAGACTCATTGCTTCTGAACTGTTCCAAATGACAACTTTTATGACCCCAAACAACTAGTAGCATTCTCTCACACTCATCACTTACTGAGTAAGCATTTAACGAGCACCTACTATGGATCTTGAGTGAAGGCATTACCTGCCACTCTTAATACATTACACTTCTCATTTCATCCATTCAGAATATTGTCTCCCTCCAAGAGTTGAAGATGGAAGCAATCCCATCCTCAATTCCAGGACAAATTTCCACAATGATAGTATTTTTCAAAGTATTTTTCCAAGGAAGGGCTGCCTGCTTCACAACAGAAAGTACTGCTGCATAGGCACCAACTACTTTTAGGATTAAATTGGTTTAAAATGTTGCTACATATTTCACATGTGAATTCTTACTAGTACATCAGAAGCTGGTTTCATTAGATGGAATTAGTTTTCCTACTTAACATGTGTTAGGTTATTATTATGCAAAAATAAGGCAAAATTCCAACTTCAAGGACCTGGCCTTTCCCCTCTCCCCCTGCCTTTTAATTTATTTATTTCCTTAGAGAAGAATAACAATTAATCTCCATCTAATGCAGTGGCCTCTGCTCTTTCTGTGTCTAATTCTGGAAGTGAATGAAAAGAAAGTTTTTAAAGAATAAATATGCTAGGCACCATGGAGTTGTTCTTTTAAATGTGACATTTTGTGCCTCTTTTATGATGTATGTGAAGGAATAATAATACGATGCTCTCCAGAATCACATTTTATCTAGCCTACGGTAAGTGTTACTATGAGTGAAGAAAGTATGCATAGAATGTTTGAAAAACTTATTCTGAGGCATCTTCATCCCCTTGTTGAGTCAGGCTCCTCTCAGCACTCAGTTCAGCTTTCTCTTTCAAGCAAATGCAGGACTCCGTTGGGATTCAGAAAATGTTTCCCATCCTCACACAGGTCTTTGTAGGACATTTAGAAAGGGGGGAGAGAAATAAAAATATTTTCCTAAGTCAGAAGACTTCTGGTCAATAGGAACAAATGTGGAATCTGGAAAGATTCCAATCAGCTTCCTTGAAGTAAAATAATTCCAAGGTTCTTCGTATTTTTAAGATATCTTTCGTTCACATAGGCGACATGAACAAATAATTGATGAACTTCATTAACTTAACAGCATGGATCGTAGGGGATAAAATAGTCTCTTTGAGAACAAGTTGCTTTTTAAAAAAAAATTCTGAATGCCCCCTACTCTCAACGTTATTTAGCTAGTTTTATGGTTTTACAGGTGATTTAATTGTTTTCATACACTCAGATGGGAGATGAGTTGTTGTTATTATTATTCTAATATATTGAAAGTCTATTTCAAACCCCTCTTAAGAAAATAATTACTCCATGGGACTCTCAGCAGAGGGCAGTAACCTTCATTTGCATTCTTGAACAGGACTCCGCAGGGGAGAAAGCCTGCCCTAGACCTCAGCGGGGGTAAAATCATGAATGAAGCAAGAATTTCTTTTGTTTGTTTTTCCAGAAGAGAAAAGAGATTGCAAAATAAATAAAATGTTTTACTAAAGAGAAAGAAAAATATGTGCTTTCTTCTTTTCCTCACCTCCTGCCTAGGTACTCAAATAGAACGATAGAGCGCCAAAAGTTTCCTCTGGGGATCCTCACAAAATCTCAGAAATCACAGAGTTCACAGCATGCTCTCTGGGCCTCCGTTTCCTCATCTGTTAAAGAAAATATAGTATCTACCTCACAGGGTGGTTAAAGTACAATGTAAAGCACCAGGATAAAACCTGCCACATAGTAAGTGCTCATTAAATGTTAGCTTGTGTTAAAAGCGGAAATGACCCTGTTAAATATTGATTATAAGAGCTAATGATTTGCAGTTAGCGTTTGTTTTAAAAATTTCAGTAAAGACACTGGACTCCTGGGGTAAAAAGCATTTGATCTGGCACTTTCCATAGCTATTTGTCTTCCACCAAACACATATGGGTTGGTTTCTGTTTATGAACTACTCTGCTAAGAGGGAGAGAGATTGATGAAACAGGTCAGGACGCAAAGCTTTTTCTGTTCAGGTGTTCACAGTCTAGAGAGGAAAGCATTCCTAAACCGGGAATTGCAATGCAACCTGGCAAGTCCTGTAATAAAAATAATTATACCCATTATGTATTGACTATGCTTTGGGGTGGGTCAGCATGTTGCAAGTATTGTTCTTCTTGTCTTTCACAACGATTCTGTGACATAGGAGTTATTATTCCCATTTATAGAAGAGGACACAGGTGCTATCATTCCCATTTTCAGAGAGGCTAAACAGCTTGTCCCAGGTTACATAGCTAGCAAATGGTAAGGCTGGCTGTTTAAATCTAAACTCTATGTTCTTAACCACAACAATATACTACCTCCCTAAAATATAATATAGAAATAATAGTATATATTCTTTTCATTAAAATAATGAATATATTATTAAAAGTAGGTAGTAAAAACATTTGGGAGCACAGAGGGACTAGCTGGCTAACTCTGCCCCAGGAAAGATGTGAGATGACACGACGGAGGAGATGACATTTGAGTTAATCAACACAGCTATTTTTATGGCTATGTCATGGATTAGATTCAAGTACACATTTTATTTAGTTTCCCACCCCACCCAGCTACCAGAAACCTAATTTTCAACTTCTTCTCATCTGCGACACATTTTCAGATTTCTTTCACCAATGTACTACTATATTTGTCACTGAATATATTTGGTCACTGAAACTCTCAATACCATCATCCCATTTTTAGGACAAAGCAAAAAAATCTCTCTCTCTCTCTCTCTCTCTCTCTCTCTCTCTCTCTCTCATATATTAGGGATTTCTTTAAATAACAAACTCCAATAGATCATGACACATGGAGTTGTTCTTTTATAACATATTATACTGTATTAGTGATGATATATACCAAAATGTTAACACTAACTACTTCTAATTTTAGAGGTTGCAAGTTTATGGGAGTAATCAATCTGTTTGCTTCTAAATATTGCAAGTTTTCTCAAATAAATATTTGTCACTTTGGGCATTAGATTATAGGTGTGTTTGAAATAACAGGCAACAGACCCTTCCCGGTGTTGTCCTAAAGTCAATGCATGTTCAGTTCACTCAGCTCCATCTCATCTACATCTCCAATAACAAGTTCCTTAATGACGAGGACTGCGTCCCCAGGAAGAGGGAGATGGAAAGGCTTGCGTATGGTAGGTTCTTGACAAATACTTATCTCTTAATGTGAAGATGAGTGCTTGGGGCAAGCTATACAAAGTACAAATGAAGTCTGAGCTGAGGGAGTCTTGAACTGATCTCCTCCAGCAAAGAATGTGTAAGCAAAACAACTATACACATCCTGCTCCATAGGTTTTCTCTCAACAAAGGGGCCTGTTATGTGCAAGGTGCTCAGTAGGAAGAAAAGAGGGCAAAAGGGGCTCCTCTCAGCATTGAATATGTTTCCATCCAGCTGTGGAGACCAGACACTAATGCAGGAAAAGATAACTAGCAATATGTGTGCAGAATATGCATCTGTGTTAACAAATTAAAGTGTGCAAAAAATGTTTTATTTCTCAATAACAAAAAAGGTACATTTCTTTAATATAGAATATAGTGAATATCTACAATTGTTATCAGGTCCTGATTCTTCCAAATGGCAGAAGCATAATCCTAGACAACTCAAAGACCCTCTCTCTTCTAGTCCATGGTATCAGCTCTAAGTCTGAGGGGCCAAGATGATGGGAAACAGGATAGAGAATAGTCAGGGGTCCAAACTGACATTCATTGAGATCTATTGTCTCATCTGACCCTTGGGGATTGGGATACTCAAGATGGCTGCTTGAATGGACCTTGTTCCCATCCAACAGCCCCTTATGGGTGGTGACTATTCTTGCTACCAAAACTCTTTCTGAGGCCCATGCCTGTCGCTGGGTGGGGTGTGGGGCCTGGAGGCTGTCCAAGGGCCATCAGCAGTTCTGTGCTCTTCATGAACAAACTGGAATCACTCCTCAGAGCCACACCAAATTGGGCTGCAGGTGCTCTGGGAGGCAGCCTCAGGCCCATGAATTGACACAAACTCCATAGCCGTGTCTATTCTGACATCTTGAAATTTCCTCAAGTTCTATCTGCAACTAGGTGCAGTTACCTCTTCATGCCTGGGATATCTATTGTCTCCAATCCAAGAGTGGGGGGCAGAGGAGATGTCTCTTTTGCCCTAGGAACAAACTCATAGCTCATGTGCTTTGTTTCTCCTCTGACATTCAGGGAAACTTATCACTTTGGACTCATCAAACAACCCTTTGGGGCAGAAAATCTTGTTCCTGCATCATTGTGTATTCTCTCAAATTCATTAACTTCACCTAAGAATGCCTTGTTCCCTGTAGCTTTTATACATTTGGACACAAATCAGGAATATAATTCTTTTTTCTCTGACCCAGTGGGTGGCCTGTGCTCTGACTGCAAAATGGCAGAAGGGCCGTAGGATTACAAGAAAATATAGGACCAAAATCCTCAGGTAATAGGTCAAAGTACCCTGCTACCAATTGTTTAAATGGAAGTTCAAGATAATAAGGGAAGAGATGGGCAGGTCTAGGTCTCCAACAAGCCAGAGGCCTGCTGAGGGAGGCTCCTGAGAAACTAAACTTCTCTTCAGTCTGGCAGTCGATACACAGGGCTGTGCGGGGGTTAGTTTGCACACACTACTTGCTCCTGGTGGACAGGCATGTAGGAAGGTACAATTTCCACAATGGTCAGGCAGGAGGAGAGAACAGAATAGAATAAAGCCTCCTGTGACTATGCAAAGGCGACCATCCTGCCATGTCACAACCCTCATTCTGTACAAGAAACCCCGGAGGAGACTTCTGGGTATCAAACCTCCATGCTGTGCTAACTCCTAGTCTACGTCTCTTTAAGTTTTTATATTCTTTGTCATCAGGCATGTCGGTTGCTGTCATTCACCTATTGTGACATACATGCAAATGTCCCAAAGGCATAAAATTTAATGAACACATTTTATAAATATTAATATTGTTATTCTTAGCAAGTCCAATCAATGACTTTGGGCAAGTCACTTTATTTATCCTCTTTATTTAACCTCTTTATTTATCCACTCATTTAACAACTATTTATTAAGCATCTAATATGTACTAGGCAGAGTGCTGGTTACTGGGATACAATAAGAAGCAAAAGCATGCATGGTTGCTACTCTCGTTGGGCTTATGATTTGGGGGGGGGACACAAAAATAGTTTTTTAAAGATAATACAAATGTAACTTATAATAATTGCTATAAAGGAAAAGTTTATGGAACTGGTCTGAGGGCAAAAAAAGCTCTTTTTGAGGCCGTGACATTAAGCTGATACCTAAATAGTGAAGGTTGAGTAGGGAATAACTTGATAAAGCTTTTGAGGGTTCGGCAAGGGGATAGTATTTCAGGCCAAGGAAACAGTCCAGAAGCCCTGAGGTTGAAGACCAGAGTGGCTGGGAAGAGGGTCATGAAGTGAAGCTGGAAGGAGTGAGCAGGACCTTACAGACCATGTTAAGAAGTTTTAAAAATCTTTTTCCTAAGAGCAACCAAAAGTTTTTGTGTGTAAGTGTAACATGTTCAAATTTGCATTTTAAAACAATCACTGGCTGCTGTGACATCATGTCTCATTCACCTCAGGCCCAATTCTTAGAGCCACATCAACATTTCATATCAGTAACTCAGAAATCTTAGTCTCTGGTCACAACCCCCTATTCTTCCGTGATAGTAGCAAATCCCCAGGACATCCACCCTTTCTTTTTATTGAGACCTGCAGTGGCGTTCTCTCTCTACTGTTTACAAATTCACCAGTTCTCTCTTTCCTTCACTTTTCTCCTTATTTAGCTTCAGGCGATTAGAACATGACACACCAAAAATGCCGTTTTGGCTTATTGATTATTTTGAGCAGAAAGCAATTTAAGAAACAGCAGATGCAGGAAGGGCTCTCTGACTTCCTTCTTTCCACCTAAAACCAGGACATAAAGTTCCTGTGAGAAAGATGCCTTCTCTGTACCAGGAAAACGAGAACATTCTTATTACTGGAGATGAGATGAATCTGTACAAACAGACTTACCAAAATAACCCCCATCTTTCATTAGTTCCCTTGTATTTTTCCTAGTCCCTTTCTCACAATTTACTGCCCTTAGCCCAAAACCTCTTTTCCTTTGTTTTGTCCCATCTCCACAATTTATTGTTCTTTGTTGAAATGATATATAAGCTCTCTGGCCTATTAGCTTCTTTGGGTCTTCATTTCTTTTCTGTGAAGGCTCCCATTCCATGTGAAAATATTAACACTAAAATAAAACTTGTATGCTCTTCTCCTATGAATCTGTCTTTTGTCAGTTTGATTCTTTGGCCCAGCCACTGAACCTAAATGGCTAGAGGAAGAGCATTTCCTCCCCTACATAGTTATAGGATTTGGTGGCCTATCATTTAAGTCACGCTTATTAATGTCCAAAAGTAACTTGTCCTAATCTTCCTTGTATGATATCTGCTCCGCAGAAGCCAGCACATAGCAAAGCATATGGCACAGAGCCGACACACAATAAAAATTTGTGAGGGAATGAATCCAACAATTTACCATCTCCGTGTGACGTATGGGCCATGAATGTTGCTGCAAAAATCACATCCCTTCTCCTATTTGTGTCACTATAAGTCAATGGTCACCAACCTCAGTTGAGTTCTCATCTTGCTTAGTTTGCACGTGGACTACCTCAAATCTTCCTTCTGCGCCCACCTCACCCTTCCTGAGTGTCAGCAGATGGCAGCCCTTGCATTTCAGAGACAACCACAAGCATTACATAGGAACTACACCAACTTCCTGCTCCTAATTCTACAAACTTTGTGTGTTTGTCTCACTCTTGTCCTTCTTGTGGGGAAGCTGTCCTTCCTCCCCTGTCCTGGATCTATCCCCTACTTGTTAGGAATCTTTCTCTTGCCCATAGTTTCAACTCTCTCTCTCTCTCTCTCTCTCTCTCTCTCTCTCTCTCTCTCTCTCGGCTTTGTAGTATCAGCATTTAAATTTGCTCTTGTTTCCCCCATTTAAAAAAATCCCTCCCAGCACCTCACTTCCCAGCCAAATTTCTAGAAAATGTTTTTGGTGTATATTATCACTGTTTCCTTATCTCACATTTACCTCTGCAACTCACTGCAATCTGGCTTCAGCCTTCAGCCTGCCATAGAAACCGATCCCACAAAAGTCACCTGTGATGTCTTTGTCCCCAAATCCAAAGAACATGGTTTTAGTCCTCAGCTTCCCTTACTTCTCAGTAGCTTACTTCATAATTATTTTGGGGGGAGTGGAACTGGGCTTTCTGGGTTTCCTCCTACACCTCTGACGCTCCTCTGTTTTCATTACTGATTATAGATTCCTAATCTCTACCGACTTAGAAGATGGTGGGGTTCCCTAGAGTGCTGTCCCAGGACATCTTTTCTCACACTTCACTTTCTCCGTAGAAGTTCTCACTATAGTTTCCATTTATAGCTGTACGCCAATAACACCTAAAACTATAGGAACAACCACAAACTTTCTTTTGAGCTCCGTACATATAGGTGCTTTCTCACCAGCATCTCTTGAATATTTGTTAAGTGCCTCAAACTCAAAATACCCTGAAGTGAACACATGAATCTTCCTCCAAAACTCTCACTTCTCCAATGTTCTCTGTCTTTGGAATGTCAATCCCATCAATCCTCTTGTTTAAGCCGGAAACCTTGACTCCTCCCTCTTACTCATCTAATCGACAAATGCACACCTTAAGTGTCTGTCAGTCATTCACTTCCTGCCACACTGTTTCAGGCTGCCATCATCATTTGGCCAAAATAATACAAAAAGTTTGTGCACTGGTCACTCCCAAACCATCCTTATCTTCTCAATTCAGCTTCCCCATTTCAGCTGTAAGGATGAACTGTAAAAAAATGCACATCTGATAATGTCACTTTTCTATTTTAAATCTTTAATACTTCTTATTGCTCAATAGGCAACCTCTGCAGCTTCCAGTCTCTCTGTCCCACTCTTTCTCACCTTCAGCTGTACTAGAATTTTCTCAGTTGTTTTGAATTGAGTAGGCTCCTCCCACTTCAGGGTCTATGCAAATGACATTTCTTTTGCCTGGAATTCTTATCCACCCTCTTTTTGGCTAATTACTTGATTACCTCCTACTATCACTTCCTCTTTGAAGCCTTCCTTGACCCCCAGACTAAGTTAGATCCATCTGTTTTACATTCCTGTAAGACCTAGTACTTTGCACATTTGTGATTGTTTACTTTTATGTCATTATTTGTTTAATGTTTATATTCCCTGCTATACAGTTCGTCCTTACAGCTGAAATGGGGAAGCTTCATGAGGATGAGGGTAGTACTTGCCTTGGTCATATTTGCAGCAGCCATACCTAGGGAAGGGACTAGCTCATTGGAGATGCTAAATCTATATTCCTCTTTCTAATGACAATCTTACATCTAGTTAGTAGTCACAGCTTCACATTAGCATTTAAAACTGAAACTCAAATTCATCTCCTTGAAGGTGTGTTCTGAGCCAAGTAAAGTGTTGATTGAATTTGAGTGCCCAGCTACTGAAAGGTCATATTATTAATTCCATTTCATAGAACATTTGTACTTTCTTTGAG
This sequence comes from Rhinolophus sinicus, assembly GCF_057876585.1. Lineage (NCBI taxonomy): Eukaryota > Metazoa > Chordata > Mammalia > Chiroptera > Rhinolophidae > Rhinolophus > Rhinolophus sinicus. The sequence continues at coordinate 175,564,821 of NC_142517.1, read as the reverse complement.
AAGAATGATGTTACTACAAGTTATGCAGAATGATGTAGGCACAACGATAGCCCCAATTTCATGGGTGAGGATCCTGGAACACAGAAAGAGTAAGTAACTTGCCTAAGGTCCTACAACTATAATAGTAATAACTGGTAGGGCTAGGATTTGAAGAAACTTGCCTTTGAATTTGGATTTGAAACCGACCTGTGTCTATCCACTCACCACACCACCGTGACCATGCACCTGAGAAATTTCCTCCTCTTATACAAAAGTAGGCAGAATGTCTGTCAGTGCCTCAGTTAGCCCTGAATACAAAGCTGTGGGCCTAGGAAACTGACCGATATTCAATCTTTTTGGCTAAAGGTGCTGGCAGCACTAACAGAAGTCTTCTCACCCAGGCCCGTCATTTGGAGGCACTAGCGCCACCTGGTGGACGTAGGTTTTGTGCTACCTTGGAGCCTTACAAAAAAAAATTGATTTCTCACAGCCTGGAGTTTGGGAAGTCCTAGATCAAGGTGCTGGCAGATCTGGTGTCTGGTGAGGTCTCTCTTCCCGGTTTGCAGATGACTATCTTCTCGTTGTATCCTCTCTTGGATCATTCTTAATATTTATCTTTAACATAGCTCCGCATTCATGTAGATTTTAGGAACTTGTTAATATTGTTATGCAATGATATACGTCCGCACTGTTAAGGAGGAATTCCTCTTTTGTCTTTTCTATTTTATTTTTACTGAGTCTACACTGAAGTTTGATCAAAACAAATAGAAGAAACATTTTTGTTGTTGTCATTCATCGCTTTTTTCTTTTTCATAATATGAAAGGCAAAATCTATATGCAAGTAGACTTAAATTCTGTGTCTCAGTTTCTTTATTTTTAAAATGGTGATAATAGTAGCATTTGCCTCAGAGGGTTGTGGTAAGAATAAAATAAATTATCTGTATAAAGTGATAGGACAGTATCCAGCACACAGTAAATATTCAGTAGGTGTTACCTATTATTTTTAATATCCCACAGACAAATTAGATACTTTTCTCTTCTAGAAGATTAAGACCAAGATAAACATTTCAATATCTGGCATGTTCCAGAGTCATTCCTTTTGAAAATAAAGATGGCATAAGAGAGAAGCTTAACTATTACAACTAGGCATAAAATTATGGATTAATGTTTTCATTCACTATAAGTACTTCCTGAGTCTTTACTATATGCTTAGAAAGCCTGGAAAGCAATGATGAGGGACAAGAATCCCTAACCCCAAAGAACTTAGAGTCTACGAACAGAATTAGTAGGTTGACTGAGCAAATAAAACGAGTGTGATATGTGCTCTGTCAGGAGAGTGCAGGGCCCCTGCCAGCAGGTAGTAGAGGTGCTTAATGCACTTTGATGTGGAAGGTTGAGGTTGGAGTTAGAGAGGTGGCATTTGTCAGCCTTAGTGATCGCTCCCTCCCCTCCTGGCGGCATCTTCCTCTTCTAATTAACTTCTGTCATCACCTTAAAACTCCTCTTTCTTTTTCCAGGTAACTGCCAAGCCATGCTAAGATGTGAACAATTACATGTTAAGCTGTTACCTAGTAAAATAACCCTTCCAAGGGGTATTTGAATTTAAGGAAGAATTCTGGAAGATCTCAGAGTCCTGGGCCCAGATTCAAAGATCACCAAATGTTCTTTCTGACTTTAAGATTCTTAATGAAACTTAGTTCAACAAGTTTGAACTAAGTCTATAGAATGGTGGCCGAATGATCATTAGAAACAAAAAATAACGATGAATTTTAGGAAGCAAAACAATTATAGATGTGAAAGTGCCTTGAAAGAGGAAAAAAGCACTATGCAAATGGAAGATATTATTCCCGCTCTGTATGCATACTCATTCCATGCCAAGGGTGTTGAGAAGTTCAATTTGGGATAGTGTTTCTGGCCCCTGGGTCCAGACAACACGATTATAATAGCTGTCATATAAATGAGCTCCATAAACCAGGGGGTTGCTTTTATGAGATAAATACTGCCTGACTTTCTGAAAAGATTTCCTTGGATAAAAGATTGGGTTGAAAGACTTTAATCATATCTGTATTACTTTTTGGTACCAAATAATGATAACTCATAACCAGCTTTTTGTTCTGATATAAACATATAAATTGTATTTTGTCAGCTTATCTATCTGCTTTTTGCCTTACCTTTTCTTTCCTAAACATCAATCATCAGGAGGTAAAAAATAAAAATAAAGCAAAACTCTCCCATTCAGGGAGGAATACTTCAGAGTAGAGAACTACACGGTCAAACAAAATTAATGGCGGGGTGATGCAGAAGGAATGCATGTCAACCAATGAAGGTGGCCACAAAATCCTGAATGTATCCAATCTTGTTAGGATTAAGTCACAGGTCTTCATCCAGCATGAAAGAGTAGATCCGAAGATCTCACCTCCCCAAATCCCCAAACCATCACATCCCTCTGTGCATTAGGCTTCCTGCCTCAAGTTTGCCAGAATTTTCACTGGGAGGATGGAACAAGAGCCACTCCCCTCAGGTTCTCCATTCACAGTGACCCACCACCTTGCCTCTTTTCCCTAATCTGTTCAATTTTTTGGAGACCAATAGTATCTTCTCAGAATAAGGTGGGGGACCCTGTTATAACCTATTTGAGATCTTCTCAAGTTGCCTAACCCGTTGGGAAAGTAACACAACATTAGCAGGGTGCCTAGTACAGAACTGTTACATAATGGGCACCAAATTAATGTTAGTTTAATTAAATAGTCTAAGAGGCCGCAGACAAGTAGAAGAACCACTGGGGCCTATTTGAGCTTCACCACTGATGAACATAACTAAAATCCAAGATATTTTGTCTCCCAATAACTGACTTTCCTAGTCTGTCAAATGGTTTGTTGAGCAATCCGTCTGGTTCAAACTAAAGAAATTGCTCAAGTAAGTGTCTAGAGAGGTGGGAGGGGGTATTGACTCTCAGAAGATGACTTAAATTAACCTGCATTTTCACAAGTAATCACTTTGTATTTTTTTAAGCTCCTGCTGTGTGATTGTTTTCTGACCCAGCAAGTTGAACCAGTTTCCAAATCTAATTGGTAGGGCACAGTGGCCTCCTGGCTGGAGAATATTTCTTCCAAGCCATTCTGCTTTGTTCAAATTGCCTAATGGAGGTCAGCGTGAGGGCTTGGGGAGTACCCAGACTCCCCTTCTAGTGAGTGGCTGTTTTGAGCCAACCACAAATTACAAGTTAATTGCTCTAGTCTCAATAAAACTGGCTAACTCAACTTCTTATTTTAAAGTTAAAAATCTCCCCTACTGCAGACAGCCTTAAATTAACGGCAATTTGCAAATATTGCCCAAATTGTTGGTTTTTTCCAAAGTTACTCTGAAAACAATAGCAATGTTGTATGGGCAAATTACAAAAAGATGGTGAGATTTTTGTTTAAAAACAAATATGGGGAAAATCTGAGTATGCTGAATTTAAAAAGCATATTCAAGACATTATGGTCTGAGGACTTGTTTTGGAGTTAAAAAACCAAAATCTGAGGGTTGGTTCAGCTGCTTGGTAGGATCATAAAGTACCACACCTTCCACATGACTCAAAAGTACATGGCTTTTATTTACTTGTCTTTAAAGGTCACAGAGCAGACCTTCTAGGAAGAAGGCATATACGTTTGCTTTTCCCTGTTCCCTGGAAACCATAGGGAAACACCAGAACACCAAGGGTCAAAATACAAACTACATATATTAATAAACTAAACAAACAGTTTTGTATTTCTAGTATTCGAAATATCACAGAGCACAGATTTCTAAAGAATCTCTTACTATATATTCTTTTAAATGATCCCTTTGTTTCAGCAATCTGTCTTTGAAATAGGTGATATCGATCCTTTCCTCTTTCTGTTGCCCTAATCTAGTTTCTCATCACTTCTTTACTAGATTATGACAGTCGCCTCTAAATGGTCTCCCTGCTTTCAGGTTTACTCCTGCACCCATCTTTCTTCCACAGTCACAAATCAAAATCTAAAGCTAAAAACTAAACAAAGCTAAAAAAAAATATATGCTGTTTAGGCATCTATACATAGGAGATCAGATAAATCTTCACAAGCAAGGGAATAATAAACACAAAATATAGAACAGTGGTAACCTCTTAGGGGATGCAAGACGACAGAGGGAGGAAGACCAAAACATCGTTCAATTTTAAAGTACTGGGGAAAAAAAATCATCAGTTAGAGCTCTATATACAGAAATCCAGGTAAACAAAACCTGAGAGTATTCATCACTAGCAATGTACCCTACAAGAACTGTTTAAGGAAGTTTTTTAGGCTCAGAGTAAAAGGAAACAAAGGACAGACGAGACAAATAGCACACGAAGACTAAAATGGTAGATACAAATTTAACAATATCAATAACACTAAATATAAACTATTAAAATTCTCCAATTATAAAGCAAAATTGTTACATGATAGAAAAACAAGCCCAGCTATTCTCTGTCTACAAGAAATACACATAATTTTTATTTATCTTTTTATTAAAGGATAGTTGACATACAATATTATATTAGTTTCAGGTGTACAACATGGTGATTCGACATTTATATACCTTACAGAAGTGACCACCATGATAAGTCTAGTAACCATATGTCACTGTACAATGTTATTATAATATTATTGACTGTGTTCCTTATACTGCACTTTACATCCCTGTGACTTATTTATTTTATAACCACAAGTTTTTACTTCTTAATCTCCTTCACTTTTTTTCCCTTCCCCCTCCCCCATCGCTCTCCCCTCTGGCAACTGGCAGTTTAATCTCTGTATCTGTGAATCTGTTTCTGTTTTGTTTTGTTTGTTGGCTTGTTTTCATTTTTAGATTTCACATGCATGTAAGTGAAATCATATGGTATTTGTCTTTCTCAGCCTGAATTGTTTCACTTAGCTTAATATACCTCTAGATCCATCCATGTTGTCACAAACGGAAAGATTTCATTCTTTTTTTATGGCTGAGTAACATCCCATTGCATATAACATATCTTTATCCATTCATCTATTGATGGACACTTGGGTTGCTTCCATACCTTGGCTATTATAATAATGCTGAAATAAGGATGCATATATTTTTTCAAATTAGTGTTTTTGTTTTCTTTGAATAAATGCCCAGAAGTGGAATTACTTTGCCATATGGTAGTTCTATTTTTAATTTTTTGAGGAACCTCCTTACTGTTTTCCAGTGTCTGCACCTTACAATCCCACCAACAGTGCACAAGGATTTCCTTTTCTTACATCCTCACCAATGCTTATTTGTTGTCTTTTAGATGCACTTTAAAGACATAAACAAGGTAAAAATGAAAAGATGATATGAGATATGCCATGTAGACACTAATAAAAAAAATAAAGCCAGAGTAGAGATATTAATATCAGATGAAGTAGATTTCAGAAAAAAAAAATATTTTGAGGAATAAGGAGGGAAATTTCATACTAATAAAGGAATTAATTCATTAAGGGAACATAAAAAATCCTAAATGTGTATGAAATTAATAACAGAGCTTCAAATACACAATGCAAAAAATGACAAAACAAAAAGAAATTTATAACCTTTTCAATACTGCACTCTCAGTAATTGATAGAACTGACAGGTAGACAAAAATCAGTAAAAATATAGAGGACCTGAACTACACCACCAAACGATTTGCTATTGAACAATATATGCCAAAACAGTAAAATACTCATTCTTTCTAAGTGTGCATTCACAAAGAAAGATAATATTCTGGGCCACAAAAAAGTCTCAGCTTTAAAATGAATTAAGTCATAGTTTAAAATGAATGAAATCATAAAAAGTATGTTCTTTGGCATACTTTTAATAGGATTAAATTAGGAATCAATAACAGAAAAATATTTGGAAAATCCAGAATATTTGGAAACTGAACAACATACTTCTAAATAATTTATGCATCAAAGGAAAAGACACAAATGAATTAGAAAATATTACCTGAATTCAAATGATGGCATAACATCAAAACTTGTGAGGCACAGTTAAAGAAGTATTTAAAGGAAAATGTATAGCATTAAAAGCTTATATTAAAAAATGGAAAAGTCTTAAATCCATGATCTAAGCATCTATTTTAAGAAACTAGAAATAGAAGAGTAAATTAAGCCCAAAGTAAGCACAAGGAAGGAAGTAATAAAAACAAGAGCAGAAATCAATCAAAAACAGAAAAAACAACAGTGAGGTGCACAAAATGGGTAAAGGGGTCAAAAGGTACAAACTTCCAGTTATAAAACACATAAGTCATGGGGATGTAACGTACAACATGGTGACTATAGCTAATAATAGTGTATTGCATATTTGGAAGTTGCTAAGACAGTAGATCTAAAAAGTTCTCGTCACAAGAAAAAAGACAACGTTTTTGTTAAGTATGTACAGTGGTGGGGTTAACTAGACTTACTGGGGTGACCATTTCGCAATGTGTAGAAATATCAAATCATTATGTTGTATACCTGAAACTAATATGTTATATGTCACTTATATATCAATTTTTAAATAATTAAAGTTTTTAAAAAAGAAGACCTGGCAATCATGGGGCTCAGGGCAACAGACCCCTGGCACCAAGCTGGGCTGCCCTCTTTGGCCCTAGCTGCATGCTCTCACTGGACACCATCCTCTCCTGTCCCCTATGTCCCTGCCTGGCCCTGTGGACAGCAGTTTTCCACACCTTCTAGAACAATGTGCGGGAAGTGCTCAGTGATGACTTAACTACTTGGCTCACTAGTGAGTGTGGAAACAGAGGGGCTTTCCTATTCCTGTCAGCGCTGTCAGGTCCTCGTTCATGGACCAGGTCCAGTCCCAAGAGCCACCGCTGAGAAGAGAAGCAGGGAACATGGCCAGGACACACAACAAAGAGCATGGTTAAAAGATTGGAAAACAGAGCCTAGGACGTAAGCTGTAAGGAACTGGATTTTTTTTCCTGGGGAAAAAAAAGAGGATAGAGGAAGACTCAATTGTCATCTTCAAGTGTATGATGGGTAATTATGATGGGCACGATACGCCAGCGGCTCTCCATCCCCAACTCACCAGAGGAACTGAGTTTATCTTGCACCAGGAGGAATGCAGAGGAATTTCTTGCTGAAGTAAGAAGTTAGGTTGGTAGAAGCCTCCATCTGCCTCAGGCCATCATGAGGGTCAGGCTAGACTTTTCTGTATGAAACAAAAAAACTGGGTATCTGCTTGAATTCTTTCCCAACTTTAATTCTTAATGTCTTTCTTTGTCACATTCTCTTTTATTTTTGTAGGTTTATCAGAAGAAAGCTAGAAAAAGCTTTCTTGAATAAGGAAACATAGCATGCATCACTTAAAATTTTCTGTAGTAGCATCAACCCTTGACGTTACCACAGTAAAAAAAAAATGTATGTACACGTATGCTCATTCTAATCATACAATTAGAACATAGCTGGGAAAGTAAACTTTTTCCCCCAAGTTAACTTTTTTACCAGTGAAATTGCTATGGATATAAGTTTGCTCAACAGACTCAAGGAGAATAGTTTGGAGGACTTAGTTAAGCACAGGACTTAACAAAAAATATTCCCTAGACTATCCATTTTTAGTTGCTTTCATTTAGTTTTAAAGACAATGGCAGGTTTTCATGTCTCTGCTTGTTGTGAATTCTGTGAGTCAATACAGAGGAGCTGGAGGAATTTTTCAGGATGTCAAAACTATTGGACAGCATTTGGTACAATAAATTAGAAAACAGACTCTGAGGAGATAAATGGTTAGCAGAATAACAATAGCTACCCTTTGTTATGAGGCTAGTGGGTGCCAAGTGCCTTTCATGTTAGTCTTCATAATGACCCAGTGACAGAGGTATCGATATCCTCATTTGACAGATCAGAACACAGAGTCAGAATGATGAGTAACTTGCCCAGGGTCACACAGATAGCAAGTGGTGATATTCGCATTCAAATCCAGGTCTGCTGGGCTCCAAAGTCTGTGTTATTTTCATGCCGCTGCTCTGCTCCTGGGTTGTAAATTCACTTTGTTAGGATGTGCTAGTTCCCAACACAGTACCATGTGATTTAAGAGGTTATTTAGTCAGTCTTCTGATGTCATTATTTTGCTCACTAAGAAATCTCATGGGCTGCCAAGATCAATAACAGCAATGGTTGACCAGGACATCATAATGAAACAGTCTCACTTTTCTGCAGCTCCATTTCCCGTCCTCTCTGTGCAATCATCTGTTGAATTCCTTTGGCCTACAACTTTAAATCTTCAGAGCTATGGCTTCTTAATTCCCGCCAGTAAGCACAGCCCTTCCTCAATACTCTTTTTTTTCTTTCTTTTTTTTTTAAATTGTGGAATATTGGGAAACAGTGTGTTTTCCCAGGATCCATCAGCTCCAAGTCGCTATTTTCAATCTAGTTGTGGAGGGTGCAGCTCACTGGCCCATGTGCGAATCGAACTGGCGATGTTGGTGTTATGAGCACTGCGCTCTAACCAACTGAGCCAACCGGCCGCCCCCTCAATATTCTTTAAGCAATTCTGGCTCTTAAGTTGTGTTCCTTATAAAGTGGTCCAGGGACCTTCTGCAATAGCATCACCTGGATGATTGGCTAACAATATAAATTCCTGGAGGCCTCACCGTGGAGCTACTGAATCAAAATCTACTGAATCTACACATTTAACAAGTACTCTGGGTCATTTTTACACATGACAAAATTGGAGAATTATTGCTCCTAAAGCCGCGGTTCTTCATCTTGGATGCACATTGTAATCACCTAGGGAACAAAGGCCTGATTTGCCCCCCAGAGTTTCTGGTTTGTCTGGGGTGTGACCCCGGCATCAGAGTTTTTAAGAGCTCCCCAGGGGATTCTTATATCCAAGACTGAGGATCACTTTTTGAGACCCAGAACACAGCTTCTCAAACGTGAGCAAGCATCAGCTTCACTAGGAAGTTGTGTTACAGCGGTTGGTTGCTGGGCCCCACCCCTGATTCAGTAGGTCTGGAGCAGGAGCTGAAATTTGCATTTCTAACAAGTTCCTTGGTAATGCTCTTCCAGGAACCACATTTTGAGAACCACTGGTTTAGACATTCTCAAATATTAGCCTACATCATCCGCTGTTAGATTTTAAATAATTAAGGAAAAATCATTCTGCTACTTTGAAAACTTCAGGGACATCATGTACTTTCGAGCCCTAATTTGAATAATTTTTCATATGCTGTGTCCACCAAAGACTAGATCAAGTCAGTCTTGTAAATAGAATTATTAACCTGTTTTCCCCAGAGGTGATTTAGATGTTCAAGGAAGTGAAAGCAACATTTAAATACCCAGAATACACAGTTACGTTTCTTAGGCAAATTGCCCCTTGCAAAGCTAAAAAATTTGATGAGTGGAGATCCACGAAAGTACAAGTCACTTCCAATATTAAGGTGTGTAGTAGGCCAAAAACATGGTATGGAAAATCAAACACCTTTGCACAAGCACATGAAGAAACCTTGGCCTTGTCATTCTTGGTCCTGTTTCCATTCCTGCTATTGCCAGAGATGATGGTACAGTTAACTGATTCCTTTGGGACTAGGAATCACTGGGCAGAGGAAGAGTTACTCCGACCTGCCCTGAAGGCAGTGCACTGCACAAACCACGGGCACCATTTATGTAAACTTTGCTGTGAATTGCAATCTCTGGGGCTATGCTACATGGCGGAACTTGGGAAAGGGCTACAGCTTTTCTGGAATTATAGAAACATGAGCAATCTCTCCCCAGAAAGAGGGACCTAGAAAACTTTACAACACATGCCTTGGAGCTCAAAGTTCAGTCCGCTGCTTCCCTTGACCATGCCTGCTTCTCCTGCTTCCAGGTGCTGGCTCTGGGTGACCCACGAAGGGAGGGATGGGGAGAACAAGAAATGTCCACTTTATCTGTTCACACGCACAGAGACAGACATGGAAAATCTAGCTGGGGGGCCCCTGATAGCAGTGTTGAGGGCCAGGTGTGGCACAAAAGGAGTTCTTTGGGTGAGCATGCAAGGCCTACATATATACATGTGAACCTCAGCTCCTTTTTAGAGCCACGGGTAAAAGTTAGACTCCTCAGCTAGATTCCTTTTCCCTTTGCTTCTTAACCTTTACAGAGTTCTCCTTCACCCATCCTAGAGCAACCATGTACTGTACTATGTATTGTCCTGAGAAATTTCAATTTAAAATGTTTTTATCTGAGTCCAGAGTCTGCCTTGGTTTTAGCTCTGGATATGTGGCCATTCTAAACCGCAGCCTGAAGGACTATCAGGAGGCCGCCACTCTAACTCCCCACTCAGGTATTTACTCCAGCTCCTTGGAGGACTTCTAATGAGACAGGTTAGTTAGCATGTTGCTAGACAGACAAAAAAGTCCCTGGTGGAATAAACAAAGACAGCCATATCCTGAAACTCCAGGTTTTGAAATCCCTCCTTCGCTCCAGGACAAAATGTAACAGCGCCTTGAAGTTAATCATAAAATTCCTTTTGGCCTGACAAACAGAACAGGTTTGATAGATAGGAATGGGTTATTTTGCTAATCCCTTCAGGATGGGCAAACAGGACAAACCTGATAGATGAATTCCATAAGAAGGCGCCAGTCCCCTTCCCCAAACAGGCAAGGGAAGGTATAAAAGTAAGAGCTTTTGCCTCAATCACGGGGCACCCCATTCAGGATCCCCTCCCGCTTGGGAGCTCTAACTCTTTGCTTTCAATAAATTGTCCTCTGTTTAAAAAACTCCTCGCCTCTCCTTGGTCTGCATTTCCATTCTTTGGTCCCACGAGCACAATTCTGGCACTCACTCACTCACTCAAAAATCTCCTCCATCACTAGCATCATCCATCCCTCCAAATGGAAGTGACTTCTCAGACTGAGGATCCAAGCTAGAAGGTGAGGAGTCATGTCAACGGGAATAATTCAAGGGAATAAGTCATTGGTGTTCCAGTAAATCTTCCAGACAACAAGAATGAAATTTGGGAGACTCGTCTATTCCAGGTGTTTCATTTCAAACCCATTATTTTGGACTGAATGTTTGGGTCTCCCCAAACTCATATGTTGAAGCCCTAACCCCAAAGTGTGACTGTTTTTGAAGTAAGGAAATAAATAACATTAAATTAAGTGATAAGGCTCTGATAAGATTAACACCCTTAAAAGAAGAAACACCAGACAGCTTTCTAGCTTGATCTTCCCAAGTCACAGACTGAATAAATACCATGTGAAAACAAGCAAGAAAGCAGCTAGCTGTCTGCAAACCAGGAAGAGCATGCTCACCAAAAATGCGTTGACCTGAACCTTGATCTTGTACTTCTAGCCTCCAGAATTATGAAAAAATAAATGTCTGTTGTTCAAGCCACCCAATCTATAGTATTTTGTTATGGCAGCCTGAGCTGACTAAGACACCCATCCTATCTCTTCTCTCCCCACTTTGACTCAAGTTCCTCCACAGAAGGGACTGGATCAGGTCACGATCCTCCATCATCATCATCATCATCATCATCATCATCATCATCATCATCATGGCTCCTCACTGTCTCATCACAGGATTGTAAGCACCTAAGGGCAGGGACTGGATCTTAGTCATTTCCGTACCTACCTCCCAGCACTTAGCAGATTTTTATCCTGCAGTAATGCATGAAAGTCCAGGCAGAATGCACAGTGAAAGTGGATGCCTGCAGAGGGTGCAGAAGGAAAATGCCTATGCCATTTTGTTATTTCGCCTTTTACTTTTAATGGTGTATATAAAAAGCATTTATTCCCACTGCTAAAACTTCATGTGAATATGTCGAGGACAGAAATGGCTGAGATGCTGAAGTAAAAAGAGAACACAATGGTCATTATGTCAAATGTGGAAGACAAATTAACTCTGCATCATCTGTCCCAGTTTGGGCACCTGTCTCCTCAGGCTTGGCTGAGAATTGCCAGACCCCTGCTCTGGTGGGCAACTTGAGGTACAGGAGATGGTGTGGGGGGTGGACTTCCTCCTAGGGTGGCTGGAAATCTTGCAGTGGGGAATCCCTCATCTAACTAGGAAGATCTATCTAATTCTTTCTGGAGGAGGTATTCAAAATATCTAACACCTGGTAGGGTGGTTGTAAACAACCAGTGCAGCTATATTAGCACATAGCAGCTGCTCCTCAGCCCAGGAATGAGCTAAAGGCTGTTTCCACATTTGCTTCATAGACAAAAGTCACATTTGTGGGCATAGCTAGATTAGGGCAGTTAAAATCCAGCCTATACAATTCACCAGTAGAATATGTGTCCTGCCATGAGAGTTACCCAGAGAACGAAGTCCTTCAAGGGCATGGGGGCACAAGACCCAGTTCCAAATCAGACACACCTCTAGCTTATGCAAATGTCATTTTTGATTTTAAACCAAACATCAGGGAACCAAAGAAATAATGCTCACAATGATCCTTGCCAAACACTAATACGCATATATCAAACAAACACACAAATTGGCATTCTATTTTCATGAGTATTTCACCTTCATTAATTCAAGGTTTCAAACATTGCAAGGAATAGATTCAGAGACAAAATGTAGGAAACAACCTACATATCAGATTTTGGTTATACTCTAGGAATTACGTAATGGGAAGAAATTATCTCTAGTAAGTCCTGGCATAAATTCTGTGAATTGAGAAATAATGACGAGGGGAGGTGATGTAACCAAATGCAAGGATCCAATCCAAATGGTTCAGGCCACACACAATTCTTGCACATACTTGAAGCACATACTTTGACAGGAAACTCCCACATTTGGAATGCATCTGTATGGCATGGAAAACTAAAATTTCTTGAATTCTACAAAAGGCTTTTATATATAAATATTCACTTCAGCCACAATAGCACCTCAGTTGCTCAAATGCTGTTTATATAGCAAATTCAATTATTCAAAACTCAGCTAAGAATCTGGAAACATTTTCAAAGGCTTTCTAATAATAAGATACCTAAGTCCACGCATTAAATGCAATTCATTTTACTTCATAGGTGAAACTCACATTATTCAAAATCTCTACATAATTTTCTAATAAGTTTGGATTTTTGGTATTGGAATACAAGTATGCAAAGGCTGTTAATGGTTGATCCCAGCATCCCTTCCATTTCTACCTAGTATCAGAAACTCAAGTTTGTTTAGGGAAGTCACGCACTCAGATAAAAACTGTATTTCCAGTTTTCTTACAACTATAAGTATAACAAACTTTGGACCAATGAAATACAAGCAGAAATATTGTCTTGTGGGAAATATGCTGGAAGTTTCCCATAAAGGTGGGGCTCAGCCCTTCTGCCGTCCTGCTTTCCAATCTGCAGGCTGGAGCCCTGGTATAGTGGCTCTAGGAGCCATCTTGGACTGTGACTATAAGGGATGTGTCCTAAGGATGTTGCAGTGGAGAATTAGAAGGGGCCTGAATCTCTAGGAAATTCAAGGTGTACCATACTCATTGTGGACTGCCTATCTCTGGAATTCTCGTGCACGAGTCACAAATAAGCTACTATCTTGTTTTAGCTGCTGTTAGTTTTATTCTAAATGTCATGTGCATCCAAGTTCATTCTAATCAATATGCACAACATAAATCTAAAGTAATAAATTGTTAATTTTGTGGTTACTACTAGAAGCAGATACATGATGCCTGGGAAAAGGGACATCTGACACCCCTAATAATGAAGGAGACACCAAAAAACCAGAAAACAATCAACCAAGTCTATAATAGGTTTTCATGTGCATACTTTTAAACTATAGTATTTTAGTCATACCTGTTAAGATCAATTGTCCTACACCTCTTAGGTAAGGTCCATGAGTATCAATATGCTACAGAAAATTAGAATCATCTGAATTAATAATTATGCTTGGAGCCATCAAGTAAAGAATGAATTATTTTTGAATTAAGAGATAGGAAATATCACAGAAATATTTTAATTCAAAATACCTCAGTTACTTTTTAAAAATTGTGTTCACAAAAGAGAAAGCAAAAAAAGTGAGTGTTTTGGAAATTTTGTAATATGGAATAGCAAATTTTCCAGGTTGCAGAATAAATGAGTTGTCACTGTATAAGGTCTTTTGGTTTGAACTTTGTGCTGATATTATGTAAAAAGTATTTTCTTAAAATATCTGTACATTTAAATATTGTATTCAGTTTATTTGGTCAGCATTCCAGCTAGATATACATTTTTTTACCCACAAAATAAAAAATTACAATGAAAGAAAACCACAAAATGATAGCGAACATAAAATCTCAAACTTGAGCTTTGGAGGCAACAAAATAAAGATAGAAGTTATGCCTTTCTGCTCCCTTTATTTCCTGGAAAGTTTTAGTTCCATTCAAATGGTATGAAATTCTCACCTGAGGAGTGCTTTTCCCAAGTGGGTGGAGAAAGAGCCAGCTCTTTCTGGAAAGGAGCAGAAGTAGGCCTAAAAGCAATTTGATCTTTAAGCCAAACCCAGATAAATGAAAAACCTATTACAAATGGGAAATCTACTGAGAACTTGTTGGCTATTCGCCATTCTCCAAACAGAGCTCAAGATAGCAGTAGTATATACAATGGAAACAAAAGATTAAAGAACAAAAACATTTGAATAAAAGCCCTTAATAGTGCCTGCATTCACACAGAGTAACAGGAACTCTGCCCTCTAATGCTTTAACCTCCAGGAGATAGATGGCTATACCACATGCACCCTTATAATCTGCAACTTCCAGGATTTTTTAGGTGTTTTATAAATTATCACCATTTTTTTTCTACAAAAGTTTTCAGCTCCATAAGGGCAAAAACTTTATTGCTATTATTCCGTTATATCTCCATTACTCATCTAGCAGAGGGCCTGGCAAATAGTAGGTATTCATTTAGAAGTTGAGTGGGTACATGAACAAATAAGAAATTTGGAAGAAGGTATGATTAGGCACATAGGCAAGGGAAATTTTACCACAAAATTATCCTTAATTCCAGCTTCCTCCAACCTAACTTTGACTCTCCAAAAATATCAGGGTTCACTAGAAATAAATGGAGATAAAATGTAAAGAAGAAACAGAAGAAAAGAAGATGGTAATGAGATGTAAATGAAGCTATGGAGAAACTCACCAGATTGGTTTTCTAATATTCATGCCTACACCCCCCCACACACACCCCCCCCACACACACACCCACCCACCCCCACACGCACACACTTCTAATATACAGAGCTGTCCAACGTAGGCCAGGTGATGCTCCAAAGAATGAATGATTACTTAGAATAGATTGTGTAAATTAAATAATAATCAATAATACGCAAATGTATGCAACCCCAAGCCTGACAATGGGCCCTCAGAAGAGACTTTCTTAGGTGGTAGTATGAGGTCCAGGAAAGAGACTTCCCTAGGTGGTGGTGTGAGGTCCAGGAATGGCATTTGAGGTGAGTTTGCATTTTATATGTCACTTTCCCTTTGGCTCTTTAATGCTCTCATTGCTGAGTAATAATAAGACTAGAGGCTGAACAAGAAAAGCAGGAAAATGGGGAAAAGAGGCCCAGTTTATCAAGAAGCTGAGTAATACCCATGAGAACATAGAGTAAACCACAGCTTTATAACTCATTTCCTTAACTACTAACGTAAAGTTCAGCAAAATACAGCCCTCAAAAGAGAGGAATAAAAGAATGATGCAATAACTAATACTGCTTGTTAGAGTTTCTGGTTCTCCACTTCTAGGCCCACAGAAGGATGACTTCCCACTTCCATCTACTGAACTTAAATTCGGCCATATGGTTTTCTCTAGTCAACAAAATGTAAGTGCAAGCAATACGGGTTACTTCCAGATGAAGCATGTCAGAGCTGGTGCGTGATTCTCCATGATCCTTTTTCCTCCTGCCACCACGATGTGTGGCATTCCAAATGATGGAGCCTCCACCAGTCTAAGTCTCGGAGTGGGGATGACGTAGAGCAGGGATCAGTAAACTACAGTCCCTGGGTAAAGTTTTGCTTTCAAGTTACAATCGAGTTGTTGCAATCAAGACTATATAGCTTGAAAACCTAAAATGTTTACCAAATGACCCTCTAAGGAAAAGTATGCTGACTATTGATATAAAGCTCTGCTCTCCCATCCCCACTTACTTGAAGAGGACATGTAGATTGAAGGGAAAGACAAGACTTTGTTATTTTAAACCAACAAAAATTGGGGGCTTATTTGTTATTCATATGTAACCCAGGTTATTCTAACTGATTCAGCATGATTCAGCAAAACCAGTGCTATGTGGTCAAGAAGAAACGGCCCAAGGTCACACGGCTTTTTTCCGGTGAGCTCTTGTCATACACTTCACGTGAAGTATCCCATAAGTGATTGGGTCTTTGTGTGTCTTCACTGACCTCCATATGGGCGGCTCAGGACAATGAGACTGGCCTGGATTGGGATAAACTAAAGGTGCTCAGAAGATTGCAGTGCCGATAGCTTCCACTGCAAGCACTGGCTCTCCCATATAGTAGGTAGATAGTAAATATTTGTTAATTGATTAAATAAACAAGTGCTATTACTACCGCTAAAAGTTTGAGAATTAATTTGAATTGCATGTGGAAATGATTATCATGTAGTCTAAGAAGCTAAAATTTCAAGGACGTATAATGGAAACATGTACTTCAGTCCTCATAAATATTTCAAACCACAAAAAATTATAATACATTACCCATGCTGAAAGGAAGACGTGAAGAAATAGAATTAAAATACAATGAAGAAGAGGAAGACATGAAGAGGGAAAGAGAGACAGAGACAGAGAATGAGAGTTTTTCCCACCTGTGCTATGAGACACATGAACAGGGAAGCAAGAGGCTCCCATAAAGAAATGTCAGAGGACAGGATGGCATAAGTGTCTTACAGAGAAGAAGAGAGGTGTGATTCATTCCCTTAATATTAAGAAATTTTTAAATGTTTGTTGTGTGCACCCATCCATATTGTAGATTATTTTGGTTAAAAAGAGTTAAATCTCCAAGAAGAAGGTAAAGAGAGTAAAGGTGAAAGTAACTATGGTTGGGGAAGATTCTAGGTGATGATCCAGCTTGGTACAAAGCTGGCCACTGGGCATACCAGCCCCAGAGCCACCTGGGAGGGGACACACTGCAGACCAAGTTCACTACAGCCTGTGCCTCGACTGGGGCCACCTGGCATAAACCTCAAAGCAATCCACAGAAGGCCACGGCCCGTGCTGTGCTTGGAGATGCCTTGAGAGGTCAAGCCATGAACCAAGGCTGGCTGCCACTAGTGCCAGGCTTTGGGCTGCTCAGCCAGAGGTACGGGACAGGCCAAAGCCAGATGCTGCTTGTTTGGGTTTTGCAAACCTTTGACAGACTTTAGGAAAGTCTGCAGCATGAGCCAAAACAGGCGGTTTGTACAAAAAAGCCACTGGAAGTGGGTTGGGTGGGCCTGAAAGTTGGGTGGGATGGGGTCTCAGGGAATCAGGATGGGGCTAATGAATGGTGATAGCCAGGTTGATAGAGACCCAGATATGACAGCTGCCTGCGTCTGCATGCTGGGAATGGGGAGGGCTAAATAAAGAAACAATGGCTTACAGCAGCTCCTCTGTCTGGGAGAAAGCTGCCCCTCCAGCCCTCACCCTGAGGCTAGACAACTCCCCATATGTCCCTTTCCCCTTTTGAGCTGCTGCCCCCGCGCTGGATTTCAGAGCGAGGGAGTCCATCAGCAAGTAAGTATATGCGTGGGCCCCCAAAGAGGAGCGCCTGGGGGTGCAGCCACCCTCTGTCTCATTTAACCACAATCTCTGCTGGTTTTCACAACCAGAAATTATTGAGTCTTCTCTCCCTGGCACTGGAACCCTGGGCTGGGGAGCCTGGTGTTGCGTTGGGACCTCTTGCTCCTCTGGGGGGAACCTCCACAACCAAGATATCCCTCCCAATTTCTAATGGTCGCGCGGGTGTGGGACCAGCTCGTTCCAAGTCTCTGTCCCTCCTACCAGTCTCCAGGTGGCTTCTTTTGTATGCCTGTAGTTGTAGGGCTTTGCTTCAGCAAGACTTCCGATGATTCTCAGTGATGGTTGTTCTGTAGTTCAGTTGTAATTTTGGTGTGGTCGTGAGAGAAGGTAAGCACAGCGTTTTCCTACTCCGCCATCTTGAGTGCTGATTTGTTCTTTTTTGTTTTTTTTAAGCTTAAGCCTAATGTTTCAGCAATTGCCAGGCAGGTGTTTCCTCTGTGGGGCAGGTTTTGTGCTCATTCACTAATTCTCCATTTGGCTCTATTACGCTAATAACCCCACAGAGATTCCCTCTTCTTTTATGCACAGTGAAGCAATCACTCCTCATTCTCCATCGCTCTATGTGAAGTAGATGCTGCATCAAAATGCATTGACACCCAGAAATCGGCCCACAAAAATATACCTAACTGATTTTTGACAAAGGTGCTGTGTGGACAGAGCCCCAGAGAGCAGTTTCCAGGCTCTCGGCCTCACGTGGAAAGGTGCTGGCTCGGGTAGTAGATGGTCATCAACTGTGGCTAGTTGGCCGTCAGCTGTAACCCTTGAGCCATTGGCCACTAATATAACTGCCGTGGCTGCGCTGGGGAGTGGAGTCAAGGAGAGTCGGTCGGTTGGCAGAAAAGCGGACAGCAGGTTGCACGTCATGTGAATCCAGCCTCCAGTGAGACTATAGTGGTATGACTCTCCTAACTATGGCTCCGTGGGTGTTCCTTTTTGGCCTCACCACATCCTGTGTTCTTATGCGGGGAGCGGGAGCAGAGACCCCGCAGGCCGCCCTGCATGACAAATGGCGCAGCGAGCAGGGTACAGTGCCAGCCAAAGCTCTCCGAAGTGTGGGGGAGCAGTTTGTGCATCAGTCTCAGGAAGACCAGGAGGAGCAGCTGCTGGAGAGTTGGACCCCCATGGAGGAGTGGGAAGACGTGGACGGTCACCAACCAACATAGGCCGGAGAAAGCGAAGGTCATTGCAGCCCTGTGGGAAGTGCTTGCTGAGGCAGCATGGATGAGGGACTTGTCCCAGGAGGAAAGGCTTGCTGAGTCCTCCGTGGGAGATGCGGGTGAGGTCAAGGTCGTCCCTCACCCTCAGGACAGCCCTGGTGAATGACTATGGACTATGGGGAATTGCCTTCCATCCCTAATTTAATGGATCGCTTGACTGTTTGCTTGGGAACGTACCACCATGTAGTAGAACTGGCGGATGTTTGCTTTTGTGTCCCAACCGGCTGCCATCGAGAATATGTAAGTACCTTGACTATGAGTCGCTGTTGTTCCAGCACGGTACCATGAGAGGCCCAGGGAGAGTGGTGGTACCCTGAGAACCCTGGCTGAGCCCAGGAAGTCTGGCTGTGCCCAGAGAGAGTGGCAGTGCCCTGAGAGGCCCTGGCTGAGTCCAGGAGGTCTAGCTGAGCCCAGAGAGAGTGGCAGTGCCCTCAGAGGCCCTGGCTGTGTCCGGGGAGACTGGTGGTACCCTAAGAAGCCCAGGAAGTCTGGCTGTGCCCAGAAGGACTGATGGTGTCCTGAGAAACCCTGGCTGTGCCCAGGATATTGCATTCACCTCCAGGCTCCTTGCACAGGGCAACTTGCGGAAGACGCTTGTCACGTAGATTGTGAGGCGAGACCCCGTAGGGGTGGAGTGTGGGGACAGAGCCAGGAGTGCAGTTTCCAGGCTCTCGGCCTCACGTGGAAAGGTGCTCACTCAGGTAGTAAATGGCCATCAACTGTGATTGGATGGCCATCAGCTGTGGCTAGTTGGCCATCAACTGTAACCAATGAGCCATTGGCTACTAATATAACTGCTGTGGCTACGCTAGCAGAAAAATAGGGACTAGCAAGAAGATGGTGGCTGGCAAGTGCGGATTGCAGTTAGCACGGCGGGTTGCAGACAGTGTGGCTCCTGCTTCCTGTGTCTCCAAACCAGCTGCCAGCAAGACGATAGTCGTATGACTCCCCTACCTATGGCTCTGTGGGTGTTCCTTTTTGGCCTCACCATATCCTGCATTCTTGTGTGGGGAGCAGGAGCTGAGACCCCACAAGCTGCCCCGCACGACAGGTGCAAAAGCAATTCAGAATAGGCTTTTAAACAAATGGTGCTGGAGAAGTTGGACATCGTAGAAAAAAAGAAAAAAAGAATGAGCCTTGGTCTAAACCTGACACTTCATAAAAAAATAACTCAGAATGCATCATAGATGTAAATGTAAAATATGAAACTATAAAACTTTTAGTAAAAAACATAGTAGGAAGTCTTTGGGACCTGAGACCAGGTAGAGTTCTTAGGCATGCACCCAAAACACAATCCATAAAAGGAAAAATCAACAAATTGGACCTCATAAAATTGAAAACTTTTGTTCTATGGGAGGCCATGTGAAGAGGATGAAAAGACAAGCTACAGATTGGGAGAAAATATTTGCAAATCACGTACATGGCAGAGGACTAATATCTGCAATATGTAAAGAATTCTCAAAACTCAAAAGTTAAACAATCTAATTAGAAAAGGAGCAAAAATACATTAATAGGCATTACACCAAAGAGGATATACAGATAGTAAATAAGCACAGGAAAAGATATTCAACATTATGGGCTATTAGGGAAGTACACATTGAAACCACAATGAGATCACTACACACCTACCACAATGACTAAATAAAGCAATACCAAATGCTGGGACAATGTAGAGAAATTGGATAATTCATACATTGCTATTGAGATTGTACAATAATACAGTCATTTTGGAACACAATTTGAAAGTTTCTTATAAAACTAAGCATGAACTATCATGATTGAGCTTTTTGGGTATCCATCCCAGAAAAATGAAAATACATGGCCACACAAAAACCTACATACAAATGTTCATAGAAGCTTTATTTGTACTATCCCAAACTAAGAATCAATCCAGGTGTCCTTCAACAGGTGAATGGTTAAAACTGGTTCATAGGTAATATGGAATATTACTTAGCAATAAACAGGAAGAGAATATTGTGATGAATCTCCAGGGATTTGTGCTGAGTGAAAACAGCCAATCCCAATAGGTTACATAGTCTATAATTCCATTTATATAACATTTATTAAATAACAAAACTTCAGAAATGGAGAATAGATTAGTGGTCATCAGAGATGAGAGATTGGAAATCTGGCATGAGGGAGGTGGGTGTGGTGATAAAAGGAACACATAAGGGATCTTTTGATGCTGGAACTGTTCAGTATCTTAATTGTAGTGATCACAGACCTATATGGGTGATAACATTGTATAGGACTTAATACATGTGGGTGCATGTGTGCACACACACACAGACACACACACAAATGAGCGCAAGTAAAACTGGGAAAATCTGAATAAGATATGTAGGTTGTACCGATGTCAATATCCCAGTTGTGATATTACGCTATAGTTTAGCAAAACATTACCATTGGTGGAAACTGAGTAAAGTGTACAAACGATCTCTCAGCCTTATTTCTTATGGCTGTGTGTGAATCTATAATTATTTCAATTAAAAATATATGTATGCATACCTATACTAACCAAACTAACACATGTCAGCAAATTAAACCAATCTCTTTTAAAAGTAATTCTGACCATTCTTGATATTTGTATGTTTACTCTCAGGATGTGTCCATATCATACCCAAAGGAACATTTTCTTTTCTTCTGTTAAACATTTTTCATTGTTATCATAAAGTTAATAATGAATTGTAGAAAAGATGAAAAACAGAGAAATAAAATAAAGGAATATAAAATAAAGATTGCTTTTAATCCCACCACCCAACAGTAATTGGAATAATATACTTTTAAGAGATACTCTGTAATTTATTTTTAGTTTTTGCCATGTTAGTACTATAATTAATGCTCTCTTGTATCTGTTTTCAGAAATATCTGAGGCTTTGTTTCTTAGAATATATTCTTTAGAGAATGTATAGTTTGTTAATAATACATTTCTTATACAGATAAGTAAGATCAGGAGACTGTATCAATGTCAATATCCTGATTATGATGCTATCTTATGCTTTTGCATTTGTACATACGACAAAGCGCATAGGACATAGTTCATCTACCCTAGTACACAGTGCCCAGGTACGCTCCTGCCCCATGTTTTGGTGATTCTTCCACATCTGTATTCATGGAGGAGGCTGAGACCCTCCGTGTGCACTTAGAGACAATAGATTACCATATCCATTCTATTCTCAGAGATACACGAGGCACATCACTAGTGCTGTACTTAGATTGCTCTACTAAGGGTGTTTATTCAAGGAAAGGCACAAAATCCTCCAACATCTATCAAAACTTGGAGATTGCCCCTGCTGGACTGCTGCAAGGCTTTACAGTACCTTCCAGGTCTGTGAAGCATAGGCATTCAACAAGCTCCCTTAATATAAAAAGAAGGGGAGAAAAAGCCAAAAGAAGCACACGCCCAGAGGGTCCAATTCTGCAGCCATTGCTCAGCATCCTTTACTACATAAAGTCTTATTTTTTGGCTCCTCTTGTGCAAGCCTGTAATGGGTTTTAGTGGACAGCAGGTATTAGACCCTTTCAGAAAGCCTCCAAAGTAGAATTCACACCCTGCATAATTCAGAAAACAACAACAAAAAAGAGCATGATTATATATTTCTCAGTCTTCAGCATCATGGTGCCAGAGGAGGGTAAAGGAGGTAAAACAGGAAACTCTACATGCATGAAAGTAAGTGCGCTATTACCTCCTACCCAGGAGAGATTTTTAGCATCTAGAGTAGCACCTGGCAGGCCCTGGAAGTGAGCATTCTTTCTATGGTAGAAACACTAGTTTAAATCCTCTGCTTGCACTGATGATGTGACAGTCTTGCCTGGAAACTACCTGTGCTTTTCTTCACACTTCACTGAGTTCAATCTGTATTTTTCTTGTTACATATCAATGGATCCTTCTGTGGTGGAAATGGATATAAGGAGAATAGCTGACAGTTTAAAGAGACGCTGTTTTCCCTCCTGTCTATAGCTGTCTTCTCATTCAGGGTTTGATTTGCTATGAAATCAGAAGTGAAACTCTGCCCTTGGCAAAACGCATCCTGAAGCAGCGCCAGGGCACACTGTGGTTGGCATCTACTTGTGGAAATTCGAAGCCCGTTCATCTGTTTCCTCCCACAGAGCAGGGGCAGATAGTCAAATGAATTGGAGCCAGGATAATTTAAGACATGATAGGAAACAGATTTTAGCAAACCAGAATTATTTTTATAACATTTTCTCAGACAGGAAATAAAAACAAGAAGTTTCCTAGGATATTGTTTGGAACATAACATGGAAGGAGATTGGTATATCCTAGCATAGCAGGGTAGCTCCAGAAGTTGAAGCTGTCAGAGGTGGAGTTTAGGTCTTTAGACCATCAGTACATGTGTCAAGGGAAAGAATTTCCAGGTGTCACTGCAGTCAATGTATCCGCCAAGGGCAAAGCAACCGGATTTGCTAGAAATGACATTATTTTTAAGGAATGAGGGGTTTCTGCTCTAGGTACAAACTGACCTTTATGACAGCTCCGAACGCTGACTCGATAGCTGTGCTAAAAAGGGCACAGAGTGCTATGTTTGACTTCGGTGTGAACATTAAGAACACAGGAAGGTGACCTCTGCAGCGATCCTTAAGAGCTGTTTACCGTAATTGATTTAGAATTAAAGGGAGGCAATAACTTGATCTGACACACTCACCTTTGTTTACTTCACTTCCTTCTCTGTATTATACTCTCTTTCATTTCCAAAGATGAGATGTTGCCTTTGGAAATGTTGATCTTTGTAACATTCATTTTGATTCACTAACAAGGCAGCCTAGGATTCTTTAAAGAATTTTTGTTCCAAAACCAACAATAGTGCTTCAAAATTACATAACATCTTTCCTTCAACGTTCTTAAAACAGCTTCTAGACATTACCTCACTAAACCAACACCTTCAAAAGACTTTGATAAGGGCACAAGTGGGATGCCAACTAACCACCCCCACCTTCACCTACCTTATCAGTGTGATATTGTGGAAGGACGCCGAGAATAGAGGCAGGCAGTCTCACTTTCCTTTTTATTTGAGACGGTCGCTTAAGCTTTCTAAAGTGCATGGTTCTCATCGGAAAAATATGGAGGTGACCCAAATGATTTGCACAGACCTTTCCAGTCCTGAGTCTATGAAATTCTGAAATGAGGAAAGATTCTCATTAAGGGAGGCAGAGCACCAACTTGCTGCACCTTCAAGAAGTACGCTTACCTTTAACATCAAGCTTTATTTCCTTTAAGGGAAAATGAAAATACCAGGCTTAGTTTATGTGCCACCCAGATCTACTCATCCTCAGCTATTTTCCAAAGCCTGACTTTGGCCATGAGCCTTCTTCCCTAACCAGGCAGGTGCTAGCAGCAGCCCTCCCACCGTTGCAGTCTTAAGGCCTGGCTGCTGCTGCTGGGGTCATCACCACAGACAGAGAAGCTTCAACAGACATGGCCAGCTCAGGAAAACAGACCACTGTCACCACACTGCTACCTGGCTTGGGCCTTCCAAAGTTCCAGTGAAGGGGATGTTGATGCAACTCGATGCAACTTCCGGGGAAGTTGCCACAATGAGGCGAACTTTGACCAGTGGCAGACAAGAAACGAGAGATGACCTGCACATAAGCTGGTTGTTCTTTGTCTCTGGCAGACTGTTCCAAGATGCAGTTACTTTCATACGGTCTCTCTCGAGATGTCTTTTTAAGACTTGTGTTTGTGGGGAAGCTCAGGCTGGCGTGGTCCTGCACCTCCTTATGTTTATTCCTCCTTATTCTCTGCCTCACTTCTCTTTTTACCTGGGATTCCACCCTACAAAAAAGTGTTAGCATATAAAATTTTGCCTCAGGTTCTGTTTTTTAAGGAACGCAGGCTAAGACATGGTATAAGGACTGCTCTTAGAAAGCAGACCTTCAGGATAGAACTTTTCATCCCCATTTATGGGGGGTAAACTGGGTGTCCCTAATCCATCCCCGGCATGCAGTGATGTCACAGTTGCTAAAGCATTCACCTGGGCTTAACTGGCATGTGACAGTATGTCACAGGCAAGGTAGTGGCATTTCGAGTGGCTGTACTTGATTAGTAAAGGAGAAATGATTTTTAGGGTCTTACAGGGTGTCTGCTTTTGATGGTACTGGAAGATTTGCAAAAAGGCACAGGTTCAGGGACGCTAACTGCCCACTTAAAGTGTGCTATGAAAGCCAGAGGACCTCTAGGAAGCTTTTAAAAACCTCTTGTCTCCTACAGCTGCAAGGCAGACAAGAAAGAAAATCACATCCAGGATTGCAGCATCAAAGTGCTCCTATTGTCAACATAAGGGTGCTGATAGGGAAAGAGTGGGAACCCGAGACCTGGAATGGGGCTATTTGAGTGGACAAGCCTGATCATCATAAATGTCCAAATGTCCCTGCCCCTCCCAGCTTCCAAAAACAGCCCTTTTTATCTCCCCAGAGGAGAAAAACTACTTGCCCTGAGACAATGCAATAACCTCTGAAGCCCGGTGAGAGGATACTTGTTCTTCTCAAGATCTGCCCTGATGCCTCCAGGATGACAATCGTGGTAACATCTCAGAACAGCCTGGTCCGGGCGCTGCTTTGATCTGCAGGGATCGCTGGTGATGGGGATCAGATCATGGCCTTCCTAGGAGTGACAAGGACAGATAGACAGCCAGCTAGAATATTGGGTTCTCTCTTTATCACTTCTATATCTTTTTATAGAAAATCCAGTTTCAAATGTGGCCTAGAGGAAGAAAGAAACCTGTAGCAAGTCCAGTCTGCAGTAAAAGCTGCCCCCCTCCTCAAACCATGTGACTCATCTATTTGAAGTTTCTAAAGGTGTCTGCGCGTAAGAATGTTGTATAGAACTTCTGAAACATCTCTTAGAAGAATAATAGCACAGACCCTTAGGATTCTGGAGCAAGGCCTTATCTTTTGTGGCAGAGAACAAGTCCCTATTTGAAAAAAATAACATGACGCTGGTCACAAATCAAAATTTAGTTCTCATCACGGAACACCAAGTAACTGTGAAAAGAGCTGCTCCTCACGAGCTGAGTGTTATCAGATCTACCAAGTCATAGGA
The DNA here is from genome assembly GCF_057876585.1 of Rhinolophus sinicus. NCBI lineage: Eukaryota > Metazoa > Chordata > Mammalia > Chiroptera > Rhinolophidae > Rhinolophus > Rhinolophus sinicus. Next base: position 175,538,866 of record NC_142517.1, on the reverse strand, counting down.
CCAGGTGGGTATGACAATAATCTATTAGGTTGGTGCAAAAGTCATTGGAGTTCAAAAAGGTTAAAAATAATTGCAAAAACCCCAATGACTTCTGCACCAACCTAATATTACCTCACAGAAGGGGTACATTCAGGATTGGACTGAAGTCAGTCCAGAACACCTGAGTAAGTTACCTGGACAGGTAGCCTGAGCTCATTTCCCCTATCTCTGTTGTACTAGTACCTGTCCTTTAACACACACCTATGGACTCATAGGGGATTCCCTGTGGCCAACTGACAGAGAGGGAGGAAGGCCTTGGGCCTTGCTCACAAAAGGGTGGTACAGTATGTTGGTGCTAGCCAGAAATGAACTGCTGCTGCATGAAAGCCCCACTCAAGACTGACCCTGAAGGAAAAGTGGGTAAGAGAAATCCTCCCACAGGGCAGAATTAAGAGCAATACACTTGGTTATGAACTTCATGTTAAAGGAGAAGTGGCCTAAAGAAAGGATATATACTGACTGCTGAGCATTGGAAACTAATGTGAGCAAATGGTCAGTACATGGAAGGAGCAAAGACACGAGATGAGGATGTCTAACACACAGACTAATGGGAACGGATACAAGCAATGCATGCAGATCCTTTATCACATATTACTTCCCCCAAGGGAATAACAATCTCAAACAAAGCTCAACCAAGGAGACAATGAATGTCAGCTTCTCACTGAGTCATCCTGGTGCTTGTGCAATGGGGCCATGAAACTATGGTGGATAGAAACCGCGTGGATCAAAAAACATGGACTTACTCTTAATAAGGCTGATTTAGGTACCACCGCTGCTGAATTTCCTTCCTGCCATGATCAGAGACTGATTCTGAGGCTTTTTTATTTTATTTTATTGGTGGATACTATAGAACAGTGTGTTTTTCCAGGACCCATCAGCTCCAAGTCAAGTCATTGTTTACAATCTAGTTGTGGAGGGTGCACCTCACTGGCCTATGTGGGAATCGAACCAGTGACTTTTGGTGTTATGAGCACTGCACTCTAACCACTGAGCCAACAAACCGCCCCTGATTCTGAGCCTTTGATATGGCCTCAGTCTTGGAAAGACCTGCCAGCCAGCTGGTGGCAGGTCAGTTACATCAGATTCCTTCCACCTTAGAAAGGGCAGCGATTCATACTTACCTAAATTGATGCTCTGGAAGATGGGTTTGCCTTTCTTGCCCACAATACCTCTGCCAACACCACCATCTAAGGATCTACATAGTGTCTGATCTACTAACATTGTACATATGACATTTCCTCAGAGTAAAGACTTTATAGCAAAGGAAGTGCAATAACAGGCTTGTGGCTATAGAGTTCCCTAGGTTCAGAATGGATTTTATCATTCAAAAGCAACTAGCTTTATAGAACAGTGGAATGGCTTGTGGAAGTCTCATCTAAAGAGCCAGCAAAGGGACATCTTGTGGGGTTGGGGTGCTGTCCTTCATGGTGTGATTGATTAGATAGATGATAGATAGATAGATAGATAGATAGATAGATAGATAGATAGATAGATAGATATAAATATATATCCCCTATGATATAGGATTTACCCTGCTCCACCATAACTCCAAGTGACTCACTTACAGAATCTGAGATTCTCATCCTCACAGTCTCTGCTAGATTAGAGGTCTAGCTTCCAGGAATTTGTTTGCCACCTGTTCGACTGAACTGGGCACTACAACTACCACCTGGCCTCTTTGGGCACCATATGCTAGCGAGTCAGCAAGCCAGAACAGGGGAGATACTTTACTGGCAGGCATGATGGATAATGATTCCCTTTAGAAGAGAGGGTTGCTGCTACAAAGAGGAGTATGTCTAGAACCGAGGGATTTAGTGAGGCTTCTCTTGGTTCTTCTGTGTCCAACAATATCTGTTAAAGGGCAATTGCATAAAAAATGATTTGAAAAGACAAAAGCAACAAAGGGCTGAAAACTTCCAGGGATGAAGGTCTGTGTCACCACACAGATTACAACTGACCATTACCTCAGACTGGACTTATACTTCCCATTTTGGAAAAAGTAAGAACTCTCAATTATCATATGGATAATAAAGTCGGGATATCAGATCTGGGTAGCCCAAGGGAAGGATCACGACAGCCCTCTCCTCCCTCTTCCTTGGGCTGCCTGTGAAAGGACAACTGTCATATTGCCAGCATGATGCCCACTCTCAGACTCTGCCATGATGTTTCCCATCATCAAGGAAAGAATCAAGGTGTTTCTGTGACACCAGTCCAAACACTAAGCATGATAAAGTGTAACTAGGGACACACTGAAGTCAGGGGAGGGGGCAGAAGGAGGAGTGATTCAAGAGCCACTTCTTGGTTTCAACATGGTTCTAGAAACAGCGAGACGAGCCTGCACGAGCTGTCCTGAGAATATTAACTGACTATAAATCTAAAATGTTCTTGATGTGCAGCAAGGCTAAGGCTTGCTTGTTAGGTTCCTCCAAGACATGCAGAGACATTCAGGGGAGAATAGACCTGTGTCAACTGGATCAGACACCTCAGAACCAGGATGTGGACTGAAGCAGACCTTTGCACTTTTTTTTTTTTTTTTTTTTAAGATTTTATTGGGGAAGGAGAACAGGACTTTATTGGGGAACAGTGTAGTGTGTACTTCCAGGACTTTTTTTTTTTCTCACCAAGTCAAGTTGTTCTTCTTTCAATCTTAGTTCAGCTTCAAGTTGTTGTCCTTTCAGTCTTAGTTGTGGAGGGCGCAGCTCAGCTCCAGGTCCAGTTGCCGTTGCCCACCATCCCTGCAGAAGTCAAACCAGCAACCTTGTGGTTGAGAGGACATGCTCCAACCAACTGAGCCATCTGGGAGCTCAGTGGCAGCTCAGCTCAAGGTGCCATGTTCAATCTTTAGTTGCAGGGGGCGTTGCCCACCATCCCTTGTGGGATTCGAGGAATCGAACTGGCAACCTTGTGGTTGAGAGCCCACTGGCCCATGTGGGAATCGAACCGGCAGCCTTCGGAGTTAGGAGCATGGAGCTCTAACCGCCTGAGCCACCGGGCCGGCCCTGCACTTTTGTTTGTGTTAAAAAAACCCTCAAATGTTCAGGGTTTTTTGATGATGATGATGATGTGTGTGTGTGTGTGTGTGTGTGTGTGTGTGTGTATGCGTGCGAGCATATGTCTACATATGCAGCACACATGCAACAGTGGTTCAGGCTAAAAGGAAGAAAATTTAAACTTTACCTCTCAGAAGAACCCAGAAACGCAAACTGGGGAGATTTCAAGAGGAGTACAAATGCATATCAGTTTGTTTATATCTGGATTGAAGAAGAGGAGGAAAGGAGGGAGGTGGTAGATGAGGGTAAAGGGGATCAAATATATGGTGATGGAATGAGAACTGACTCTGGGTGGTAAACACACAATGTGATTTCTAGATGATGTAATACAGAGTTGTACACCTGAAATCTATGTAACTTTACTAACAATTGTCACCCTAATAAACTTTAATTTAAAAAAAAGAATTTTATTATTGGAAATTCTATACTGATAAGCCACTGGATTGAGATTCAGGTGACCATAGAAAGGGCTATCGTTGAGATTCAGAAAGGACAGACAATGAACCCAAAATGTCAAGAAAAATCCAGTCTATGTAACAAGTCAAGATTCATTGGCCTAAGCTGGACATTATCAAGAATCTCCCTACCCAGTACCCCCACAGTTTCTGCCACGTAGAAAGTTAGATTGTATTCAAAATATATAAGTGTGTTGATGAGGTATAAAAGAACTCAACAGATATTTATGGAATGAAAAGTGGTTATTGCAAAATTCTAGGGCAATGCTGGAAAATCTCTGTAAACTTTTAAATGTTATTATATTCTAGTAAGACCTTTTTTTATTATTTCTGGTAATTGTAAAACTAATTGTTTGGAAGAGATGACTTAAATTGTATATTAGTAGTATATTATGGTTCTCCAGAGAAACAGAACTGATAGAATGTGTGGTGTGTGTGTGTGTGTGTGTGTGTGTGTGTGTGTGTGTGTGTGTGAGAGAGAGAGAGAGAGAGAGAGAGAGAGAGAGAGAGAGAGAGAGAGCGCTTCTTTCAGAACTGCTACTACCAGCCTAGAAACCTCTGTGAACTTCTCACTCATCATCCACATGTCAATTCCACCTCAGAAAACGTCTTTGAAATGTGACTCGTTTTTCCTCTAATCTGGCTGTCAGTACCTTAGGCCCAGCCTTCATCAGCAGTTGCTGAGACTATGGCAAAAACCTCACATCTGGTCTCTCTCCTCTAAATTCCTCCTACCCCAGTCTATTCCCAACACTGACGCCAAGCACACCACCTCATCCTTTGGTTTATGAAGCAACAGGCCCTCCTGATCTGGCCCAACCTGCCTGGCCTCATTACAACATCTACTCTCCTTCAGATCCCTCACTCCTACCACAGCAGATCCGGCCCTTACCTTTGTAAAAGCGGTGCCCTCAGCCTTCTCTTTTGTTTTTTGGCAATCTCTTATCCAGCCTTCCAAACCTAGCTGAAAAACCACCTCAGTGATGTTTTTTCACCTCCTTCAGGCAGTGTTAACTTATTACAAAGCTTCTACCTTCCTGATTAGACCATGAGCTCCTCAATGACAAGGACTCTCTTATCTCTAAATTCCCAGGGCCCCAGATGCACTGCAGGTAACACAGGAGCAATAATTTGAGAGCTGAGGCATCACTGGATGGACAGGCCAGCGCTGTGTAGGATTCTGTACCCCAGACTCTGCTCCTGGATTTTCAGGGTCTTGTCTTCGGCCACTTTTACATCCACATATCCACTGGAGGTTCCAAACAGTTTCCCCAAAGCTCCACGGAAACCTCAGCAGAGTCTCCTGGAGGTCACAGTTCAGAAATGCAAAAAAGAGCAAATGGGGTACAGCAGCCTTTTGTCCGAATGGGTATTTGGACTGCCTAGATGTACACAAGGGCAATTTCCTTCCTTTTTGCTTTGAATTCTAAGAAAATGTCTCAATAAGAAAACTCAATCTTGAAAAGGGAGAAGATAGAAACATGGATTAACTCATTCTCTATGACCTGAACTGCTTAGAGACTCCAACAAAGCTTTTGGGGAGGTCAGGGCGATGGAATCTGAGTTCACCCAATGTCGAAGGAATAATGCTGACGCAGACATGCACTTGCAAACAGCAATTTCTGACCAGCCTTTATGTTGTATATTTTGTTTCCTTTGACACTGATGACGGATGGGATAAGACTTTTGCTCACTAGAGGAAGCTCAGTCGTATGTGTCAGAACAATTAACTTGGAAACCTCTAGTGGAGAAGCATGATTCAGGTGCCTATTCAACATCATTTTGAGGACTCTCATGAGTCCTGGTCACTTCCATTGGCTGAAAAAAGCACTTTAAAATCTTGAATTATGTGCTAATAGTTTTCATTTTGGTCGTGACTCCCACTTGAGTCACTTGGTATTAGACAGAAAAAGAGTAGGAAGGGGCAGATCTCTGCCAACTGAAAGGAGAAAGGCAAGTCTGAGCAGAGCATTTTGTAGGATGTAGATTTGAGTGTAAGCCAACTGTGTTTAAAATCGTCATTCTTGTAAGCTAGCGCATGACCTCTCCATAAGGGTGAGGAGATTCCAGAGGTACATATTTGCCGTCTGGAGTGGACTGTGCAATTCATCTAGAAACCTGCATCACTGTGAACTTGAAATTAGTCATAGCGATGAACAAGAACATGCTGGGGCAGAGAGGTCAGTTTCAGTCGATAAGAATGGAATGCGTGGTCTAGCTGGGAATGTGCTGACGTTCATTACATTCAGGAAAATTCTATACAGCCTCTCCCTCTGAAGAGGATTCCGAGAAAAGAAAAGGGCTCCATGTGAGACCATAAAAATGAGAACCCCCCCCCACCTCCATGGCCTGTCTTTTGCTGCTGTTCAGAATCACGGTGATCCTAACAGCATCAGATGCTGCCCTTTTCCGTCCTGCGAGGGAAAACATTTCTTCATCCATGCCTGCAGGGTTTCCTGTGTTTGTCCAAATCTTGTTAGAAGCAGAATGCCTAGGTAGTAATCAAGCACCAGTTGGAGCTGTTTCCTACCAAATGTATGGTTTTGATTTTGAAGCTCTCCACTCCATTGTTCTTTAGCACTGTGAAGGGCTTATAACGCAGCTCACTGCATCTCCCACTTTGGCCTGGGAAACCAAGAGCAATTCTGGCTTAGACTTCAAGCAGACTAGAGCCACATTTTGTTGGCTTTTGTTGCTGCAGTGATTTGTTTTTGAAAGCGGCGAGGACAGTAAAGAGCAACAGTGGGAATGGTATTTGAAGCTTGCTTTAGGTGTTTTGGGGAAACATGCACCTATCACTGTGAAAAACATTTCCTTCAAAATGTGAAAGAACTCCTTACTGTTTCAACTTGGCTCTTGGAACTGAGATATTGAGGGAGCAGTACAAATCTGGTAAGGGATCATAGACTTAAGAATGTGAGAGCAGAGGAAGAAGTCATCAAATGCAATTCCTTGCTTTAATAAGAACATAATCCATAGTTTTCTCTTGTAGTGATGCAGTCTGGAAATAGGTATTGTGGAGGAGTCTGGGCCCATGTACTTCTCTGCTTCTATGACTTAGAACTTTCATTCACAAATTCTATAATACTCTCATGTCTGTGAAGATGACTATTGAATCTGCGTGCACAGAGGAATTGCTATCAAACAGAACTGGGTTAAAATCTCAACTTCACTACTTAACTGCTGTTTGATCTTGCGTAAGTTATTGAACCCTCTGACCCTCAGTTTTATCATCTATAATATGGGGATAATAACTGTCTTGCAGGAATGATTTTAAAACTAAATGAGATAATGCTACCCCCTACTTGGGTAACACACACAACTCTTTTACAGAAAAATAAATGTGTGAAATCCAGTGTTTACTTAAATTATTTTTATCATAATGTTACTTACATACACACATAAAATTTTACCATAATATGATTTAGATAAAAATTCCTTAGGAATATATCCATCCCTACTTTCCATCATATGCAACACAAATTAGAAAAGTTAAATTTGTATGAAAATATAAACTATACAATTCAAATTAACAACATAAATTTAATATAATGGGTGTAGTTTTACTGAAATTGAATGCATTTACAATGTGAATTTGACACAGTTATGTGAAGGTTTGTTTGAGCTCAGTGAGGCCCTAACATCCAGGTCCATTGTGTACGTATCCCGAGAATTCAATTAGTCCCCAAACGCATCTCCTAGCCTGTTTGCCATGGCATAATGGGTTGCCAGGTAGTATTTCTTCACCTGTCTCAGACCTTTGCTTGTACTACAGAGGGGTGTTGTTTACCCAGCTATTTACAAGGCCAGGCAGGGCCACTGGGGACCCACCAGGCCAAGCTCAGCCAGAGGGAACATTTGTCTTGGTGCTCAGTTGTGAACAGACTCACAGACACCTGTACTTGAGTGGGCTTAGGGACCCACACCCCTCTAAAATCCACTGAGAGATCTTCAACAGAAGAGTTCTATGCTAACTTTACCTTTTAGGAGGATCACTTTGGCAGCAGTTTTGAGAATGTGTTGGAGTGGCTGAGAATGAAGCCAACCGGTCATAGAAATACTCCAAACTTATGAGCCTGACGTTCAAAACATCACAATACTTTGAATATTCACCAGCTTTATCCACTTCTATTTATCGATATGAATAGAAGTGCCAAAGCGCCACACTTTACCTTCTCTGAAGCCATTGCATTTTCCTGTCGAGTCTTTACTCACTTATAATATCTTCTCTCAGTTGTTATCAAAAGTACAAACCACCCTTTAGGGTCCGTCTTCTCCATCCAGTCTTACTTAGTGTATTCAAATTACCTAATATGAATCACAAATTACCTCATATTGAGGTACGTATTTTCAGTACTATGAGTTGTCTCTTCCAGCAATTGGGAACAAATTTGACAGCAAAAATGTGCCTTGCACACAGTATCTCACCTGGTTTTAACTCACTACAGCTCATTATTTACTGTTGGTTTTCAGTAATTTACTGACAATAGATAAATGAATAAATCACCTTCTGACTCATCTTATAGATACCTGCCTATAGGTATAAGAAAATTATGTAGTAATTGTTTCAAAAGTTTTCAAATTGGATGTTTTACATTAAATTCATAAGTGAAAAGTGAATGTTCATTTAAGATACAGAAGTTTGTCAGAGATCTTTAAATGAAGCTTATTTACTGAGTTATTTTGAAAAAAAAATAATGGAAAGCCACAGAAAATGGGAGCGATGTAGAAACATGCTTTCAACTTTACTGATTTACAAGGAAAGTAAAAATAGAAGTGAACACTGAAAAGAATGAAATAATCTCTTCTCCATATGTTTTGTTTTATGTTTGTTTTGCTTCTGACCTTAACAAGAACAAAGTTGCAGATAAAAGATAGTACTGGTTAGCAATATATTGAAACTATATAAAACAGTACGTCAAAAAGCACTTTAGGAAATTGGGGATCTACAGGCAAGGCTGGAATGATACTTTAAACTTAAAAAAAATAAAGAAGTAGCCAAGTCATGATTGAAAAAACAGTTTAAGACATAAATTCTTCTTTGAAATTTTGTTCTAGCATATACCAAATATTCAAGTAATGGAAAAAACTAATCAGGACTTAGCTACACCTTAACTATTAGTCCTTTGGAAAAAAAAGTATTTTAATGGAAAACATCAATACTAATTAGATCATAACTGTTCCCTGATTCAGCTATTCTCATTGGAGAAAAACCCAACCAAAAATTTATCATTTTTATTTTCTTTATACCTAGTAAGGTGCTTTGCAAAAACAAGGTATTTAATAAGTGTTTGGTGAATGAATGAGTAAATGAATGAAGAATGAATAAATAATAATGTGGGAAGCAGTCATCTAGTGACAGCTCTTTGAATGGTGAGCTCAGTGTGTCTCAAACAAACCAAATGATCTTCATAGACCCATGCTTGAAAGTTAAATTTTTAAGTGACAGACAATGGCATAACATCTTAGATTACCTTAATTCCGTTGGTGTTAGACCCCTGGTATAAACTGTCTCCAGCTCTGGTCTCTATCTCCCTTGAGACCCCAGTCTGGCTGTGGCTTCTCTGGCTTGGCTGTGTGCTTTGCATCACTGGTCCCAATTCTGACACACAGATATAATTTACTTATTATTTGTCAATAGGTTAAAATATTAGATTGATCTTGGGGAAATGTAGTATATATAAAGTCAGTATCTTGTTCCATTCACGTTTTTCACTGTGGCAATTTTCCCCCCTTGCTATACAAGTTGAGCTTACAGGTCTTTAATTTTCAGAACTCAACTTTTTTCCCTTTTATTACATAACCATTTTATGTCGGCTTTTTTCCCAGTGTGCTGGCACGTCCTCAATCCTCCATGAAATGTTAAAGAATAACAGATATAACCCTGGAAAACTTCAACCAATTCAGCAAGTTCTCTGTGAAATAAGTCATAGTCATTACAAGTTTGAATATAGCTTCTTTATAAACAATGTACTTTCGGTCTCTTGTTCTCGTTCTGGGGCTCTCTCCTTTTTTCTAGCTCATAGTGTGGTACTATTTTGATACTCTTTCAATCAGGCTATAACTGGCTGCTTCTGATAGAAATTAAACTCTAAGCTGCTTAAGAAAAAAAAAAGGAATTTATTTTCTAGACTAACTGGGAAGTCCAGGGATATAGGACTTTAGATATGAGTAGGTCCATGGGTACCTGTTGGCTTTGTTCAATGACATCTTCCTTAGATAGGTGAACAGCCACTGAAAGTTCCAAATTGACATGGTTCTTACCACGCACAGTCCCGAACAGAGAGTCAGAGAGATTGACTGCTGTGACTGGCCATTCTGGGTTCCACCGTGAGTCCGAGAGCATGGCTCACTGTGGGGAATAAAGTGTTTCTGGATTGAGAGTTCTGCGTTCTTCATAACAAAGCCCAAAGTGAAGTGGGAAGCTGGCAGCCAGTCTGGAGAGTTCTAGTGTCTCATTCCTAGGGAGTATAAAATCCACTTTGAGAATTTGAATTAGCCATATATTTGAACTTGAGAAGAAACTATACCCAGGAACAAGGTAGACTCTCCAGTTAATATAAAGACCAAAGCCTAGGAGTGAGAAACCAAACATTTCAGCTGCGCTATTGAGTAAATTCAATCGGGTGAATAAATAAACCCGAAACAACAGCTCTTTCTGAGCCAGAGTTTACACAATGCAGTACACAGCAAAGGTGAAAGACTCTCCAGACAGGGGGACTCTCTAGGACTTGTTCCCTGTGTTGGCCTTGTCTCATCAAGGTGTTCTCTGTGGTAACCTGACCTTGAGTTTGGCGCAAGCATCATTTACAAGAGTTAATTACCTTCCACCAGATAGCATTTACTGCATTGGTTATCTTTAGCACAGAAAAGAGCAGCACTGTGTTGGAAGCTCCTGTTTAAGGAATTAAGTAGGGCATGAGTGCAGCCAACTCAAACAGATTTGGTGCTCTGTCAGTGTTGCTAGAGAAGACAACGGAGTCAGTGTAGTTCTTACTACTTGGACCTTTGCCTTAAATGAAGTGTTAGATTCCCTATCTGGGGATTCTGCCCTTTGCTGGAAAGATGAGTTGACTGGATGATCTAATCGTTTTTCCTAACTTTGCCAACCACTGTATGTAATCCATTGTTATCATTATTAAGCAACATCCAGTGACTTTCTCTGGGAATGGCATAGGAAGTTAGAAATACAAACACAGGGAATACAGCCTTCCCCTATGATGTCAGCTTCTGTTTTAGTTTAAATATTTTTAGAGGATATCCCAGTTAAGCCAGACATCTTGTTTACAATGGGGTAGTATTGTAGAGTGTGGGCAAGAGGACAATACACTTACAGTACAACTTACCACTATGTGATCATGTCCAAGTTTCATGTTACATCTGATTAACTGGCTGCTTCTGATATGGCCAAACATGACAAGCTTCTCCACACTGAGAGAATGCGCAGACTGAATGTCCTCTAAAAGGGAATTGGAATAGAAAGTTCTTTGGTGCGTTACCATGAATTTTAGTGATTTCTGAGAATGAATATGATTTTTATTAACTAGGCTTTTATGTCACAGCAGTACTTGATAAAGATGATTTCTGTCCTTGTAATTTCCTTGTGGATTTTTCTACTCCTTGTAGCAATTAGGAAGTGAATGTGGAGGCCTTGCCTTCTTATGAGAAGTAAATTGGATTAGTAGAGAAAGTTCTCTAGAAAAACCAACCAACCAACCAACCAACCAACCAACCAACCAACAAGCAGAAGTGGCTTTAGAATTTCCATACATAAAGGACTTAAGTGTGGCAACTTATTTGGAAGGGACAGGCAGGGGACTTGTTTTGAAGGTGCATTTGCTAAATATACCATCTTTACACAGATGACATATCTTTAGGGGGTGGTTGGTTAATGTTATGAAGAGGCAAGAAAGTCCCGATCTCTGAGCATTACCACTCTGTGTAAAGAAACGTAAATAAATAAAGTACAAACCAAAATTTTATCTAAATTGATCAAATTCCTAGCTCAGATCTCTAGGTATGAATTTGACAATGTCTCCTTTCAGTTATTCAGGTTAAACAAAGCCAAGAATGAATCCCCACAGTACTTTGGCCTAAGTATTGTTCATGCCCCTCCCCTTTTCACCCACATCCGTGCTGGTGTGAAGTGTTATCCAGTACACTTGCCACAGACATAGAACAAGTTGGTGGGTCTAATTTACTAATTCTGTAAACCCTGTGATGTCTCAGGGACAAGGCCATTATACTATTATAAATGATAATAGCATAGAGAATAATACTCATCTCATTAAAATGTGAAAGGAACTCTTTTATACGCGGCTTAGAAGCCTCCATTTTTCGTCAGTCTGTGAGTGTGTTTCCCTATGAGAATAGTGCCCTCTGGTGCTTGTTTAATATTCTAGTCTGCAAACTGGCTGGGAAAAAGAAAACCTTTACAACTTGAAAACTGAAAGATTTATGTAGTAAGATTGGCTGTCCTTAAAATAGAACTCTTCCATTAAAAACTCTATTCTTAATTGTGTGTTAGACTTTTCTCCTATTGCTCTAATATAGCATAAAACTAAGAACTTGGTAGTTCAAACAAAAAGATCAATATAGGCTATAGCCAAACGTACTTGTGAAGTCAAACAATTTTTAAGAGAAAGAAAATAGCAAACCTTAATTTTTAAGATTTAGTTCATTATTTTCATATCCAGTGGAAGTACAGACATAAGTTCACCTTCTGTGAAAGCACCTAATTTAGTTCCGTTTCCTTTACTTTAGTTTGGTTTTAGACCTAGTCATTGGTATTTCATATATGTGGAATAATGTCATACTCTGCTAGTGACAGTTGTTTTTCCCCCTCACAAATCAGGTATTTGTTACAGTGGTTACTCTCTTTGGAGATTTTTATTTGTTTATTTATTTTATTTTATTTTAATTTGAGTTATTTTATTTGCTTGCAGCAAGGAATTCCAAGCTGGTAAAGAGCTGACAATGCCTTTTTCTGTAAAGATCTGTTATAATCACCCTCACGGTCTCTAGATAGTCTGAAATTTTGCTGATACAACTAAATATGAAACAATTGCTACAATTAGTTAAGTCTGAATTTGGTCGACACATTTTTTTTTTTAAAGACCAAACTGATAAATAAGAAGAGGAGAGAAAATAGCTGTTTCAGTTTGTTGATGTAAAAACATCCAGCCTATGAAAAAGCTTACAAGAGTTTATTTGAGCCAGTGACGACAATTGCGGTGAAGCAAAATGTCAACAGATTGAGAAAATGTTCTGCAAAATGGCGGTTTGCAATTTATACACAGACTCAAAGGAAGAAGTTTACATGAAATCCATTGGTGGTAGATTAAGGATATGGGAGAAAGTAAAATGGGGAAGGCTCTGGGGTTGGATAAAAGTAAATTGGAGAGACAGGTACTTCTTTTACACAGGTGGGTACAGGATAGTTAAAAATAATTCGCTTTTTAAAGCACATAGAGATGGTAATCAGAGGACAAGAATAACAATGAAGGATTCTGTAGTTTCCTGCTCTGGTCAGAAAAAAAACATGTTATCTGACATTCCAAGGCCATGTTATCTAAGATTCAAAAAGACAATAGACAGGCTCACTTAAGGTAAAGATTGACCTTTGTCAAGGAAGCTAGGCCAAGGATGTGACAACTGGCCATGACCCATTTTTAGTTAGAAATTTTATATTCAGACCATCCTCTGTGGTTATTTTCGGTCTCCTGAGCTTGTCAGATTTAACAAGTTCATGTCTTCCAAAATACTTACATTCATCCATCTTTCTCTGCAGGGGAATATTTGCCTTGGTTCACATCATCCCATTCTCTCTCTTTTTTGTGGGACCCCCATTAGACAATGTGGATAGTGTGTAGAATGATTAGGGCTGGGAAATATTGCTTTAGAACACAGAAGGCACATTAGTAGCATGCACACCTACAGACGTGTATTACTTGTTTAGAGCAGTGTAAGTCTACACTGTGTTTTTGTAGGTGTCCATGTTGTTAAATTTTTTTGAATCATACCAACATTTGAAATTCAATTTTTCCTTGAAATATACAGATTTGCAGTTTTTCCTGAAAGATTTTCAGGAGAAAAATATTTTCAGGTAGCGTTAGGTTCTTCAGGAGCCCATCTTCTGCCTGCCCCAGCAGGCCTTTGTGTTCACTGTGCTGGATTTAGGACCATTCTTCATTAAATGTATTTATGTTAATATACAAGCTACTGGGTGCTGGTGCTGAACTTCGGGGTGGTTTTATCAAAATACTTATCCCAAGCCCTCACTTTGCTTCCTTGAACCATAAAACCAAATGTCATTCTGTCCCTTCACGCTCTTTTTTCCACAGTAGTAGAGAAAGGCTCATGGCTCAGAGATGACACACCTTCTAACATCTCCACCCATCTCTTCCCATAGTGACTTCCACCTGAAGCATCTGGGTAACGGGTACAGAAGTAATTCATTATACTGTGACTACCCAGAAGGAAGACACTGAAGCTCCCAACCAGGACCTCAGAGGTCCTACAAAGTATCTTAGAGTTAGAAAAAAGCATCCCTTCCTTTGATTGGATGTGACCCTGTATCAACACTCATATCTTCGGAATTGGAGCAGTTTAGATCTCAGTCCTCATTCATCCTCCCTACCTGTCACCCTTGTGCAGTGAACAAACTGAACGACCATGTCAGAATCTTTGATATGAAATGACCTTGTTTATAATGACTCTTCCATAGTATCCATTGGTCAGGTTATTTTCCTTGCTGCGTAGAGGGATGGCAATATGAGTCTTGCATCAGTGTCTTAACCTTATTTTTTCATGTATTAAACTTTTTGAGTGTGACACTAGTTAATAACATTATATAAGTTTCAAGTGTACAATTCTATACATCATCTGTGTATTGCATTTTGTGCTCACCACTCAAAGTCTAGTCCATCACCTATACTTGACCCCTTTACCCTCTTCATCCTCTCCCCAACCCCCTTCCCCTCTAGTAACCACCCTTCTGTTGTCTGTGTCTAGGCAAGCTGAATATTATTTTCTTTCCTTCTGCCTGAATACAGTTCTTTCATCATTCACTTTTTGTTGTTATTTTAACGATATCTCCTGGATTTTCGGACTACTTCAGCTTATTTTGGTCTTTAACTCTTCCATATTCCGGTGGCACTTATGCTAAACATTGTAGTTAAACTGAGCACTTCTTAGTTTCATGTGCTTACTTTGTCTTCACAGCCAATTTGGTATTTCCTTAAGGAGATTCCTCCCTAAATCATTCTCATTATGATGTGCACAATGTAGGAGCTCAGTAAATATTTCAGACTGAATTGAATGAATTTCCAAGCAAGTATACAGCTCCAGCACCTAAAGGAGTCTCTGGGGACTTCTGATTTGGACATGACAGATTAACAAGGATTAAGGTTACCAGGTAAAATCCAAGAAACCCCATTAAATTTGAATTTCAGACATACTTACACAATAACTATGGGTTACACATATACTAAAAAAAAAAGCATTCGTTGTTGGTCTCTCATTCAGATTTAAGTGACAGTCTTGTTTTGCAAAATCTGGCAACTGTTTCAGGGGTGGATTTACTCACCTACTTTCAACAACTTTTGAAAAAACAGGAAAATATATAAAACAATGGTTTTCAGACATTGTTGGACAGGCAATGCAAGAGAATGATGCTCAAGAGAGATGAAGAAATAAGGCAATCTTTATTATTGTCCCCGTTGATTTTCTGGAGAAAGTTTCCAGGCTGCAGCACAGAAGGAGGGAACTCAAACACAGCCTGGCATTCTCTCTGAGATAAGGAGACAAAGTTGAGAGTTTGGGGAGCCCAAATTGGCTAGAATTTACAGGGCAGAGCACCAGAAAGGAGACTGCAGAGGGCTCCCCTTGATTCTTCAGCTGAGTACTGATTAGTGCGTGTGTGTAAAGGAACTACCAAAGTTGGAGGAAAAAAACACTGTGTTTCCCCGAAAATAAGACCTACCCCCAAAATATGTCTCAGTTAAGATCATCAGCATTTAGTAAGTTATGATGATGTTCCAGAAGAAGATGACATGACTGTATTTGAATAAATATAGATTGTTGTACATGCAAAAATAAGACATCCCCTGAAAATAATCCCTAATGGACCAAAAATTAATATAACACCCAGTCTTATTTTTGGGGAAACGTGGCATTAGAAAAGAGTCAGTAAACATTCTTAAAAAACAAACAAACTAGGAATAGAAGTGAACTTCCTTAGCCTAATAAAGTGTATGTATGAGCAGTTTATAGCTAACGTTATGCTTAATGGCGAGAGACTGAACTGAATGCCTTCCTCCCAAGCAGAGGAACAGGGCAAGAATGTCCTCTCATCACTCATCCTCCCCTGCAGTGGAAGTCCTAGCTAGTGCAATTAGGCAAGATAAAAGGATACAGATCAGAAGGGAAGAAATCAAACAGTCTTTATGCACAGATTATATGATTGTATATGTTGACAATCACAAAGAATCTTCAAAAACGCTACTGGAACTAATAAGGGGATTTAGCAAAGTTCCAGAATGCAGTGTCGATATACAAAAGTTAATTTCAATAACAACTACAATTTGAAATTTGAAAAATACCGCTTATCATCTCACACACAAAAAAAAACCCAGAAGTAATTTGGCATAAAGGTAACAAAAATGTGCAGGATTTGAATACAAAACACTAATGAAAGAAATAAAAGAAGACTTAAATAAATGGAAAGATATACCACCCTTCTTTTTAATACTCCCTTTTTTCATCTCCTTCAATACCACTGCAACTAAAACCATATTGTTCATTCGTGAAGCCTGGGATGGAGGAGGTAGACAACAGAGACAAAAAATAACTTGATATAGATCATTAGGTGGCTTATTAGACCCCACCACTAGAATATTTTCACTGACCCCCTTTTTGGGGGCAAGTTTTGTGACATCTTTTCTTTCCTCTCTCGTTCACTCACCTTCTTCAACTCCCTTTGTATCTCCTTTCCCTTCTTTTCTTCTTTTCTCACCTATCTGCTCCACTCTCCCAAGTTCTTTTTTATGTCTTTAAATGGAGTCTGTTAGCTGTCTTTTTCACTTTATCCTACCAACTCAAATAGTTTAACCAATGGCTTTTCCTAAGCAAACATAATTTTCTCTCTAAAATATCTGAGAGATAGAGAGAATGAGAAAAGAAAGAAATTGAAAGACAACTTCTTCTACTCTCTTCACCTTGGTGTTCAGATAGAATTGATGTACATTAAATCATTATATCAGTTTATGTAACTATATATACTTACAAATATGAAATACTATTATAGCTACCAAACATAGCGACAACCTTGGTGGGAATGAAGGGCCTGGACAGATGATGGTAATGCAGCTAGCTCTCCATCCACTCTTCCATCTGTTCAGTAAACAGTGCTTGAATACCTGCTCTATGCCAGGCACTGAGCTGAACACAAACACAAAGAAAAATAACATGTAGTCCTGACCCTTTAAAAATTCAGTTCAGAGAATAACGTAAAATAGAATAGGGTGGTTAACGGCTGTTTAACTGATCAGACAGATTTTTTTTTTTTTTTTTTTTTTTTTGCAAAGGCTACAATTCAAGTACCCTAGCCTGCTGTCAAACCTTATTTTCTAATTTGTGGTTCAGCAAAAATAGTTACCTAGGTACAGTATAAAGAAGAAGATACTATACAACCAAATTAATGTTTTGGAACCCTGTTGGGAATGTGTCTACCATCATGATACATTGGGAACTTTTAAATGCATGACTAATTGTCTGTATGCTCTGAGGGCAAGCTGGAGAATCAGTATAAGAAGTCTGACAGTTAAGCTCACGAATTTGTTGCAATGATGTTGCTAACCTTTTTTGATATCAGAGGGATTGTTCATTATGAATTTGTACCAATTGGACAAAAAGTTAACCAAGTTTACTATTTGGAAGTGCTGAAAAGGCTGCGTGAAAAAGTTAGATGACCTGAACTTTTCGCCAACAATTCATGGCCCTTGCATCATGACAATGCACCAGCTCACATGACACTGTCTGTGAGGGAGTTTTTAGCCAGTAAACAAACAACTGTATTGGAACACCCTCCCTACTCACCTGATCTGGCCCCCAATAACTTCTTTCTTTACCCAAAGATAAAGGAAATATTGAAAGGAAGTCATTTTGATGACATTCAGGACATCAAGGGTAATATGATGACAGCTCTGATGGCCATTCCAGAAAAAGAGTTCCAAAATTGCTTTGAAAGATGGACTAGGCACTGGTGTTGGGGCATAGCTTCCCAAGGGGACTACTTTGAAGGTGACCATTGTGATAGTCAACCATGAAGTATGTAGCACTTTTTCTAGGATGAGTTCGTGAACATAATTGTCAGATCTCATATGTGTCATCTCTAACCAATACAGTAAGCAATGAACTTCTCTATTTTGGAATTTGTGTTTAGATTCTTAAACTTACTTTTTCCATTGTTCTCTGAGCAATTTATTGGTTTTCTAGTAAGAGCAGATACAACTTTTAATGAAGCTGAATTGGTTTCAAGCATTGTTTCTGGAGTCAGAGAGTCTTGAATTTGATTCCTGAATCTGCCCCTTACCATCTGATTAACACTGACCACGTCCTCTAGGCTCATCAAGCCTAGTTTCCTTGTCTGTCAACTGGAGATAACAATGGTACTTAATCTTATGGTGTGTGGTGAGGATTAGGTAAAACACTGCATGTGAAGTTCTTAGCACCTTGTCTAACATGGAGTTAGTGCTGAAAAAGTGCTGTTATTTGGAAAGAATGCTGGTTTGTAAATTACAGTACTTCTGAAGTGGCAGTAGAGGGAGCACTGTCATTGGAAACTGGATTTGAGAAAACTAACTTTAGATACTAAACCCTTTCTCTGTACAAGAAGACATTGTTTCTATTCTGATGAAACCTGAGGACCTGCGCACAGATGAGCTGGTAAGGCCCACATCAGACTGTCTTGTTCCAAGTAATCCTTGGCTGTACCACTCTGCTGGAGGGAAAGTGATATCTATCCCCTCCTCTTCCTCTCTCACTACCTCCAAAATAAGCAGCTCTACTTAGAAGAGTGGGGAAAGCATAGTCCGAAGAACCGACTTTGAATACTCTCTGCCTCCGATGTACAGGTGTGAACCTGCTTACTTCACTTTCCCTCTCTTCATCTCTGTCGGAAACCCTTTCTGTACGAAGGCGAAGGGTAAACCTAGGGACCTCCAAAGCCTTACAATCTGGTTATTAGTATTCTATTACTAAAAGCTATTATTGAGCACTTCTCCTTATCTTATATACTAGATGTTTGAATCTTCCCAGAAATTTCATGTGGGATGTAATATCTTCATTTTTACAGGGAATGTAGGGCTCAGAGAGTTAAGTAGCTTAAAAATGGCAAAATCAGGTTTAGAATCTATATTTTTGCAAGTCTATATGAGGCTCCCTACCCCCCAAAAAAATTAGGAGCAAGACTTATAACCAGGGCAATCGAGGGATCACTTTGTTGTCGGGGAGAGAGAAATTGTAGCAGCCTTTAAGTTCAGAAATTCACTTTGGGATGTTTTTATTTGTTTTGCTTTTTTTTTTTTTTTCCTTTCTTGGCTTTGAGGAATTGATGAGGCCAAAGCCAGTATATGGTCAAGAAATTGAGGACCTCGCTATTTAGACTGGATTCTAAGAAAGAGAAGCAAAGTGGCCATAGAGAGACCTTTCTTAGAAGCCTCGCTCAGTTAATGAAATAGAAAGGGAGAAAGAGGTTTAAGGCAGATGCTTTAACCAAGAAAAAAATTGTCCATTTAGGTGGATAATCTCTCATGATATGTACTTTTGGATAAACTGATTTCAGCGGATAGGATATGGTGGATAAAGCAGAGATTTCAAAAGTGTTGTCTGCTGATCCCTGGGTTGGTCCTCAAGAACTTTTAAGAGTGTCTGCAAAGTTAAAATTATTTTTATAATAGTTTTGCCTTTTAACTCTGTTGATATTTGCACTGATGATACCACAGCAGCGGGGGATAGTGTTGGTGCATGAACGAAGGCAGTGATGCTAAGTTACCTGAGTAGTCATTGTCTTCTTCAACACCACACACTGAACATCTGTAAAATGCCAGCTTGACTTAAAAATGTTTTTGATGAAGCAGCAAAATTAATATTATTAAATCTCAGACCTTGAATACATGTCTCCTTAATATTCAGTGTGATGAAATGGGAAGTACACTTATTAATGTATGATGATCGCCTAAAGGAAAAGCACTTGTGTGACTGAGTTGCCCACCAAACTGGCCACTTTTTTTCACAGAACACTGGTTTTACTTGAAAAAATTACTGACAAACTATAGTTACTCAGATGTGGGTATTTGGAAGACATTTTCCTGAAAATGAACATGGGAAATAATCCACAATATTTGTTTTCAACAATAAATTTGGAGCTTTCTAGCAAAAATTAGAATTTGGAAAATTTGTGTCCTTCCTATAACTTAACAGTTTCCCAATACTTAAAATACTTGTCTAATGAGATCAGTGGTGCTATTACCTAATGGGATTTATATATATATATATATATATTGAATGATGGAATGTGTCAGCCTTTGGAAGAGCTGCCTAATTCGGTGGACCAGTATTTTCCAAATGACCAATGTGTGATATTACAAAATCATGTGTGGGTAAAAGTTCCATTCAAAACACAAGACATACCAGTGGATTTGGTAACAGTACTATATATGTAAAGTTTGCTGATATGGTTTTACATTCCACAGGGTAACTAACCCTTAAGAAACTACCACTTGTTAAATTTGGATGTGGCATCAAAGAAATATACCCACAGTATCTGCAAAGGCTATTAAAATGCTTTTCCCTTTTCCAATTAAGTTTCCGTGTGAGTCCAGATTTTCTTCAAGTACATCAACCACAACAATGTTTTGCAGCAGATCAAATGCAGAAGCAGATGTAATAGTCCATCTGTCTTCTCTCAAGCCAGACATGAAAGAGATTTTTCAAAAATGTAAACCAATGCCACTCTTTAATTTTTGTCTGTTGGAAAACATACTTGTTTTTCATAAAAATATGTTTTTAACACATAATAGGTTTATGATTATAATTTTAAATGAATCTATTTTAATTTTTTCTTATGTTTAATTTTTAATACAATAAATAAAAATTTAATACAGATAGTAACATACAAAACTCCTTTGGAGTTGTCAAAAGTTTTTATGAGTATAAAGATGTCATGAGACCAAACAGTTTGACAACTGCTGGGGGAGCCCCAAGGTGAGATTCTTAAAAGGAAGAAGGGAACAAACTCTCTGCTTTGTATAGCACACACTCAGTAGTTGAGTACAATGATGATAAAGACACGCAAAACCAGTATGACTAACAATAAGGCAGGAAGTGAAAAGTGCTAAATGAGTGGTCTAGATCTGTGCCATCCAATAGGCTTGCCACTGGCCACATGTGGCTAGTGAGCACTTGCAATGTGGCTGGTCCACAGTGAGATGGCCTGGAAGTGTCAAATACGCCCCAGACTTAAGGGATTTAGTATGAAATAAGAAATGCAGGTATCGTAGTAATAACTTATATTGATATATATGCTGAAATGTTAATATTCTGCATGTATTGGATTATTGATAGTATTAAAATTAATTTCACTTTTTTTTTTTTCACCTTTTTAAATGTGGCTACTAGAAAACTTAATATATGTGGTGTGTATTTTGTTTGTCTTGAATAGTGCCAGTTTGGATGGGAGGTGTGATGAGAATTCAGAGCAGGAAAAAGTTGCTATGGTTGGGGTCATCAGTGAACTTTCTTCCCTGAGAAGGATACAGTTTCAATAAGTAGACAAGTTAGGGGAAGAAAGTGCAGATGAAGGGAACATCAAAACTGAAATACGAGAGGAGCGGTTAATCTAGGGAGCAGAAGAGGCCGGTCTGTGTTGGACTGTGAGCTCCTATAGGGAATGTAAATTTCCTGGATAACTTGGGAACAAATTGTACAGAGCTTGCAGTACCAAGAATTTGGTCTTTTTCATATAGACAGTGACCATTTCCCCAGCAGAAAACTGGACTTTTCCCCATAACTTATGGAATAGTATGAATTAAGCACTTTCTGCATGTAGGGAAGAGCGTCCTAAGCTCCTGGAAAAGGCACAGGGTGCAAGCCAGGACCAGGCTTATCTGACTAGTGAACTTGGAGTGATGTCCCTAGTATGACTTTGTGGTTCATTGACTTATTTTTTCCTGAGGGGGGGAAAGGGGTACATTTAAGCACATGATAGTAATGTCACCTGGGAGAGCCGCAGAAGCCTGAGGCTGTAGATGTGTGATGCCTGGTCAGGGTGAGTGAGGAAGCAAGCTGTTTACCTTGGTATACAGTATTGCTCTAGGCATGTACATAAGCAGATTTAATCATTGTTTCTGTCTTTCAATCTATCTCCCTTTATTTTTGTCTTTATTTTCATGGAACTCTAGCTGTGTGTCAGGGGCTTAACAATCTAGCTCTGAGGAGATGAAATGAAAAGACCACTAAGGAGGGAGTTGAAATATCTGGACTCTTACCTAGGCTCAGCGGCTAACTCATTGAGTAAGTTTGGTTACCTCTCTGGACTTCAGTCTCTCCAGATAGGAAAGAAGAGTTAGAACCAGATGAGACCAAGGCTCCCTCCAGCTCTGTGATTCTAGAACAGGCACATGTCACAAAGGGAGAAAAGCATACCACAGCAACCAGGAATAGGGCTACTGGGGAGAGAAGGAGGATGCTGGGCCATCCAAGAGGGGCAGGCTCTCAGTGGCTTCCACAGGGGCTGGCCCAAACCTTTGGGTGAGGCTGTCCTTCTCCTAGGGAGCAGAACCTGCTGGAATTGGACCACAGTAAGGTCTATGAACTTGGTGTTTTGATCCTGGCTACCCACCCCTTTCATCCTTGGGGCTGGCTCACCAGGGTGAGTGGAGTCTGAAAGGAGGAAGGCAGGAAGCTAGGAATTTAGCTCCAGATAAGTAAGTCTGCAGGAGGTCCCGGATTGTCTGGGGAAACCACTGATGAAAACGAGTGTGCTTAGTGCCCACCCACCCACCTCCTCCTAACCCCCTTGGGCCACCTGCAGCTGCAGGTGACTGATGGGGTTGAAAGGAGAGGGCCTCCTGCAAAGGGGCTTCAGCCTGTTTCTGCTCTTAGCATTTCTAGAAGAGAGTGGGTGGGAACTGACCCAAGTAAAGTCCCAGAGACGCTAACACTGACGCACAGGAAAGCCTCAAGTGGGAGGAGAAATGCAAATCCTCTACTGATGATGACATCAGAGGCTTTGTCCCGGGGAGTGTGAGGGGAGATTCTGGCTTTGGACTTGAGCACCGCCTGGGACCTAGGCTGAGGGAGCCAGGTAAGTAGGCAGACCACACCTTCATATTGCTTTTTCAGAGAAGAACGGGCCAGGAAATGCTTATGCAGGCTGCTGCTGAGGCTTTGCTGTTCACTTGGTGTTTTGACAGTTACTTTCTTTTGACTTGTCTGAGGTTAGGTGATTTTGAAAAGAAGCGTCCAACTCCGTGATTCAAAGATGCACTCCAGTGCAGGTCTCTGAACGGGAGATTCGCGTGTGTGCTGTGCCGCCGGGAATCTGAACGGTGGGACAGTTGTAGCTGATGTGGAGGTGTGTCCTCGCCGAGTGCTAAAAAGTGAGCCCTTCTTCACTTTCTTAGCCAGAATCTCTGAGTTATGGTGTCTGACATTAGACGGCGTACCTGGGTTTCAGAAAAAAGTCCACAGTTAATACAACCAGCGATTGTGGCTTTGATGAGAGCAAGTAATGCTGTAGGGCAGATCATCTTTGCAAGCTCTAGGCCACAGAGCCCACAAAGCACCATTAGGTACCCACCAGTGGGACAAAAACCAAATGCCCCTTTATATAGATCTTCTAGGACCAGGCGTTCAAAGAGAATAGACAGGCACTCAGTTTTCAAAACAAGTGTTCCATAGTTTTCTTGGGACTGGAGAATTAGCCCTTCAAGAGTGAAAGCATAGAAATGTGCTGAAGGAAGTCTGAAGACATTTCTAGAGGCTGCAACAGAGAAGAATATCCTAGAACTATACACCTTGTTCTTCCTCTTCTCAGCCTTGAGTTCAGCTCTCTGAAAATTAAACTTGGGTCCCAAGAGTGATCTATCTAACTTTAGGATAAGTTCAGTTGACTTAATTCTTTTGTTAGAAAACAGATTTTTATCCAAATCAAAGCAGATTTAATAATAGTAGCAGTTAGAATTGCAATGTGATTTTCAGCTCATGTTCTCTCGTCATTAACCAGAATAAATTGATGGGCTATAGCAGGACAATGTTAATAGTGGCATGGGAACAAATATTCCAATTTTGTGTGGAACATATATACACCCAGTATCTGGAAAAAAGGGATGCATTTGGTGTCAGGAGACCCCAGGTCAATTTTTAAAGCTTTGCATCGAGGAGTCATTTCTGACCCTCAGATTTTTTCATTTTTAAAGTTGGGGTAATACTATCCATTTACTTTATTCACAACAACATCAGGAGTACCACTCATTGATTTAATGGACATTTAATGAGCACTTACAATGTGCCCAGAATTGTCATGTGTAAAGGTCTTCATAAATATAAAGTGATATGCAAATGAGACATTATTTCTTTTCCCAGTTGCTTTCTTTTAGCAAAACATTGGCATTAATTGTATTCTATACATTTAGATCAGGGAAAAGTTCCCCCAAATGGTTCCATTTGAAACCTGAAATATGTGAAATTTATTATCATGGTGTTCTGTAGAGAAAAGGAAACCTTAACTTATCTTTGAGATAGGTTGAAATACTACGGTGATTAATCATATAAAAAATTGTTCTTTGATCTAGAATTGCTGACAAAACAATGAAAAATTTGACTTTTGAAACAGTAAAATACTGTAACTTCAAGGAAATGTCGTGTTCATTTCCCCGAGTTAGGAAATATGTCTAAAGCTTCAAAATTGGCCAGAATGGGGTTATGTGGGGAAACACATACTTTTTGTTTTATGACAGGCTGTCAAATACATATCAAGTGTGATTTCTTCCTCAAGTCACTTGAGGGTTTAACCACTATCAGTCGTACATCAGAGACTCCTTAAAAGTTGACTTCAAAAGCTTTGCCCAGCTATTAGTGGATCATCACAAAAACAAATAAAAATATGTATTGGTTGAGAGATGATTTGAACTGAAAGAATTAGAGCCCACAAAAATGCATACATGAAACCCTTCATAAAGCTAAGACCAAATTAGACTAGAACTCTAGAAACATAAGACTGACTCTAGAAGTCAGACACATCTGAAATGAAGAAAAAAGGATTGGGCAATTTCATATAAAAGAAGCTTTTATCAGGTATTCCTCACATCTAAAGCCATAGGAGAGCCTTAGGAGGTATAGCTAAGTATGCTCTTTGCCTTTAAATTGCTCAAAGTCTAACAGTGTGGAGGGAGAAAGGGGTGTGGGAGGAGCTTGTTGTGAATACAAATTCGTGTAGATTAATGGGGGCGGTGGGGAGAGGGGTGTTGAGGAGAAGTGAAAGCTTCCTGGAAAAGGGGGAATAGGAGGTCCTGTTAGAGCAAAAAGGAGGTGGTTTGGGTGTAGAGGGAGTATCCTGTTTCCTTCATTAGGGATGATTTATGGAAAAGTTTAGAATTGCTTTATCTTTGGCTTTGAAAGCATTTTTCCTTTTCTGTTTTAATTGAGTGACCATAAAAGAAACGTAATTTTTCTTCAGTTATTTAACTAATGGAAAATACCGTCTTTATTTGAAATCTAAGAAAAGAATAAGAGGTACCACAGTTATTGACATTACTTTTAAACCTCAAGTTTACCCCTTGTTTTACAGCATGTCTCAGTGGAATCAAGTCCAACAGTTAGAAATTAAATTTTTGGAACAAGTAGATCAGTTCTATGATGACAATCTTCCTATGGAAATTCGACATCTGCTGGCCCAATGGATTGAAAATCAGGACTGGTAAGATCAAATATTACTTTGTTTCTCCTAGAGGTTGATGCAAAAATGCTTTATACTCTATCCCTATGGATTTATTCTATGGCCCACTTTTGACTCAATAGGTACATTCTTTTAAGATAAAAATACTTTTTCAAAATTCTGGAAAGGTTTTTCAAAGGAGGAGAATCATTGTCCTTTCTGGTTTCATCCAGAAATCTAAGTTTTAAGATTAAAACTTAATAATACTAGAGCTTTGTTTTTCTGTAAGTCAAAACCCCAGCAATTTTTAAATATTAAAAATTCAAGAGGTAAGTCTACTGTTTATATTAATTCTCCATCACAGACTCAGTGTAAATAAACATTTTTATTAGTATGTTTTACAAACATTCTTTTTAACTCTGTTCAGCTTGTACAACTAGAAACAATTTTTTTTTTTTTTTGCTTTAAACAAGTCATCTAACTTTTTTACTGTGGTAAAGTATACTAATATAACCTTTACCATTTTAACCACTTGTAAGCATACAGTTTAGTGCCATTAAGTACATTCACATTGTGCTACCATCACCATCATCCATCTGCAGAACTTTTTCATCTTCCCAAACTGACACTTTATACTCATTAAACAATAACTCTCCATTCTCCCCATCCCAGCCCCTGGCAGCCACCATTCTAATTTCTGTCTATATGAATTTAACTACTCTAGGTACTTCATATAAGTGTAAGCACAAAATATTTGTCCTTTAGTGACTGACTTATTTCCCTTAGCATATATATATTTCTAAGACTCATCATGTAGCATGCATGTATCAGAAGTCCTTCCTTTTTAAGGCTGAATAATAATTCTATTGTATAATCTGTATGTGTGTGTGTGTGTGTGTGTGTAACATGTTATTTATATGTAACATTTTGTTTATCCATTTTTCCATCAATAAACATTTGAGTTGTTTCTACCTTTTAGCTATTGTAAATAAAGCTGCTATGAACATTGGTGTACAAATGTCTGTTCAGGTCCCTGCTTTCAATTCTTTTGGGTATCTACCCAGGAGTGGAATTGCTGTATGTAATTCTGTGTTTATAGTTTGAGAAATCTCCATCCCGTTTTCCACAGTGGCTGCATCATTTTTCATTCCTATCAGCAACATGCAAGAGACCCAGTTTCTCCAAATGTTAATACTTAACTCATTTTGTGTTTTACATAATTGTATCCTAATAGATGTAAGTAGTATCTTCTTGTGTTTTGATTTGAATTTCCCTAGTGATTAATGCTATTGAGTATATTTTCATGTATACAATTTTTTTTCCAGCGAGAAGTACAATTTTTTAAAAACCATTAAATGTTTATTACTGTGGAATAGATTTATCACTTTAAAATTAGTGTGGTAAAAAAATAGACATTTTACTAAGTTGTTTCCTGCTGTGTAATAACACTTTTATTTTTTAGGGAGGCGGCTTCTAACAATGAAACCATGGCAACAATTCTTCTTCAAAACTTGTTAATACAACTGGATGACCAGTTAGGTCGTGTTTCCAAAGAGAAAAACCTGCTCTTGATACACAATCTGAAAAGAATTAGGAAAGTCCTTCAGGTGAGAATGCATTCTACTTTTTCAAAATGTTTGAATTTATGAGTCTTAAATTCAGTAAAAAAAAAAAAAAAAAATCAAATATGTACCCTTATATTATTTTCAAATGAGATCTAAGAGTGTAAAGTCTGAATTCCCTTACAATTTAAAATTTTGTGCCCAATTTTATTTTATTACCCAATGTTTGTTTTTCATGATCTTTTGAATCTAAGTGTGCTGTAGGTGGGAGGGTATGTGTGATTTACATGTGACTATTTGAGTTACGATAGAATTTGACAATGCCGGGATTTAAAAGATAATAGTTTTGTGGCTATTCCCCAGTCCTCCCTTGCCTTTGTCTCTGATGTAACAATTTAGAATTAGTATTATTCTCATTCATAGTTGGAAGCATCATGGTTGTATGTACCTTCCAGATTTGGCTATCTCACCTCCTTCAGAAACATTCTTTGGTGTACTCTAGAGCCTTATTCCAAAGGTTTACACAGGCAAAGCCCATCTTTGCTTTTCCACAGCACCTGGAAACACATCTGTACCATAGCATTTAATATATTCTACATCAGTGTTATTTCTGTGTATTTGTAATTCTCCGCCAAACTGTGAGTTCCTTTAGACAAGGATTTTAACATTCAGCTTTGAATTCCCAGCACCCACCAGGAGGCTGGATATAGGGTAGATATGTAATATTCATTGATTAAAGCAATGAATGAATAAAGTGAGTGAATCAGGGATCTAAATTATTAAGGGCAGGCTACTACTGAGCTAAACCTAGAAGTGTTGATGTAGCAAACTCTGAACATGGACTGCTGTAATGTTTACTGCGTGCCTATACAACATATTAAATAACATGAAAAGTACAAGTACCGTTTCTCAGTGAGCTATTCTCAGAATCCCAAACTTACAATGAATATATTTTTAGAAAATTTTACCAAGACTATAAAACAAATGTGCTTGAAGTTACTAACAGTTTTGAGAGGGACAAATATATTGTCTTTTTTCTTACTGTTTGGGTTGACCTGAGCCATCTTTGCCCTTGTCATCCCGTACAAATTTGCAAGATACTTGGCTGGGGGTAAAAAAATAGCTTGTTGCCAACAAAACAGGATCTTTCACAGCATAAAGCAAACTACCTCTGATGGCGATAAGACATTTAACCTTGGCTTCATTAGCTTAATGCTCTACTCAAGAAA
This sequence comes from Rhinolophus sinicus, assembly GCF_057876585.1. Taxonomy (NCBI): domain Eukaryota; kingdom Metazoa; phylum Chordata; class Mammalia; order Chiroptera; family Rhinolophidae; genus Rhinolophus; species Rhinolophus sinicus. Next base: position 175,510,594 of record NC_142517.1, on the reverse strand, counting down.
CCTAACACTTGTACACCTGAAATCTATGTAATTTTACTAACAATTGTCACCCCAATAAATTTAATAAAAAAAAAAAAGAAACCTAACACAAGGGTTGGCATACTGCTTCCTGCAAGTCAAATGTGGTCATTGCCAGTTTTTGTATGGCCCATGACCAAAAATGGCTTTTACATTTTTAAGTGGTTGAAAAAATAAAAAACATAAATACACCTGTGACATGAAAATTATATGAAATTCAAATTTCTGTATTTTAGTGGAACATGGCCATTCTCATAGCACACTGACTTTGGCTGCTTTTGACCTACAACCACAGAGTTGAGTAGTTGTACCAGAGACTGTATGGCCCCCAAAGCCTAAAATAAAAATATGTTTATGTGATTGTGTGTGTATGTGTGTGTGTGTATCAGGCATATTTATCTTGCCCTTTACAGGAATGTTTGCTGACCTCTGGCCTAGAAACAAAGTTCTGTATTTTGCTAGAGGGGCATAGATGGGTAAAAATGGATGAGGCGTAGTCTTTGAAAATTCTGACTCTCAAAATGTGGCCTTGGGAAAATCACTTAATCTTTCTGAATTCCCATATCTTTTAGTGTAAATGAGAATGATTGTTATTTGCCTTTTGAAATTGTAAGGAAGATTGGTGCTCTTATAAGGCAAAAAAAAAAAAAAAAAAAAAAAAAAGTCGTTCAGGAAATGGTTCTTGTTGATAGGGAAAATAGCAGGACCTGCCTAATATAAATCAAGAGTAAGTGTACAGGCCATCTTTTTTTTTTTTTCTGTGTGGATATCAGATTGCAAGGGAGCTCAAGAACCCTCAATAACTCCCAGTCACATTTCTGCTCAAGCACGAACTCTTGTGCTTATGTCACTGGCCCTTCAGCATCTGGCCTCTGTAGGCTTTTACCAACAAACTGCCCTGAGCTGCTCAACACCCCTGTCCCAGACAAATAAACATACTCCTTATTTCCAAACACACCAAGATCACTGTTTGACTCTGAGCCTAATTCATGACTGTCCCATAGCCAGGAATGCTCTGCCATCCCTCTTCCTCCAATCCACTTCCCATTCACTCCTGGAGGAACTGTGGAGGTCCTGGGGCTGCACGGGAAACCCTCACCTGCATGTTAGCCCTTTTTCTGATCCTTCACAGAGCACTGGTTGCAAGAAAACCAGCATCTCATCAGTGCTGGATATGTCTAAGCAGGTCACAAGCTCCTTCAGGGTAAAAGCCTGACCTCCTTTTGTGACCTCCCTCTTCCTTCTACTACCTAGTGTGGTTCTACTACAAACTGGGAGCTCAAAAAACAGTTTGGTTAGTTGAGATATTTTGAATTGACAAAAGCACTTGCTGGTTTTTTTTTCCCCTTCTTCCGCCTCCCCCACTTCCACTCCGGTTCAAGCCATTGCTTCTCAGTCTAGTTGTGTAAGCTCATGCTGGTATTATGAGCTTTGCGCACCCTCCCCCCCCCCCCCCATACACACCCAGGTCGCTCCTGGCAGCACAGGTAGCCTGCGCCGACTTCCCGCTGCTCACGGCAGCCCAGCTCCCAGCCCAGCTCCCAGCCGTTGTTTACAATCCGTTGTTCACAATCTTAGCTGTAGAGGACGCAGCTCTCTGGTCCATGTGGGAATTGAACCAGCAACCTCTGCGTTAGGACCACGGCGATTCAACCACCTGAGCCACCGGGCCGGCCCCGTACTTGCTGTTTCTTTCTTGTGCTTCTGCATATTTTGTTTTATAAACTATGCTTACTGGGTATTTATATATTAATTCAGAACATAGTAGAAAATAGTGATAAAGAACATGTCAACTCTGGTTTTACACCTAAACAACCCTGTATTTCATATTTCTTTTTAGTCTATCATGTTCCCATTAAGTTTTGTTTATAAGACAAGTCTTTTGGATAAAACATGATTCCCCCACAGCCCCAAAAGGAGGAAAAAAACCTATCAAAAGATTGTTGATATGGTGCTTATCTGGTTTAAGCATTTTCATCCTCTGGAATTTTGAATACAATCTATTTTAACTATTATAAGAAAAAGAGCAAATAATATGGTACCGGGGAACTAAGCCAGGTATAGGGCAGATTTATTTTAGTTGTTTATAGAGCAGTTTCAATATTTAAATTTACTATTTTATATTACATCTACTTCTGATAAGAATTTAGAATGGCTTGTTATAAAAGACAAATTAAACAAAACCACTGAACCAAGAGTAAAGGCAAGCTCCAAGATGGGAAGTAGTGAATACGGATATCCAGCTAGCCTTAGCCCCTTTAAGGGGAGGCAGTCTCCAGTCAAGACCAGGAGCAAGGACTGTATCGGGCTGAATCCTGGCTTTGGGACTTACTTTCTGTGTGTCCCAGAGCAAGACATTTACACTCTGTGGCCAAAAGCATGTGGTAAGGGCTATGTTAGATTTTGCTAAAAAATAAATATCTACCCCAGGTATTTCAAGAATGCTTCCCCTTGTTCTTAGACTTTACACACACACACACACACACACACACACACACACACACACACGATTTTATGTTTTTTAGAGCCGTTTTAAGTTTACAGAACAATTGAGCAGAAAGTACAAAAAGTTCCCATACACTCCCTCTCCAACCCCCCCCTCCCTTTCCCCTATTATTCACACGTTGCATTGGTTTAGTACATTTGTGACAATTGCTGAACCTGTTCAGATACATTACAGTGGTACTCCTTTATCCAAAGTTTCACTTTATGTGGTTTCAGTTACTTGCTGTCAACCGCAGCCCAAAAATATTACGTAGAAAATTCCAGAAAAAAACAATTCATAACTCTTAAATTGTGTGCCCACCATTCTGAGTAGCATAACGAAATCTCACGCTGTGTTGCTCCATCCTGCCCCTGATATGAATCTTCCCTTTGTCCAGTGTCTCCTCGCTGAGTACGCTGCCCATCCGTTAGTCACTTAGTAGCAATCTTGGTTATCAGATCCACTGTCACTGTGTTGCAGTGCTGTGTTCAAGTGATGCTTATTTTACTTAATAATGGACAAAGTACAAGAGCAGTCATACAGGCAATTTGGGTGTGCCAAAGAGAAACCACAATGTGCTTCCTTTAAGTGAAAAGGTGAGAACAGCACTATAAGATAATTTGTGTAATAGAAACCACCTTCACATAACTTTCATTATAGTATATTATCATTGTTCTATTTTATTATTAGTTGTTAATCTCTTACTGTACCTAATTTATAAGTTAAACTTTATCATAGATATGTATGTAAAGGAAAAAACACAGTAGAGACATCCCCGATTTAGGATTTTTTGAGTGCATAGTGCAATGCATTCAATAGAAACTGTACTTTGAATTTTGATCTTTTTCCAGGAAAGCAATATGCGGTATAATACTCCCTTGTGATGCTGGGCAGTGGCAGTTAGCCAGGTGATCAAGTGTAAACAACCAATTCTCTACAGTGTATTCATTGTGTTGGATGAATTTGCCTAACTGTAGGCCAAAGTAAGTGTTCTGGGCATGTTTAAGTTAGGCTAGACTAAGCTATGATACTTGGTAGGTTAGGAGTTTTAAATGCTTTTCTGACTTATGATTATTTTCAACTTACAATTGGTTTATTGGAACATAACTGCATCGCAAGTCAAGGAGCATCTGTATATGTAGGGTTCAGTACTACCTACTGTTTCAGGCATCCACCAGGGGTCTTGGAACATATCCCTTGAGGATAAGGGGAGAATACTGTACTATAATTTGTTTATGCATTTTTGGCTATAAGGAATAAAGCTGATGTTAACATGTATGTGAAGATTTTTGTGTGGGCATGAGTTTTCAACCCATTGGGGTAAGTAAATACCTAAGACCTTGATTGCTGGATCTTTGTTCTTGGACTACCTATTGCAAACTTCTTTTCCTTGTTCGCCTTCCTCTCTATGTCTCAGTCTGTTTGGGCTGCTATAACAAAGATAAAACTGATTAGGTGGATTTTAAAGACAGACATTTATTTCTCACAGTTCTGGAGGCTGGGAAGTCCAAGATCAAAGCACTGGCAGATTTGGTGTCTGATTCAGCTTCCTGGTTCATAAATGACTGCCTTTTCACTATGATCTCACGTGGCAGAAGGGGGAGGGGAACTCTCTGGGGTCTCTCTTATAAGGACACTACTCTCATTCATGAGAGCTCTGCCCTCATGAGCCTCATGACCCAATTACCTCCCAGAAACTCTACCTCCTAATACCATCACATTAATGGTTAGGATTTCAACATATGAATTTGAGGAGACACAAATATTTGGTCTATAACAACCTTTCTGTCTTTCTCCCTCAGATAAAATGACTATTTTAAAAAAACAATACATACGTGAACATTCATAATAAAAATTGTAGCAATACAGAAACATGCAAAGAAAATATGAAGTAATCCAAAATCTGCCTAGTTATAATTATATTAATATTTGATGAGTGTTATTCCATAATCTATACATATATATGCAGATAGAAGGCTGGAACGCAGGCTGCCACTGATATTTTATACCCAGTAGCTACCAGTATTTTTGAAGTCTCCTTTGTCCCTTTTCTAACTCCACTCTGTTCTGTCCCCACCCAGAGAAACCACTAATCTAAATTTTGCTTTTATTAGTCTCTCCCTTTTTTGTTACAGTTTTACCACATATACTGATATCCCTAGACAATATAGTATATAGGTTTGCAAGTTATGGAACCTCGCATAAATGGGATCATACTATATTTATTCTTTGCAGCTTGCTGTCTTCATTCAACATAGTCCCTGAGATTCATCCATGTTGATGCATGTAGCAGTTTATTCAGTTTCATTGCTACATAACATTTCATTGTGTGACTATATCACAGTTTATCCATTTTACTGTTGATGGGCACTTGGATTATTGCCAGTATTTCTTTGCTGTTTCAAACAAGGTTGGTCTGAAAAGTCTTGTGTGTGTTCCTTGGTGTAAATAGCATGAAATTCTCTAGGATACACACCTGGAGTGGAATTGCTCAATCATGGATGAGGTATACATCTTTAATTGTACTGGATAATGCCAAAATTGTGTTTCCTCAATGTTTATACCAGTTTACCGTTCCCCAGTAGCATAAGAGTTCTGGCTCCATCCATATCCTTGCCCCACATGTGTTATGGACATATGTCGTGCACCAATCTGGTGGTGTATCCATCTTATTTCTTCCGTTTAATTGTTCTTTTTCTAACTTCTTTATTCAAGTGCTTACTTCATTTATTTTTCTTTTTTTTCTTACAAATGAATTTAACTCTATACATTTTTTAGAGATAATTTTTATATATTTAATATGTAGTGCTCTCCTTGTTCATATCTACATAGTCTATAGTTCAAATTTTGACTTCTATTTCTAGGTAGATAAATGTAAAAATTGTCCCACTGAAAATACATAGAAATGCTAGATAAAATATAATATACTTTTAAATGCACAGAGAAACTTATGACAAATTAAAGGGAATTTTGTTACAGTCAAAAATTTTTTTTCACTATAAAATAGAATTGTAAGTAGGAGCTGACATGGTGGCTGTCCTACATTTTTTACATTCTAGAAATACAGGTCCCAAGCATGATAAATAAAAAGAAACTGCACAGAGAAAGAAAAGATCCTACAAGTAATAAGAGAGAACAAATATATTACCTACACAGAAATGAGAGATAAACTGAAAACCAAATTTGAAACAACTAACAAGCAACAAAAGAGTAGAATAATTTCTTCATAGAGCTGGAATATAATATCCATCAACTTAAAATTCTATACACAGTTAATTATTATATAAATTTGAAGGTTCACCACAACGATTCCCTCATGGAGGGAAGTACTAAAGGAAATTAAACACATGTTTAAGCATACACAGTAAAATTTCAGAAGTACCACTACAAGTGAATATAGAGTGCATAAAAAATTGAAAGCACAAAATAAGATAGATAAAAAAATCCGAATGATATATATTAAATGGACAAATATCAGCAGTCATAAGACAAATTGTGGTTTTTACAAGGATGCATCTAAAACATGAAATAATGAAAAGGTGATGAGATCAAAGAGGTGAGCAGGGGCTGTCTTTTAAAGAAGCTTGAGGGCCTTGGTAAGCAATCTGTGTCTAATGCTGAGTGTGATGGGAAGCCATTGAGAAATGTGAGCAGGGGTGTGACATGAACTGATTTGTTTTCAACAGCTCACTCTGGCTGATATAACTTTTGTTAGTCAAGAAGGAATCAGAGAGACCTGTTAGAAAATTCCATTTTTGAGAGCAACATATCGAAGTCTTTTTCTATTACTGTGGATTTATCAACTCTCCTAAACTTCTAGAAGTTTTTGCTCTATATATTTGTTCCTATTTTGTGAGGAGCATAGGTACAAAATAATACTGATGACTTAGGTTTTTATAAAAAAAATCAATATAAAACATCCTTCTTTGATCCACTTTCTATTTTTTCATCTTGAAATTTCATTGTGAGGCTTTCTTTGTGTTATTATTTACTAACTGGCAAATGAATCCATCTCTTCATTTTCATACTTTCTGTGTCCTTTTGTACTAAGTCTTTTATAAATATCATATAGCAAATATTATTTAGTGGACAAATATTTAATGAGTCCTTACTATGTTATCAATCTCATTTTAAGCACTAGGAATGCAATTGGAGAAATCATGAAGCTTACAGTCTAAAAAGTTCACACCTTCTATGTTTTTATTTTAATTTGTAGGAACTTCTATATCTGTTCCTCAAAAATGAGTTTTGGGGAAGTAAGGAGAAACAGGCATCACCAAACTTGTCTGATAATAGAAAAAAAAAATCTGCACTAATTATAAGGGTGGTGCAAAAGTAATTGCGGTTTTTGCAATTTTTATTTTTTTTTTTAACCTTTTAAACCGCAGTTACTTTTGCACCAACTTAATAGAAGGCTGTATTCAGGGTTTTGGTGTGACTCTGTGGTTAGTAATCCCACACCTACAGAACATTTCTCACTGACCAGGATAATGACTCTTTTAGCGTTTTAAACTTGATGGATGAGGAGGCGCATGCAAGGGTAACCCACCTTCATGTGTTCTATCCTCTGCACTTTGGGCTCTCTCAGATGTCATTTGGGTTTGCCTGAACAAAAATACATGTTGGAGCTGAAAGCTCCTAAAATTTGGGCAAGTGGTGGGTTCCTTCTTGCCTTGTCTGTAAAAATCCTGTTGTTGGTTCTGAGTATCAGGTGAAGTAAGATTTTTTAAACATGACAAGGTGGAGGGTGCGAAACACATTTTTGCAATACCAGGGAAGAAAAATAGTTACTTGAACTAATGAGCCACTCTGATCTACTAGGTCTTATCCTCGAACTCATGCTACTTTCTCAGTTCACTCCTCTTCTTCCCTTCTGAACACCACACACAAAGGGAAGCGAAGAGGTGACCTCAACCTACGGCTTGCTGTAGCTACTTTGTGTTAACTCTGAAAGAGTTGAATGGAAGGTTCAATCTGTCTGGTCATTTTGCTGCAGGTGGGCCGCAGCCAGTTTGTCATTCACTCCACAGTTATTTCCTCAAGTCCCCAAGTTACACCTCCAAAATCTGTTTTCCTCTGAGATAATTACCTGATGCCAATATCACAGCGCTCATATTTTCCAGGCTCAGAGACCTGCATGTGGTCCCATTTAAGATGAAATGTGAATTAGTTGTCAAGATGTTGTTTGCTACACAATTTGGGACAGCCTGCCGGAGGCGGGTGGTATGCAGTGCAGGTCCTTGTCCAGCGCACGTGACATGAAACTGGAAGTCCAGTATGATCATCTCAAGATCTCACCCACCTGAAATTTTTTTCAGGAATAATTTTGTGCATATTCCTCCAAGCTTTATTGTATCTTGCCTACCGGGTTTGCTCTCCCTCTTTATTAAGTCTTCTCTAACAGTTTATTTAAGTCTATAATGATTTGTCCTTTCTCTGAATTCTGATTCTCCTTGAAGTGGATTCTAGTCTGACTGATCTTCAGCACTCTATTACCACAATCCTCTGATTGGCTACTTTGGTCAAGAATGGAGGGATCTCACTCCCAGCTGCTGAGTGGGCTCCTGAGTACGCATACGGTGCTAGAGTGGTACAGGTAACCAAGAACAATATTGGTGACTAAAAAACGAGAAGACCTTCTGTGTCTCTATGGAGTCAAGAACTTGCCTATTTTCAATCATTTAGTCTGTGATCTCCACCTCAGTAGAAAGACATGGGAATAAGAAAATAAGCATTGCTATATCAAACATTTAAAAAACAGCTAACTGCCTTTTATACGTACCAGGTTTTCATAACTTATCTCTGTCAGGATTTATTTTAGAAAAGAAATTAATATCTCATTGGTTCCCTCTAGTTCAACACACCATCAGCTCACCATATTGCCTCCTTTAGATTCTTGTGTTTCTTTCCCTGAACAATAAAAAGTCTCCCCAGAGACAGAGGTAGATAGAGACAGAGACAGAGACTTCATGGCAATAATGTGGAGGATAGCGTGGCAGAGGTGAAAATGGAGGTGTGAAGACCTGTTTGAATATCATTGCTATAGTTCAAGGGAAAGGAAATAGGATGCTGAGCTAGGCAATGACAATAGGGATGAAATAAATGTGTTGGAGTTGTGAGATAATTTGGTTAAAAGAATTGACATGTAAATGAGTAAATAGATATGAACTGTGGGCGAGAGTGAGAAATAAGAAATGGTTTTAGTTTGGATTATTACATGTATATTAATGCATAATGAAGATTAGATTTGGAGAGGGAAGTGGAATAAAAAGATGAGTTTGATGAATTTTGAGTGGAGTCAGTAGTAAGTTAATGGGAAGTTACTGGAACAAATATGTCTATGTATTTGCTTGTCTCCTCCGCAAGACTGTGAATTCTTTGGAAACATGCATCTTTGCATCCTTAGTGCTTAACACAGAGCCCAGCATGTAGGAGGGGCTCAGTGTCTTGTTTAATAAAATGAGTTGAGTTGACATTGAAATGTGGATACTGCCTTATTGTAATTAAGTATCCCCAACTAAATTGAGCAAATGTCTTGTCATTATTGCAAATGCAGTTTAGAATGCATATAGCACAATTTAGATTATAAAATTTTCTTGCGAGAATCAGCAATTCCTAAGGATAAAGGGAATTGACTTTGGGAAGAAGTGTTGTTAGAACTATGGCATACATAAGAGAAGGTCAGGCTTGATGAAAGAAGGAAACAGGAAGAACTGAGAAAACTATTCAGAGGAAAAAAGGAGACACTAACCTTCTGGAGAAAATGTGCTAACTTGGGAGAGGAGTAAGGACTGAAGTGAAAGGAAGCAAAGACAAATGTCCTGGAACTACCTTCACCTGGAAAGGGGAAGGTGGTCTTTCTGAACCAATACCAACTCCTCAGGAGCTAAGTGCGCTGACTCTTTGAGCTCTAGGAGTACAAAAGGTTTCAAACTTCCTCACACTATACAACACAAAGTAATTGTTAGAGATTCACTTAGAAATTCCATAGGAGGGCGGCATCTGCTGTCCCTTTTCATATACAAACTGAAAGATGTAGATTGGGGTCTAGTAGATACTTTACTACAACGCACTTAGAGGAAAGTGCATCACTTTTTAAAAAACCTTTTTGTTGGTACCTAATATACATATAGTACACAAATCTTAGTTGTACAGCTCAATGGATTGTTATTATTATTTTATGTAATCTGTATAACTACCACCAGATCAAGATGTAGAATGTTTTTTTGCACCCAAAAAACTCTCCCTTGCTTCTCCCAGTCAACACCACTCACAAATCTTTATAGATTTGTTTTGGCTGTTTTAAACTTCATATGAACAAACCCCTACATAATTAGTTTTTAAACTTTTTTCACTCTACATTATAAGATTTATCCATTTTGTTGTTTGTTGCTATAGTTTTGATTTCTTTTTTAATTACAGCTTAGTATTCCACTGTATGAATATACCACGATTTATTTGTTCATTCTCCTGTGGATGGAAACAATTTCCAGTTTTTGCACATTATGAATATAGCTGTTACGAACGAACATTCTTGTTTGTATCTTTTAGTAGATATATGTACTCATTTATTTTGAGTATATTTTCTGAGGTAGAATTCAGTAATAGACGTTTGGACTTAGGATATGCTGCCACGCAACTTTCCATAGTGGTTGTACCAACATTCACTGCCACAGAAGTGTATGAGAGTGAAGCTGTTCATGTCCTCAGCAAACATGCTATTGTCAGTCTTTCCATTTTAGCCATTTTAGTGTGCCTATAGTGGTATCTTATTGTAATTTTAATTGAGTTCTTCTAGTGATTAATAATACTGAGAATCTTATGATTGGTGGCCATTTTGATATCCTCTTTTAAAAGCGACTATTATTTTGCACATTTTAAATGTTTTGTCTGCCTTTGTTTTATTGATATGTCATGCTTTATATATTCTGAATAAGTCGTTTGTCAGATATCTATATTACAAATATCTTCTTCCACACTACAGCTTGCCTTTTCAGTCTCCTCTAAATGGTGTCTTTTTTTGATAAACAAAAGTTCTTAATTTTAATGAGGACCAATTTTTCAATCTTATTTTTATTGTTACTGCTCTTTGTGTTCTGTTTAAGAAATCTTTGCTTGCCCTGGATCATAAAAACGTTCTTCTAGATTTCCTCTGAGACTTTTATTCTTTTAACCTTTCACATTTAGGACTATGATCCACATGGAATTGATTTTTGTGTCTGGTGTGATGTGTAGGGGTCAAGGTAGACTTTTTCCATATAAATATCCAGTTGACCCAGGATCATTGATTTAAATGAGCATCCCTTTTTCATTGTAATGCAGTGACATTTTTGTCATAAATCAAGTGACTTGTTTTTATGTGGGTCTCTGGTACGTTAGTCTATTTATCTCTCTTAAATCAAGACCACATTTCAGCTAATTATAATGCATTTGCAATTCGGCCCTGATGTATTGTAGTAATAGTCCACAAACTTTGCTCTTCTTCAGAATTATGGATTTCTACACATAAAACTTCTGGGATTTTCATTGGAATTGTATTGAATCTATAGATCATTTTGGAAAAATATGACATCCTAATAATATTGGGTCTTCCAATCCATGAACATGAAACATCCATTTTTTTTTCCAAAGGACAGCTTTGACTATACTTTCCATCCTGTGATACATTCTGCTATTTTCCCCCCTTCTTTTTCCTCCCCCTCCCTTCCCCCTTTCATTCTGTTCATTGCCCACTAAATTGATTTTATTATCTGTTAATGGGTCATAACCTGTAGTTTTTAAAACACTGTTCTCGGTTATGCCTAGGAGGGGAATTGCTGGCATATGAACATTGTCTACATTTGTATAACATATACTACCACATGGCTCTCCAAAGCAGTTTAATAAATTTATATTTTAGCCAGCAGTGTATAAGTGTTCTGGTTTTAGTGCCTCCTTATTGATACTTGCTGTTTTCAGACTTAATTTTTACCATCTTATAGTTGTGAAATAGATATATTATTATTAGTGGATTTCTCTGATTATTCTTCAAATGGAGCAATTCCTCATGTTTATGGCTTAATATAAGGTACTTTTGTGGAGATTAGGGATATAATTTTGTTTTATTTTCTATATAAATAGCCAATTATTCCAGCACCACTTATTGAATAAGCCAGCATATTCCCCACTAATTTGTAATGTGTCCATTTTTCTTATATTCATCATATGTCAATTTTCCTGTATGCATAGATCTAGTTTTAAGTCTTGCTATCTTATTTCCTTGATCTACTTGTCTACTCATTTGCATCAATATCATACTGTCAAATTGCTAAACTATATGATAATTCATGATATTTGATAGGGCCAAACAACCCACTTAGTTTTTCAAAATTTTCTGGGTTATTTTCATCCTTTTTTTTCATGTAAATTTTAGGATCGGTGTTTTATGTTTATGAATATTTCTGTTGGGATTTTTATTAGAATTAAATTTATGTTAGTTTAAGAAGACTTGATGTTTAATCTTTCCATCAATAGACATGGTACGTCACGACATTTACTTAGGTCTTCTATGTCCTTCAGTGCTATTTTTAAGCCTTTCTCCATAAACATATAGCACATCTTTCTTTAGATTTATCCCTAGATAATTTTTCACATTTTATTGATATTTTGAATGGTATCTTTTTTCTATTACATTATCTATATGTTTTTGTTAGTCCATAGAATACTACTGATGTTTGAAAACAAAGCTTCCGGAATTCTCTTATTAATTCTAACTTTGTGCAAACTCTCTTTTGTTTTCTCCATGCAATTATATCATCTGCAAATAAGGAAAGTTTCATTGTTGTTTTCCAAGGTTTGTGCTTCTTATTTCTTTTTCTTCTCTTATCAGCTAGGAATTTTATTATATTATTGAAGTAAAGCAGTCATAGCTGGTAAAATATTTTAGTAAGGTAATGCTTGCCGTAGTTTTATGGTGATAAGGAAATTCCCTTATAATCTTGAATATTACATTTTATCAAATAATTTTTCTGCATGTATGAGTATTAAGGTAATTATATACTTAACTCTTTTAATCCATACTTAAGGAATATGACATAGATTTCTTATAGTGAACCATTGTTATGTTCCTTAGATAAACTTTGATTTTTACATACTGCCTAATGATTTGCTATTTTATATAGTGTTTTGCATCTATTGGCAAATATATTCTTTTCGTTTACAGTCCTTGTCTGGTTTTAATATCAATATTATACTCACATTATAAAATAATTTGGAAATGTTATCTCTTTTATTTTCTAAAGTAGAGCTGACCAAATAAGATACTAAAACACAACCTAGTTTTTTTCTTTTATATATTTAATATATATTTTAAAAATTGTATATATTTAAGGTGTAGAAAATGATTTGATGTACATGTACATAATGAAATGATTACTACAGTCAAGCTCATTAACACATCATCTCCTCATATAGTTGCCGTTTTTTATGTGTGATAATAGCAGCTGAAATCTACTCTCAGCATATCTCCAGGATTCACTACAATATTAATTATAGTATTCATGCTGTACAGTAGATCTCTAGGCTTATTCATCATCCATAGCTGCAACTTTATACCCTTTGCCAACATCTCCCCACTTTCCCCCACCTCTCAGCTTCTGGTAACCACAGGAAACATTCATTTATTTAGGTCTTTAATTTCTCTTGGCAATGTTTTACAGTGTTTTTATATAAGTCTTTCACATCTTATGGACATATCATAATTTAACCAATCCTCTAGAAATGGGCTGTTAGTTCCCAATTTTTCTTTTTTTTTAAGATTTTTGTATTGGGGAAGGGGAACAGGACTTTATTGGGGAACAGTGTGTACTTCCAGCACTTTCTCCAGGTCAAGTTGTTGTCCTTTCAATCTTAGTTGTGGAGGGTGCAGCTCAGCTCCAGGTCCAGTTGCTGCTGTTAGTTGCAGGGGGAGAAGCCCACCATCCCTTGCGGGAATCAAAGTGACAACCTCGTGGTTGAGAGCCCGTGCCCCAACCAACTGAGCCATCCGGGAGCTCAGTGGCAGCTCAGCTCAAGGTGCCATGTTCAACCTTAGTTGCAGGGGGCAGAACCCATCATCCCTTGCGAGAGTCGAGGAGTTGAACTGGCAACCTTGTGGTTGAGAGCCCACTGGCCCATGTGGGAATCGAACCGGCAGCCTCTGGCATTAGGAGCACGGAGCTCTAACCGCCTGAACCACTGGCCTGGCCCTAGTTCCCAATTTTTACTCCACTACATCTTTATAAGCAAAATGAAATTTAAAACCTCACATCTAGCTTTTGTCATTCGTAAGTGCTGTAATTATCATTTTTAACTGCTATAATTGCTATCTCATACCATTTATTCTCCACTCCTACATTCTAATCTATAAGCAGGCAAAAAACAGAGAAGGGCCCCCCAGGATGTCTCATCCATTTTTTGGTTTTAATTAAAGTTTATTTAATTAAATTAACAATTGTTGTTGACAATTGTTAATACAGTTAGATAGGTTTCAGGTGTACAATTCTGTAATACATTATCGATACGTCATATTGTGTGTTTACCACCCAGAGTCAGTTCTCCTTCCATTACCATATATTTGATCCCATTTACCCTCATCTACCACCCCCCACTTCCTTACCCTCTGGTAACCACTAAGCTATTGTCTGTGTCTATGAGTTTTTGTTTATTTTTTTGTCTTGTTCCTTTGTTGTTTTCAGTTTTATGACACATATCAGTGAAATCATATGGTGCTCGACTTTTCCTGTCTGATTTATTTCGCTTAACATAATAATCTCAAGATCCATCCATGTTGTCAGAAATAGCACTATTTCATCTTTCCTATGGCAGAATAGTATTCCATTGTGTATATATACACCACACTTTCTTTATTTGAACACCTATTGAAGGACACTTTGGTTGTTTCTATGTCTTCGCCACCGTAAATAAAGCTTCAGTGAACATTGGAGCATATATATCTTTATGGATAAATGTTTTCAGATTTTTTGGGTAGATACCCAGGAGAGGGATTGCTGGGTCATGTGGTAATTCTACTTTTAATTATTTGAGGAACCTCCACACTGCCTTCCATAGAGGCTGCACCAGTCTGCATTCCCACCAACAGTGTATGAGGGTTCCTTTTTTCTAAACCACAACTGAACCACCTCTATCTGTTTCCTGTTATTTAAAATCTCTAGGGAAGGTTATTGCATGAACAGACTTCATAGCCTTTCCAAAATCTTACAAACATGGTCATCAGGAAATGCCTTCTTTTGTTACTCTGCTATAAATTAATCCCATTTTCTCATCGTTCACTTGTCAGTGAACAAACAAACTTATCAGTGAATGGAAGAACATCTGGTTCTTATTTTTTTTTTAAAAAAATAGTTCTCTATGTATTAGAAGACAGAAACTGTTTTTTTGGGGACTATTAATTTCCCATTTCTAGAACTCTTTTTAGCTCTCTATATATAGGTCCTAATCTCCAACCTTGCTAATCGCTTCGTAAATGTGTACTAGTTGGTAAACTGTTCTGTATAAGGCCTTTTAATGAGCATGTGAACCACTTTGGTTTCAGGTCTCCTCTCAGAGGTAGCAAACTTTCATAAATTATTAAGCCTCAAACCACACAAATCCTGAGCCATGAAGGTGGTTTATCTCTGAGTTCCTGTAGGTTGTATCTTTTTGGTATGTAGTTTAATGTCATACCTACCAATTTTTAAAGAACTTTCTTATTCCAGAGGTGATGCATATCCAATAAAGAAAATTTAGAAAACATAGGTAAGTACACAGGAGAAAAAGATCTGTAATTTCATCTCTAATTGATAACCATTGTTAATATTATAGTATATTTCCTGCCAATATTTCTACTCATATAAATTTTTAACTTATTTAAAAATTTGATATTGTCTTATAACCTCCTTCCTAAGCTTAATACATTCACTAAATAATCAACCAACCATAGTTGATTGGGATGGCATTCCATGCCATTAAATATTCTTTTTTAGCGTCATTTGTATTTGCCTATTAATTGGACATTTATAACTTTTTCCAACTTTTCACCAATATAATCAAGTGAAGAACACATACCTATTGTTAAAACTTTATTCATATTTATGATTATTCTGTTAGGACAGTGGGTCTTAACTTCATACATCAAAATCTCTTGTAGAATTGTTTTTAATATAGACATCTACTGTGATATAAGTGTAAACTGGTATATTAATGAAGATTATACTGGTTACAGTATTAAATAAAATATCCGACAATAGGATTTTATTTATCATGCACATAAAAATCTAATGTTGGTTATTCTGTAGATAAGTGGGTGGTTTTCCTTTTCATTATGATTCAGGGATCCAAGTTCCTTCCATAATGTGGTTCAGCTTTTCCAAAGGGGCCTGGATGTCTTTGGACACAGACAGGAGATAGAGAAAGAGAACGAGTATGAAGTTAGAGCCACCTCTGAGATTTGCTGGCCTAAAATTGACACACTGCATCTGCCTAGTTACATGCCTCTCACACCATGCAAGAAATGCTAGGAAATGTAATCTCTGGATGGGCTGCCAGTTCCCTCTTTCAAGGACATCCTGTCAGACAGGAAGCTGAAATTTTGGTGGACAGTTAGGTATGTCTGCTACATTTGGTAAAACCATTTTGGAAAACAATTTGTCAATATCAAAGTTTGATGTGACTCAGCAATTCCATATCTGGATATTTATCCTACAGAAATTCTTGTGCAGGTAAAGAGGATACCCATATAAGAATATGTATTTATTTTTTTGTTATTTATAATAATAAAAATGTGAACGTGATCTTAAGCGTCCATCTTTAAATGTCCACAGTGTTTAAGTAAATTGAATTATTTCCATGTAAGCTATATAACCATTAAAATATTAGATCTGAATATACTGAAATGAGGGATGACTGTAATACATGTTATTAAATGAAAAAATACAAAAAAAAAAAAACATGTCCAGTGTGATTACCCACAGGGAGTGAGAGGAGAAAGTGGAGGATGGGATTTCACCAATTTTTAACTTTTCTATTACTTGAGATTAAAACAATAAGCCCAAATTACATCACTATTTTCAAAACTGAGATTCCCAGACCTTGCCCCAAATCTACAGAATCAGAATCTCCAGGGAGTAGGGCCTCAAAATCTGTGGTTCATAGAAGCATCGCAAATGATTCTAATAAATTGCCAAGGTTGAGACCACAGCCTTAGGATAAATTTCTGAAAGTGTAATTACTATGTCAAAGCGTATGAAAAATGTTAAGGCTTTTGATAAGAATTGCCGAATTGTTCTTTAGTAATGTGCCAATTCACATTCTTACCACCAGTGTGTAAAAGCCCATTCCATCATCAACACTGAGTGGTGCAAAGTGTTTTAATCTTTGCCAGTTTGGTAAATGAAAAATGGTGTATCTGATTTATGTCGACAGAAGTGCTAGTGCGTTGCATTTTTGGATCTCTTTCGGAGACATTCTGTCCCATCTATCTTCTTGAATTATGTAGATAGATTAATTCCCCTAAATTAATGTCTCATTATAAAAATCACTTGGAGAACTGTTAAAAATGTAGATTTCTAGCCCCCACATCCAATTCTGATTCAGCAGGTCATATGGGGTTTGGTAATATTGATAGAAGTTGGACTGAGAGAGTTTACAAAGGAGAGATACATCCCAGGCAGGAGCATCAGACAAAGAATACGCATTGGTGGATTTAGGATATGGGTGTTTCATATCCCTAGAATAAAACCTTTGCTCATGACTTGCCATACTGTCTGCACAAGACACATTTCCCCTTTTCTCCCACCATCCATCAAGTTCTAATCCAAGTCCTCCTTACGTGTCATTAAAATCCACATAGATTTCTCCCTTCTCTGCACTCCCACAGCCCTCAGTGTTCAAACAACTCATCCTAACACTTAATCACACTTTAGATAGATGAGAATCGACTTACAGTAATAAAGATATAGTCCTAATGAAAGTTGTAGAAGTATTATTTCAAGACAAGAAGAAATGCCCCAGGATAGTCTGGAAAATAAGCCTGCAATAAATTACTCTTAGGTTGACACTAAATTAGAAACAATGGCAACTCTGTAGAAGGTGAAATTTAGTGTCAGACAGCTTTAAAGAATTAGAAATGAATGCTTCTCTGTTAAAAAAATAAAATAAAAAACCAAACCAAGCCAAACAAATAAACAAAAAAAACCCACCAGAGACCACTTTTTGTCTTCCAAACTGGCAAAGACTAAAAACGCTTGGTACCACTCAGGGCTGATTGTGGACTGAGCAATCCTGTGATTTTATAATGAGACACATTTGGGAAGGAGTGCCCCTCTGTCAGTGTTCTCAACAATGTCTGCTTATTACAATCAGAGATACATTTAAAACTAGCCAGGCTCAGCCCCACCTCAGAGATTCTGCTTTAATTGGGATTTTTTCCCTCACAACTCCCCAGGTGAATAGAATGTGTAGTCAAGATTAAGATGCATTACCCAAAGTAATGCAAAACAATCAAACAAACAAACTCATGTGTAGATCTCACATATGCATTTCATTATTCTTTGCTACTTTAAAATGTGGGAATTTTTCGGCTGCTTTTCTAGTAGAAGTGATAGATTCCCAAAGATTTGTTTTTTAACTGATCTATATATTTTTAAAAGATTTTTATTAAAAATAGTTTTACAATATTATATTGGTTTCAGATGTACACCATAGTTAGTCAACATTTATAGACCTAAAGAAGTGATCACCATGGTAAGTCCAGCACCCATTTGACACTGTACTGTGTACTGTGGTATCACAATATTATTGATGATGTTCCCCATGCTGTACATTACACCCCCAAGACTTATTTGTTTTATACCTGAAAATTTGGACCTCTTATTCCCTTTCACCTTTTCCGCCCTTTTTAAAATTTTCAATTACAGTTGACATTCAATATTATTTTATATTAATTTTAGGTGTACAGCATAGTGATTAGACATTTATATAATTCAAGAAGTGCTTCCCCTGACCAGTCTAGTACTCACCTGGCACTATATATAGTTACTATCATATTATTGACTATATTCTCTATGCTGTACTTTACATCCCCATGACTATGTTGTAACTACCAATTTGTACTTCTTAATCTCTCCACCTTTTTCACCCTGCAGCCCAACCCCCTCCCATCTATCACCCCAACAAATCTAGTACCCATCTGACACCGTACGTAGTTATTACAGTATTATTGACTATATTCCTTATGCTATACCCTACATGTAGTTACTTTGTAACAACAAATTTGTACTTCTTAATCTATTCCCCTTTTTTACTCACACCCCCAACCCGCTTCCCATCTGGGAACCATCAAAATGTTTTCTATCTATGAGTCTGTTTCTGTTTTGTTTATTTTTTCATTTTGTTCTTTATACTCCATGTATAAGCAAAATCACATTGCATATTTCTTTCTCTGTGTGACACTTCACACTTCGCACAATACCCTCAAGATCCATCCATGCCACTGCAGATGGCAAGAACCCATTCCCTTCCTCTTTATCCATTCAAACATCAACAGATACCTTCAACAGATACCTAGACTGCCTCCACATCTTGGCCATTATAAACAATGCTGCAATGAACATATGGATGCACACATCCCCTCGAAGTAGTATTTTGGGTTTCTTTGGATAAATATTCTGAAGCAGGATTACTGGGTCCTTCACTGTCTCTTTATAGCCTTTACTTTAAAGTCTATTTTGTCTGGTGTAAGTATTAAGCTACCCCAGTGTTGTTTTTTTGTTTTGTTTCCATTTTTATGAAATATATTTTTCCATCCCTTTACTTTCTGTCTTTATGTGTCTTTCAATCTGAAGTGAGTCTCTTGTAGGCAGCATATGTAAGGGTTTTGTTTTCTTATCCATTCAGCCCTCCTATGTCATTTGAATGGAGGCTTTAACCCATTTACATTGAAAGTAATTGCTGATAGATATGTGGCTATTGTCATTTTATTATTTGTAATTTTGATTTTTTCTTTCCATCTTAAAGAAGTCCCTCTAACATTCCTTGTAACTCTGTGTTGGTGGTGATGAACTCCTTTAGCTTTTTCTTGTCTGGGAATCTTGTTATCTGTCCTTCAATATTAAACGATAGCTGTGCTGGGTAGAGTAGTCTTGGTTGTAGGTCCTTGCTTCTCATCACATAGAATATTTTGTGCCAATCCCTTCTAACCGACAAAATTTCTGTTGGGAAATCAGCTGACAGTCTTAGGAGAGTTCCCTTATAAGTTATAAGTTGCCTTTCCCTTGCTGCTTTTAGGATTTCTTCTTTGTCTTTAAACTTTGCTCTTTTAGGGCAACCGATTAGCTCAATTGGTTAGAGTGCTGTGCTCTTAACAACAGGGTTGCCGGTTTGATCCCCACATGGGCCATTGTGAGCTGTGCCTTCCACAACTAGATTGAAACAATTACTTGACTTGGAGTTGATGGGTCCTGAAAAGACACTCTTAAAATAAATAAAAAATTACAAAGAAAATAAAAGAAACTTTGCCATTTTAATTATAATGTGTCTTGGTGTGGGCCTGCTTGGGTTCATCCTGTTTGAAACGCTCTGTGCTTCATGGACTTGTATGTCTGTTTCCTTTGCCAGATTAGAAAAGTTTTCAGTAATTATTTCTTCAAATAGGTTCTCAATCCCTTGATTTTTCTCTTTTCCTTCGGGTATCCCTATGGTGCAAATGTTGTTACACTTGATGTTGTCCCAGAAGTCTCTTAAACTATCCTCATTTTTTTTATTATTCTTTTATTCTTTTTGTGTTCTGAATGGGTGGTTTATGCTACTTTGTCTTCCAAATCACTGATTTGATCCCCTGCTTCATCTAGTCTGCTGGTGATACCTTCTAGTGCATTCTACATTTCAGTTGTTGTATTCTTCACTTCTGACTGGTTCTTTTTTATGGCATCCATGTCCTTTTTTATGCTTGCTATCTCTTTGCTGAAGTTCTCACTAAGTTCCTTGAGACTCCTTATAACTATTGTTTTTGAACTCTGTATCTGGTAGGTTGCTTGCCTTCATCTTGTTTAGTTATTTTTATGGAGTTTTCTCCTGTTCTTTCATTTGGGATGCATTTCTTTGCTTCTTCATTTTGGCTGCCTCTTTGTGTTTGTTTCTATGTATTAGGTAGATCTGCTATGTCTCTCAGTCTTGGCCAGGTGGCCTTATGTAGTATGTGTCCTGAGGGACCTTGGCACTGTCTCCCTTGTCACAAGCTCTGGGTGCTCCAGGAGTGTCCCTTGTGCGGGTTATGTATGCCCTCCTGTTTTATTTGAGCCTTGACTGCTATTGGCACATCAGTGTGTGGGATTGACCCTCAGGCTGATTGGCTGTGGGGTTTGGCCATGTCTATAGCTTATAGGCTGCTGTGTGGGGGACTTACCCCACTAAGTGAGGTTCTCCCCAGAGGGGCTCTGGTGCTTGTTGAGGCTGTCCTTTGTGTGTGCCGCTTGTGGGACTCATGGGGCAGTGCTCTGCTGTGGTCGAAAGCCAATCTCCATGTATGTTGGTTCTGAGGCCTTTTGGGAGGGGCTCTGGTGCAGCCCCAGCTCACCCACTGCCTGTGACTGGCCAGGGGCTACCTGATAGGAGCTACAAAGTGAGCCGCACTTGTCGCTGCCATGCTAAACTTGGAGGTGCATGGGAAAGGCCACGCTGTGAACTAAGGATGGCTACTTCCAGTACCATGCCTGGGGTAGCTTCACAAAAAGCCATGACACCCCAAGGCCTGCTGCCTCCTGCCAGCTCCCTTAAGATTCAGCCACTGATAAAGCCTCCTGTGGTAAAAAAGTTGGGTGAGGCAGGGACTCAGGGAGTCACTAAAGTGGGAAGAGTTGTGGTCACCAGGTTAATGTAAATTTTAGTTTGGTGCCAGTGCTCAGCCTGGAGCTACTCAGCAAAAGTCTCAGCACACTGAGGCCAGTCACCACCCACCTGAAGCCCCCAGACTCCAATAGTTTCCCAAGAAAGTGTGCAATGTGGGCAGGCTGGCTGCTCTGGAGACAGTGCCTCCAGTGTTGAGGGAATTGAGTGGGGCAGAGTCCCATTGGGTCAGCAGGATGGAGCAGTGGAGCTCACCAGACCAATCAAATTCAGATTTGACCGTAAGCGTAGGGGGCAGGCTCAAAACAGGAAAGATGGTGCCTGCCTGCCAGTTGTCTGGGAGGAAGCCCCATCAGAGGGAAAATGACGACTGTCTTCCACCTCTTGTTCAGAAGCCATAAACCTCAGTCTGCCCGCTAAATGCCTCTGACATCCCCCAAGTCACTGTTCCTCTGCCAGAGCCCAAGGTGAGTGCCTGGGAGTGAGTGAGTCTGTGTGCAGGCTGTTTAAGAGGACATCTGGGTTTCCTGCAGCCTCTGTCCCATCAGGATGGTTGGAATCCCCACTGTTTTTCACAACCAGATATTGTGGGGGCTCCTCTTCTCAGCAGCACCAGCACTCCAGGCTGGAGTGCTCTGTGTGGGGTTGGGGTCTCTCGCTCTTCTAGGAGGAACTCTGTGGCTGAGATAGCCTTCCCCGTTCCCAAACAGAGGTTTGGAGTTAGCCAGTCCCATGTCTCTGCCCCTCTTACCAGTCTCAACGTGGCTTTTTCTTCATATCCTTAGTTATAAACCTTCTGTTCAGCCAGACTTCATTTGGTTCTCCAGGTTAATTGCTCTATAATTTAGTTGTAATTGTAATGTGTTCATGGAAGGAAGGAGGCACAGTGTTTATCTACTCTGCCCTCTTGGATTCAGATCCCCAAATATGTCTTTACTATGTCCCTCAAATTTGTTGTCATTTGTGAGAAATTTGTCTGACTAAATTTACTTTCACTAATCCATTCATTCAACAAGTATGCATTGATGAGGCTGTCTGCCAGGAGCACTGCTGATGTTGGGAATATTGCCCTTGTCATATGTGTAATCTACCAAAGTAGACAGAAATTAAACAACTAAAACATTGCAAGAAATTACACTTGAGTTGAGTCTGGGAGCAGGCTTCAAATGGTCTTCCTTTAACTAACAAGGTTAACTAGTACAGGCCATTCCCAAAATGTGCCACTTGTCTAAATTAAATGCAACATGCTTTTTTTTTAAAAAAACAAAAAACACTTTTCCAATCTGTGAGGTTATTCCTTCTAATTTATTGTATACCTACACTTATTTTATTAAAATATATTTTTGTAGGCTACTCATGGGTATTTCTTTCTAACCTGAATTAATATTTCTCAACTTTCATTAGGCTATTTTTCATTATAACAAAGCTGATTCTTCTTTATCCACATTTTAGATTGCAAAGTAATTGTACAGTAACAAGACCATCTGATTAGGGCATAAGTCCAGTTTGGACTTGTAGTAGGTGGTATGATCCTGTAGAGAAGGTGGTACCAGATCATAGGTCTAAAAGCATTGATTTATTAAACTCTCCCTCCTTGTCAGGACCAGTGGACAAAGGGTGAATGTGATCTTTCACATTGAAGGGAGTCATCCAGATTTCCACTGTGTCAGTCACGGCCCTTACCAAAGTCTTTTATATTGGGAGTATATTCCAAGGAAATGTAGTTTTTCTGACAATCCAGCAGTATGCAAAATGTTTGCTATGACCATAAGGTTTATTTCAAATTTCCCATTGACTAATCCTTGACTCCTGCAAGAATTAAGCAGTACTATGTGATAGACACAGTCTTATCTAAACTTTTCATGTATTCCCTGCTTAAGTATGTAACAAAGACCCTAGTATTTAAAAATCAAAGTACATTTTTGGACCCCAAGAATTGATGTATGTTGATTACTATATTCTTCATGTAACATATATGAGAAGAAACATAATTTACTAAGAACTTCTTCACTATCTGTGCGTTGATAGGAAGTCAGTATTTCTGAGGACTGAGGTATGTGCCAGCCTGTACCAAAAGATTACTAAATACAGCCTAAGATCCGCATTGGAAATGTGGAGCTTTAAGCTACTGACCTTTTGCTGTAGTGGGAGCAGCATTGTCCAACTGTGCACAGATGAATAAGGACCTAATGAGACACAACAGAAATGGCCCATTGGCTTTTGGGGAGTCTGATGAAGTAGCATTAAGCACAAAACCAATGCAGATATTTTCTAACCAGTAGAGTTTTCAAGGCATGATTGACAGGTTATGCCCTGCACCAATGCACTAGGCAGAGGGACAAGTGGTGATCCCTCTTACGAAGCTGTGTGTCCCGGTGTGAGACTGCTTATGTTGCTTTATTGTAAGTCACAAGTCATCAGATAGACTAACGGCTACCTTAGTTTTCTTTAACCTCCTATCTGCCTGTGAGCCCTGGCCCTTCCTCCGTGGAGAAACATCCAATTTCTTGACCACTTAAGTCAGTATTGGTTATGAACCTGACTGACATCCTGCAGCAACACATGCCCACCAGCTTGGGGGGCACCATTTAGAAGGAGGGGAGAGCCCAATGTACAAACAGCTGCTCCAGAGGCAGTAGGAGGTCCGAACTTGTGAGCCTGTCCAACTTCAGGCCTTTATATGCAAAACTAGGAAATGGCTTCTCCAGTAGACCAATAGCTGGGAGAATGGAGTTGCTCTTTTTGCTTCAGTGAGCCCTGTGTGGGTGAAGAAGCTATGTGCAAATAAATGCTTTTAAGAATTCTTATAAGCACAAGGTGAAAGCACATAAGTAAAAGGACAACTTCAGATTGGTCTTTAAAAAATATCCTTCCTGACATCCTGTCTGAAGAAAACCTAGAGGACACAACAAAGATTAAATCTGACTCCTTCAGAGCTCAGATCAAATCACACTTTCTCACTGACTCTATCACTAACCCCCAAAGAAGAATTATTCTCTGAGCTTTGAACAATAGTTTTTTTTCATAATACTAATAAAGCAGGCATCTCATGGCTGCTAACACATCTGTGTTTGCTAATAGATTGTGAGTTTTTAAAAACAAAAGGCCAGGAATCACTTTGATAAGTGGGCCCTTACTGAACAAATTTTTGATAACTTGACCTGTAGGTGGAATTACATTTCAACCAACTTTGGATCCCCAAGCCCTGTCATAATCTCTGACATATAGCAGATGTTCCATAAGTATTGGTGGAATTGAAAAACCGGTAACCAATATTTGTTTCTGTTTATAGAAGTAATGCACTTCCACGCCTGTAAAAAAAAGAAAAAGAAAATCAAAATGCAGAATATAGAGGGGGAAAATCAACGAATTTGCCCCTTTAAGTACATAAACTAATGTACATTAGTACATCAGTTCTGAGAACAAAATATAACAGTAACAATGATGACAACAGAGAAACAAAGGCATATGAAATTTTGCCTGTGGAGATGGGAACATACCTTCCCACGGATGCAACAAAACACTATGTGGCTGCTAAACTGAATTGGAAGCAGATCTCCATCCTTTTCCATCTTCATATTCACTGTCTCCACACTCCAAAGGGAAACCCTAATCTCTGTAGCACCTAAGGGGCGCCTATGGCAGATGAATATTTTGGTAGGAGAGTCCCAGTGCTTTAATTGCAACAAAAGTGATGTCATATGTGATAACATGTATTGTGATGGTGTTCTCGCTAAAACTGACTTCATATTTCTAATAAATGCTCAGCTGAAAAATATGCAGGGAATGGAAAACACGAATTATGCAACTGAGAGTTGTGACTTCCTGTTAAACTTTATGGAGGAGGTGAGAATACAACAGTAAGAGGGAAACTATTTTTAAATGCTTCCTTTCTATATATTGTTTCTTCTTTTGCTTTCCCCACTACTCTATACTGTGCACAGAATATACATTTTCTGTTTATTATCCTATATATATAAGCATCTTAGAAAAATACCATTTTAGGTATGGAAAAGACCTTAGAGATAATGAATATATATGTAACAAATAACCATTTTTAGGGAAAGGAACATTCTCTTGATATATGGTCTCATTACCATGACTTAGGTAAGACTTCAGGCTATAAATTTTTGTTAAGTTTTGTGTCTTACTCAGCTTTAAAAATTGTATTAGCCACTTAGTATTAAATACAGCAACACTTAAGACTTGAGTTTTTCATTATTTTCATTGATAATTCCTCTCCTGTCTCTATTGCCATTCAGCCAGATAAACTAAGTCTAAATGCTACCCAAGTTGTAAAACAGTTGTGGCCCAGACTAAATTATAGCAGCTTCCTGTAGATCACACCTTGGCTCAGACCACAGCTTTCTTAAGAAACAATGTGTTTTAAACATTAGATTTGATCAGCTATACACTCTAGGGGAACCTCCTGTCTGTGGTAGTTTTGAGCAGACGGGAGAGGCATATCAAAAATACGTATGAAACGTTTTTTCTATATAAATCACTGTCTCTATTATAAAAACCTATAGCATTTTATAGCATTCTATGCTGCTCTTTGGAGAACTTCCTCTGTGTAAAAGTTACTTTTAAAATAAAAATTTCTACAGGTTTTCATTATACTGATTTCTGTAATTATTTTTCCTCTATACTGTTTCCCTAGTCCTTTTGCTGAAACTCCAATTTGAAGCACTCTCTGAGTTTTATCTTTAGCCTACTTAATCCCTCTTCCAAGTGACAACAAAAGGCAAAAGTTGGTGCTGGTAGCCCCTAGTTGTCTTCCTGCATCTCCCAGTGAGGCCAAAATTTCCTAAAGTTTCTTAAACCAATACAGCCTTATTAAAGTTTGGCTCCCTTGTGTGAGTTTCTGAACATTATTTATGTCAAATCCTTTTTTTTTATTAGATCAAATTCAACACTTTCCTTTCTCTTAAATTAATACATTTTGAATAAGAGTTTTTCTCAAGGGTAAAAGAAAAACTACACTATCTATGCTAAGAAAGCAAGTCAGATTCAAAGAGGGAAAGATGGAGGAAATTATGCTTATTTGGTGTGGTTTTTCTCAGCGCCCAGATCAGTGCCAGGCAATAATTATTGTTCAAGGCAAATTTGTAGAATGAATGAATGAATGAGTAGTGTCATTAATGCCTGCCAGCACGGGCAGGATCTTCATAAACAGAGCTGTGGACAGATGTTACATGTGGACAAAATCATGTGTGCAAAGGCACAGAGGCAGGAAAACAATGGGGGAGGGTAGCCACAGAGCCTGGACAAGGGATTTTGGGAATCCTTGGCACACCACTTGAGTTGTGGGAACGTGGCGCAGAGCCACTGAGAGTTCCGGGAATGCCCTTCATGGGCAGGAGCACAGTGAATTGGCAGTGAGGTGCATGGCAGAGAGATTCTTTTCCATAATATTTGTTCTACTATAGGACTAGAAATTGTGTGTTTCAGCTGAGTCACAGAATAATTATTAGCTACTTTTGAGACAGGACCTTGAATTTTCTTCCTATTGTTCCTCCGAAGAGCTGAGACCTGAAGCTGGAGTGTCTGTGTTCCACTTCCAGTTCTACCATTCACTAGCTGGTTGACCTTACCTTCCTTCTGATGCAGTTTTCTTAGTTGCAGAACGGGGATAGTAATAAGACTTACCTCACACAGTTGTTAAAAATTAGATGGTGTTTGGGAAAGTAATAACAGTAATTACAAAATTTCATTTGTCACTGATTGACTCATTGTTTCTTTTGGGTTCATCACTATCCTATACTCTACATAGATTGTGCCACATTATCAGCTTATGTAAAAAAACATATGCATACATATATCCATATATATTCGTATGTATGCAGATATACACCTTAGAATTATGGTGAATATTTGGTATATGCTGGGTACAGTGTGCTAACTACTGTCATTAGCTCATTTAATCTTCACAACAATCCTGTGTGGTAGTTACAGTTATTTCCCTATTTCACAGATGAGAGAACCGAGGCTTAGAAAGGTCACACAGCTAGGAGGTGAGAGAACTAAGATACAATCTCAGTTTTTCTGAATCTAGAGCCTATGTCCCAAATATTATACACATGTAGGTAATTTCTTCAAATTTTGTCTTAATATTTCTATAAACAATATATAGTTTATGATAATTTTAATGACTTTAAGATATAATGGCATACAATAAACACACATTTAAAATATTCAATTTGACAAGTTTTGGCGTAGGTATCTACCCATGAAACCATTACCATAATCAAGATAATAAACATATCCATCACCCCCAAAAGTTTTCTTGGTTCCCTTTTTAATCTCTCCCTTCCACCCTTCCCTGCACTGGGCCCATCCCCAGGCAGTCACTGATCTGCCTTTGCTCACTGAAAATTAGTTTGTATTTTTAATGTAAATATAATTGTACTTATGCACTGCTTTTTACTGGCTTCCTTCATTTAGTCTAATTATTACTATTATTTTTTAATGAGCTGATGTTTTTTTTTATAGTTTTTATTGGTGAAGGGGAACAGGACTTTATTGGGGAACAGTGTGTACTTCCAGGATTTTTTTCCAAGTCAAGTTGTTGTCCTTTCAATCTTACTTGTGGAGGGTGCTGTTCAGCTTCAAATTGTTGTCCTTTCAGTCTTAGTTGTGGAGGGCTCAGCTCAGCCCCAGGTCCAGTCGCTGTTGCTAGTTGCAGGGGGCGTAGCCCACCATCCCTTGCGGGAGTCGAACCGGCAACCTTGTGGTTGAGGGCCCACTGGCCCATGTGGGAATCGAACCGGCAGCCTTCGGAGTTAGGAGCACGGAGCTCCAACTGCCTGAGCCACCGGGCCGGCCCCTAGCCTAATTATTTTGAAATGTATCCATATTTTTACATGTATCAACAGTTTATTCCTTTTTGTTGCTTAGTAGTATTCCATTATATGCTGTACATGTTTATTTAGGATAATTTTTAATACTTTTTTGTACTCTGGAATATGCAAAAAGTAAAAAAGAAAATCAGATTCTTAAACTTGGTAATGTGTGTTCCTTAATTTATATTTATTTTAAAATTTTAGCATCATGTTTCCTGAAATATAACTAGATGTCTAAATTGAAAAAGAATAAGATAAGGAGTTAAGAAAGGAGAGAGGAGAGGATGGATAAGCGTTTATCTTCCAGATGTAATATCACTCCAGTCTTTCAAAACCATAAGTTAATTTTGAAATTTTATACATGCATGCATGCATGTGTTAAAAAATATTTTTATATTCTATATATTAAGTTCTACATTTGAAATACTATGTTTAAAATTAAATCAATTCAATGTGCTGCTGGAAACTATAGAAAATCACTCAGTGATACAGCACTTCAAGTGTATCAGTTGAAGTTCATACATCTTTTCTTTGGTGGTATAGTTATAAGTGGCCAATAAATTCTCCCACTTTTGATACATTTATACCAGGAGAAAACACTTTAAAGAAAGACAGAGAATACCTGCTCCAGACGGAGTGGCAGAAAAACCCATGGATGTTAGATAGGCTGGGATCTGGTTCCCTGAGCCTGTTTCCCTGTTTGTAAAACAAGAACAATAGCTCTCTTGAGGGGTTGGATTGGACTTTAAGTAAGAAGGCATCTGAGAGCATGTGGCACATAGAAGATATTTATAAATATCCCAAGTCTTTTTCTCTGAAGACCTCTCTAGATTCCCTGGGAATATAAGGGCTTTTTTTTACCCATTCCTGTTTTAGCATTTTTCGTATTTCTTCTCAATACCTATCACAGAGCCAGGCACATAGCTGACAATGGAATATTTGTTGAATAAAGACCCAAAGTAGACCTTTGTTCCTAGCACTGGAACAAACCAAACCCATGGTTGTACAGACTGAGGAATGGGAGAGATTGTTTTGTGGCCTTGTTCTCGTAAGAGGCATGAAAGCATGTCTCCCTGGGCGACTGAGGTTCTTGTGTGGCTGGCATTTGCCACAGGATCTTGCTGATGGTGCAGTGGTTGGCTCCTTGGTGGGAGGTGACAGCTCATATTGGAAACCAGGGGTTTGCTTATTGTGGCATTTCTCTGTGAATGGGGCCCCCTGGGAAATGTAACAGCTTATTGAGGGCCGTTTAGCATAGCTAGAGTGTTGGCTCACTCTGCAGTGATTAGTAAACCAAATACCCTGCCATTGTGAGAAGTCCAAATGTATTTCCAGGGAGTCCATCCAGACATCCTTGTGAGACTTTAAATGCTTAGAAACATGACCATGTTAAGTTAAAAAGAGAAAATGGCCAAGTTGTTTCCAAAATCAGTAGGTTTGATTAGACAACATTTCTGGGTCTGCAGTTAGGCCGTTTTCCACTAACAGTTTGTTCTGTGAGAAGCATAGGTGTGCTGCATGCACCGAATCATCTGTGCTCTCTTCCGCTCCCCTTTTTCTCACAGGAATAGGAGGCCAAGAATGAAAGCCAGGTTCCAAACTCTAAACGACCACATAAAGTCAACAGTGGGGCTGTTGTTGAGAGAGGGAGTGGGACATGGGAAATAAGAGGACGGAGAAATAAAATGATCTCAACATTTTAAGAATCCTTGGAGTAAGAGGAGTCCGATGCAACTTAAAAATTAAAGAAGAGTGGCAAACATGTTTAAACTTCTCCCTCCACTATATAGAAAGACTTCTAGAGAGGCAGTGAAACCTGGTTTGAGTTCCAGGTCTCCCTCAACAAGGTAAATAGCCCCAGGGAAGCCACTTCACTTGGAGAATGCTCAGTTCTCCTATGAGTGAACTAGTAATTCATCGTATCTATCTTACCAAACTGTTTGGAAGAGGACCAAACGAGATGGGAAGGAGGACAGACAAAGGAGGTGCACATAGTAGGTGTTCAGTAGATCTTTGTTGCATGAATACCTGAAGGAATCCTCCTCTTCTTAGCTATATACATGGAAAACACCACTCTGGCATCCCTCCTTCTCTTTAAAAAATGCTTAATCATGTTTTATAAGTTTCTATAAAAAGCTGAAAGAATTTTCAACCAAAACTAATAGAATTTCCTTTCAGTCTCTGCTTTTTATCAGTAAAATGGGAATAGTTCCACCTGCCTTCCAAGGGGTGCCATGAGAACAACAGGAAATCAGAGAAAGTGCTCAGTGCCCACCCGGTGCACCATTGCTCAACTAGCATCTAAAAAATGCTCTTTTTCTCAGTAGCAGAAACACACTATTGCATTGCTAATACTTGACAGTGTGTGAACAGTTCAGATAGGTGGAGAGTGTCTTTCATAAATAGGAAAGTAAATAAAGCTAATATTCTGTGATTTTTTTCCCATAAGAAACCAAGAGGTTTCTGTTTTTGCCAAATGGAAAAAGATTTGTCACGCATGTAGTTTTATTTTTCAGGTAGTTTAGTAGGCATGGAAAATTCAATTAAGAAAAACAATTTTGTTAGTGAATCTTTATCAAAATTTTAAGGGCGCATACCTAGTGTCTTAGAATTTTAAGGGAGTTTCCATCAGTAAATAGTGCTTGTGTGAGCTGTGACCTTTTAGCTGGTTTTAGTTAAACCTGTCAGGCCCGACCACAGAATCACGGTCCCAGGGTGCAGTCTTTTCTCCTTTTAACCTACTCATTACCCCTGTTTTACTGATGATGACCAAAATGTTTCCTTTTTTTAAGTATGCAAAATTCATTTGCTTAGCGTTGTAAAACTTGCACGCATGAATGAAAGTGAAATAACCAATATTTCACCTGTCCCTTTTTTCTTCCCCTACTGCTCTCTCCTCTTAATTTCGTATTTGACTTATTTGTCCTGAACACTCCAAAGTCAGTTTCTAAATCTGTTTCTCAAAACATCACTGTGTGTAAGTAAAAAAGTATGTGTTTCCAAAAGGGTAGTCATCTACAGAGAACAATACTGTTTCTATCATTACATTTATGGTTTTGTGCTCTACTTGTTTCTAAATAAGTTCCCTTAGTTTGTTTACCTCTCTATAACTTAAACAATGGACAATCTCTTCATTTCATCTTTGGTGTGCTTCATAAATTACAGTAATAGTTTTCAGGGATTAATAGTTTCCAGAGAAATTAACCCCTTTTTGTAAAATGTGGGCATTAATCAAGATAGAAACGTTCTATAGAAATTGGGGCCCTTCAGCATATAGAAAATTTGGGACTTCCCCCACATAATAAATACTTGCTGAAAAACGGGAGCTATTATTGAGATTCTCTTCCTGTGACCATACATTAGAACAGCAGGAAGGGATGGTAATAATACTAATTGAAAAACAAAGAAATTTTGCCTTGAACATTTCCACTTAGCCTGGGTAAACTGAAGCTACATGCACTGACCTTGAAAATAAAATAAAATAAAAAAACACACATCAAAACTAAAAAGTGGAAACAGAATTTAAAAGTATTAGCGTAATGTTTAAGTGCACACACATTCATGAATAAGACTACTTGGGTTGAATCCTGGCTCTGATTTACTCCCTATGTGACTTTTGGCGATTTACTTAATCCCTCTGCACCTCCTCCATAGCTTCCCACTCAAAGGGGGAGAGTAATAGTGCTGTGCCTGTATCATAGGCTGTTATGAGGACTGGATGACATAATTCATGTAAAGAGCTTAGCACTCAGACCTAAATAGATGTGATTTTATAAATATTATCCTATTCAGAGCTGATTGTACATGGCATGTTTCTTTAAGACTGGTGACACGCAGGAAAATTATAAAGAAGAAATAATGATGATTTAGTGGTTTTTCAGCCCATAAACATGCTTTCAGTACATATTGAGGTTAACACACTAGGTTTGACCCTGGTGATAAAAGGTTGACTATATACCAAAGATCTCACAGAACAAGAAGGCTAATCTCTAAAGCTCTTAAACATTTTTCATCATGCTGACCTTACTGGACATTGCATAAGAAACATGTATGTTTCATTTCATGCAATCACAAGTTTCTACTAATGATGTTAAATCTATAGAAGTATTTGAATTCTTAAGTCCACCTATCAAGTCCAATATCACTTGACTAACACTCTAGATGTATCATCAAGCACTGAACATGTCACCTCTTCAGACAGCAACATCTTTGTATAGTTTGCTTTACAATATCTTTCTTACCTAGAGGATTCCAGGAATGCTCCCTCAGAAAAATGAGATTTCTACACAAACTGTAATACTTCTAATGGGATGTGGCCTAATTCTAATGCTGGTTGCAGGCACTCTGTCATGGAGATGCAGTCTTGTTTTGCCCCTCAAAAAGGTGTATGTTTGCTTTTGCTAAAATGACTTGTTGACTCATACACATTTTTTGCCCAGAAATCTCCTCGAATCGAACACATTTTAATTTTTTTTAAGCAGCCACTAAACTGTGAAACTTAAACAGAATTAGGCATATGTTTTGATTTGTCTCCTGCTCTGCCAACTTGGAAGAGTTCCCAGTACCAATTGATTTATTTGCCAACAATGACAGAAAATCACAAATGAGATCCCGGGCATTATGAGTTCTTTTGTAATATTTGTGCTCTTATGGATGGCTAATTATTTTTGGCTTGAGACAGGTTGATAGCAAAACAAAAATTAGGAGAGCTGGAATTCTGACACCATTTAATCCAACTCTTAATGTTACTGATGATTCAATTGAGTCCATAGTGTTCTGACAAAAATTCCTCAGTAACAGAAAAGCTGATCAAAGAGATGATTGTACACATAACTGAAAAGAAAGAAAAGCTGATCGAGAGTATTTCTCCTGCTTTTTCTCCTTCAGTCCTCACAGCAAATCCCAGTGACACACCTGTAATCTCAGACCATCAAAAGCCCTCTATGCTGATGCCAACACTATCTCAATCCAGAAGTAAGGGCTTATTTATTTTCAGTTTATAGCTATTACAAGGATACTTACATACTATATTTAGAAATCAGGAACAACCTAGATGTCCATAACAGGGAAATATCTCCATAGATTTTGGCCTAGCTAGATAATTCCATAGCATATATATATATATATATACATATATATATATATATATGCTATGGAATTATCTATCTATCTATCTATCTATCTATATATATATATATATATATATTTGGCATTATGTTTTTGAAAACTAATGACATGGAAAAATAATCCTGATGTGTTATTTACTAAGTAAAAACTATTGAATATGCACTTGCATCTCAATTTGATATCATACTGTATATTTTAGGAAAAAATAATTTTAAAAACCTGGAAATAAATACATAAAAAAGTTATTGATGCTTATCTTTATTGGGTAAAATTAAGTATAATTTTAATTTTTTATGCATACTTGTCCTACTTTACATATTTTGTACAGTGGATATGAATTATATTTATAATCTAAAAGGCAAAGAACGTTATTTCAAACAATCCAGTGTACTTATAATCAACTGGAAGAGAGGACTTAGTAGCTGTAAGGACCATCCCCTTTTTAAAAAGAACATGCCAGCATGAGCATGATGCATAATGTATGAGCTATCCACTCATGACTTTGGCTTAGTTAGGACAGTGTAAAGACTTTGGCTTTGATTTGTAAATAAGAAACCACTGGAAGGTTCTGTGAGAAGAGTGACATGAACCAACTTAGATTTTAACAAAATCACTCTGACTGCCATGTTTAGCTAGACTAAACAAGGATGGTAGTGGTAGACGTGGTGAGAAGATTGGATTCCAGCTAGTTATCCATTACAATATTAGATTTTGAAAACTATTTTCTCACAGCCTATTATTTATGTATATGTATGTGTGTGTATATATATATATATATATATATATATATATATATATATATTAGGAAACCATGTGTATAAAATAGGAGCAGAAATCTAAAAGAGACAAATAGGTTGAAATGGAAAATTCAAAAGAATAATATGAAAAGAGGGAAATTGTAACTAAGATAGGGAAAGGATTCTAAGGAGGGGAAAAAGAGTCACAGGACTAGAATTAAATATATGTTGGACACAGGAAAGGATAGTATTGATACAATGGAGGAAAATATAGGTGATGTGGGAGGCACACTTGAAGTGCACAATTGTAGTAAAGTGCAGGAAAATGGCATATGGAAATCAGAGACAGATGGCCAACACACATACAATTGGTAAAGAGACCAAAACAAATGGAACAAAAAGAACAATGGAAAATAGATACTAAAAGAATAGTTTCCAAACTATTTGGATGTATATTTGAGATATTTAATGAAAGTATGCTAAATTCCTTATTTTAACTTTTTACTCTGGACACTAAAAATGAGGATTCAATGGCAGTGTCATGAAGTCATGGCATCTTGTGGATTGGTGCAAGTGAAATGGAAGAATTAGGTATGGTGAAACTGGGAATTGTGCATAACCCAGAGCCCATTCTATCAATGCAGCAGTCTACATCGAGAAGAGTATGTAGTGAATGTGAGGTTATCCATCAAGTGATTGTGGTGAAAACAATATTGTGAACCACTGGGCACGCAAAAATACTTTTGACAAATTCAATGGTAACTGCTATGAGCCTGTCAAACTGTATGTATATCTTCCAAAATAGTGGAAGATGAAAGAAAAGATATATGTAGTATATTGCAAAAAACAAGCAAAGGAAATAGAAAACCAGAAGACAGCGTAAGACCAAATATATTAAATACGGTAATGAATGCAAGCAGATTAAGTTCTTTTGTTAAAATAAGAAGATTCTCACTTAAAATCAAAACAAAATTTGATGATACGATGTTTTAAGCAACCCCTAAAATGAAATATTAGAAGATTTAAAAGTGAAAGGTTGGGCAAAGATACATCAGGCAAGTGCAGATAAAAAGAAAGTATGGTCACTATACATTATGTTATTATAACATAATAGTAAAATAGAAATAAGATATAATAGCTGACATTTATTTAGTACTAAGGGTATGTAACATCTCATATAATCTTCGTGATGGTTATGAGCTTGTTAGACAATATCAAATTCCAGTCCAAAAGCTATAATCAGGACAAATATTTTATTACAATAAGAGACCATTTCTCATGATCATACAACATCCATGGATCAATAAAAATATAAGGATAAAAATTATAAATAAAAGAAGAAATGAAAGAAGTCAAGTAGTGATGGGACACTTTAATATTACTTTTCTCATTTTCTGATACATCCCGTAGGCAAAACACAAATGAACAAGATCTAAATATTATAATTTAATGAGGTTGATTTAACCAAGCATATATCACAGAATATTAATAGTGAAAATTGCAAATAATCTAAATGCCAACAGTGGAGAATTTATTAAATAAATCAGACTAGGGCTAAAATAACCATTCAACGGCTGTTAAAAATGATTTTGTATATAAATATATATGCGGAGAGAATAAACTAAATGGGAACATCAAAATGTTAACATCAGTTATCTCTAGATCGTGTGATTATGGGTGATTTTTATTTTCTTAGTGATCTTTGCAAGTAAAATTATTTTTCAAAGAATATTTTTGCCTCTGCAATCAGAGAAAAACATAATTGACCTTTGTTTAATGATTGCGATCTTATGAACATCCCACTTGATTCTCACAACTAGGAGAAAAAGACAGTGTACACATGTTATTGTGGAGGACATCAAGGCTCAGAGAGGTATTAATGGCCTTTTTTTCCCCCCCTAATGTCATAGTTAATGGCAAGGCTGGGTTTAAACCTTGACTTCTGATCTCAAATCCTGAGGCCTTTCCAGTGCATTTTTCTTGTGAAACCATGTCTCCACAAAGCTCTTGTTTAAATGCAACTGGTTCAGCATGTCAAGTTTAAGGGCCTGAGGTAATAAGATATATAATCCCATACAGTTTAATAGGATTTTTCATCTAAGATGATAGGAGTTAGAGGTGACTGCATCTGATTAATTAGCTCTAAATGAGCAAGGAACTGAGGGAATGCGATAAATACATGTTGGTGGAAGCTGAAAATAGAAATAGTCATGGAAGCCAGAGCTGGTCAGTTTAAAAGACTCTGGCACCCGAGGGACAAATTTCACTTAGTTAGTTAGTGTCTTTTCTAGAGTGGCCCTGAGAGAAGAAGTCACTTTACATATAAACAAGTTAGTGTGCCTTGCATTTTAGGGCAGCCTAAAGATTACTTACATGTGTCACTCTGGGTATCTATAAATCAACATTAGGAGTCACAGTTTTAAACTGGCTCTGGGACCTGGCCTCATGACAGTTGAGTAATAGGTCATTTGGGCACTCACCTCCCATTATTTATGAGCTACTAGTGATCCTTCAGTTTCCATTCCTCTTAGTAGCTGGATGATATTAGTACTTCTGTTACAGTTCAAATAGATTTCAGATTTTTGTTCAATGGAAAATGTACAGGAACACTTTGAGGGTTGCTCGTAAATGTCAACAATCTTCAGAGAATGGTTTTATCTATTCACATTGGAATGATTTTTCCATTTCTTGCTTTAGGAGTTGTAATTTTCTAATTTTTGCACAATATGTAAATTAATAAAAAAGTTTTTACTAATGGAATTTTTGTTATGATAAAAATAGCTTTATAATATTTTTCCGATTCCTTAATAATGCAAATCTTTGTAAAAATCCAATCAATAATGAAAAGTCTAAGACGAAACTAAAAATCCCCTAAAATTCCACCAAAATAAGATAACCACCATTAACATTTTGGTCACTATCTTTTCATGCTTTTACTCCATAAACACTGATTTATGATTTACCATAAATTAGATATTACATTCTACTTTTTTATTCCAAACTCCTTTTTTCCCCTTCTTTTTTCCTTACCTCCATCCACGCCATCACCCCCAAAGAAATCAGTGTTAATAACCAATGTAAACTCTTCCATATCTATATCTGATTAGTTACATAAAATGGGAAAATGAACGATTTATCCCCATGTGTGTATTATGGAATTTTATAAATGGGGAAGTCAGGCTTTTGTCATTTACAAAAAAATGAAGTTTTGTTACTCATTTCTCTGCGTTCCAAATATTGCATCACAGAAATCTCTTGATTTTAATGGTAGAAAATGGTCTACAGAGTGGATGTGCCACAATTTATTGGGTCATTCCCCTTAGGTGAACAAACACTTTACATCCAGTTTTTCTCTACCACCATAGACAGTGTTATAACAAAAACAACCTTGTATGTGCCTTCTCATGGGCTTGCTTTTTTATAGGATAAGTTTTTATAGGATAAGTTCCTAGACATGGACTTACTAATCAAAGACATAACTGTTTTAATTTAGTAGATTTATCAGATTGCTTTCTAAATAGGTTGCAAAATTCACATTTTCATCAGTGATGTGTATGAGGACTGTATTCCCCATATCTCCAACAGCAGTAGGTGTTTTTGTTGTTTTTCCTTTTTGCCTATCTGATTGTTGGGAAATAATGTCTCTCTCTATTTAAATTTGTTTTTATCTGGCTATTTGTGAGGCTGAACATTCTTTCTGTCCTTTATTGATTATTTGGATGTGCTCTTTTGTCAATTTCCTATTCATCTTCTATTGAGCTTCTCATCAATTTCAAAGGGTTCTTCCTTATAGTGTTAAAAATATTACTTTTTAAAAAATGTTTTTGTAGTAAATAGCTTTTATATGAGTTCCTAATATTTTCCTCAACTATTATATGTCTTTTGGCTTTGTGACACCTTTTTCCATGGAAAAAATATTTTAATGTAGTGAAAATCCATCTTTTTTGTGTAGTTTCTGGGGTTATTGCCTTGGTTTAAAGTCCCCCAACCCTTACATTATACACACTTTCCTGAACTTATTCTAAACTTTAAGAAATTTAAGTCTTGAATCTACATAGAATTCTTTATATAGAAATCCAACTTTTTCTTCTGGATTGATAGACAATTATACCAGCAAGATTTTTTTAAATAATCATTTCTTTTCCCACTGAACTTTTCATATGTTAATTTTCTATATGATAATTTTCTACCACTCTGTTATGTTCTGCAATCTAGTTATATGTCAATACTATTGATTATAGTGTGTATTTTGTGCTATATTTATACTTTATAAATACATTATACTTTATAGTATATTTCATTATCTTGTATGGCAAGTGCTCCTTTTCCCAACTTGGAGACAATGACCTGGTGATTAATTTGTTCAAAGCATACAATCTAGAGTCAAATTGGATCCTGGCTTCAAGTTACTTAACATCTCTCTATCTCAGTTTGCCTATCTGTAAAGTCGGGATGATAGTATTTATCTCAAACGGTTGTGAAGATTAAATGAAGAAAACACAGAACACTTAGACAATTCTCTGACATACTTCAACTACTGTAATATTAATTTGCCTTTGAAATTTTCTTAACTGTTGTGCAACATTTCTTCCATATGAATTTTATTGCTTCTTTCCTTCAACCCAAACCCTCCAAAAGCAACTCTTGGGAGTCTAACTTCAATTGCATTAAATAAATGTATTCATTTTGGGACAGTTTACATTTTTATAACACTAAGTCCCACACCCTACAGTTCTATATTATGTTTAGTCTATGTTATATTTTTCATTTAAACCCTCTCAGATCTTATTTATAGTCCTCAATATTACCCTAGTTTAATTCTTGTAAGACTTGTACCTCTCTTGTTAAATTTATTCCTAAATTTTAAAACTTACTTTTCTTATTCTGAATGTAACATTTTCTCTATTACCAGTTCTAAATGGTTATTGCCAGTGTAAAAAAAAAAGTCATATTATTTATTTATTCCAGAATTATTTTATTAGACGCTCTTGTTTTTTCTAGATATACAAGTATACCATCAACAGGAGAGGTACTTTCTTTACCAAAATTTATACTTAATATTCTATTTTCTTGTCTTTATACTCCTGTCTAAATACTCTTTAATTATGATGATGTATCCTTGTTATCACGAGAATAAGAGTGATAGTGTGACTAAAGGATCCTACCAGACATAAGCGAAGGACACTGATTCCCTTACCATCAGTAAAAGATGTGTTTTACAGCAGGAGACTCAGAGCATCTTCACCATTGGGGTGGGAGCGGCAGGGGGGGGACCATCCTCAGGATTCAAGTCTCCCCCAGGAAGCCTCACTATCAAAGATACTGGTCAACAGGGTCTTTGAGAAGCAAAGTCGCCATTTCCAGGAGTATTTCATACCTTGTTGTCCTCTTCCAACTAATCTCAAGACTCTAGTTTCATATCTTCTTGGCTACTAGGGACAAGTGATTAATAAAAACTCCAGAAGGATTTAATGACAGAGGTCTTTATCACCACAGAGACTGAATAATACATTTTTTCTCTCAGAAGGGGATTATTGTAATTTATTCATCCTCTCATTTGATCATTCAGCAAACGTTAGTGAGGTTCCTATCAGGTGACAGCTACTTAAGAACAGTCTTGAAGAAGACCAATTCCTGCTTATGAAAAATACAGAGTCTAGGTGGGGAATCAGACATAGAAATAAATAATGGAAATGCTATGTGATAAATTTTACAGCACAAATAGATATAGAGAAGTGTGCAGGGATTTTACTCTCCTTTCAAGTTAACAAGTGAGCTTGTTATTGTTTCATGGGTGCCAGAAAAAGACATGAGACTACTGGATCAGAGACAAAGACTTTATTTATTTATAGCAAGATCAGTAGTTGGAGCTTCATGCCCATTTGCGTTGGTTGCCCACTTCCCCCAAGTCTTGCAGGGCTGACATTGTGAGTCCATCATGATTGTCTGCATACCCAGAGGGCTGTGTTACAGGAGATGAACACTGAACATGAAGAATTCATACTTTTATAGCTAGGGAAAGCAAACCTGCTCTTTAGCTGGGGGAGATGTTACCTCATCACTTAAGGTTGCTTGCCTTATATACAAACCTGAAAAATGAGACAAGAATGGTCAGGGCCTTATATTCTTGGCATATCCACCAAGACCATGCAGGGACACCCAGGGTCCATGGCAGATTGCCTTTACCAACAGCAAGTATAACTGCCAGAGGTATTAAGACCTAAATCATCACAAGAAAAGTAATTTAATAATTTTGTAATCAACCACGTGGTCATTTTCTGTTGGCTTGTTTAACCACTGCAACTATCTTGAAATTCCATAAAGAATGGTTAGTCCTTGAGCAGATTTATCATAGAAAATATTATAAAGATAATTTCCAGGGAAAATAAAGTTAAATGCAGTTGTGGCTCAAGGAGTCTAGTTAAATAAAGAAGGAATGCTTTTTTTTTTTTTTTTTTAAAGACAGTAGTGATTTGGAAATTTCATAGTTTGTAAGATGAGATATACCTGGATTTGAAGAATTCCTTCTTACCTTCTCCGTTCTGTGACTTTTCACAAATGTGTAACCCTGGGCTTCCTAATATGTACTTTGAAGTCTAAAGCTTATGAAGCACTCTGCATATCATAGGTATTCAGTAAATGGCAGGTTCTATTATTATGTTCAAGCATATAAATGTTAAGTAGAATTTGTTAGCATCTATCTTGTTCTCTTCCTGTCATATTGAATTAAGCAATTCATTTAACTCTTAATTACAAGTCTGTGAATTCCCTAAGAGCATTGACTTTTACTCATTATAAAGATCTAACTCGACTCCAACTCTCTTTTTTTTTCTCTTTTTACGTGAATGACAAATTTTCAAGGCCAACATCTTTTACAAACACCTTTGCATAAATCAAGCAAAGAGAAAGAGCTGATACGGAGCGTTATATGTGTGATTTACCACTTCTTGTTTAGCTTTAATCATAAGAGTAACACATGCTTAATTATTTTTAAAAGTCTAACAATACCAAAGAATTGAGGTAAATGTGAAAATGTCCACTCCACGCCCCAATCCCATTTCCCCAAGCATGGTGATTAATGCAATGTTGACAAGTTCCCTCCCAGGCCTTTTTCTATGTGTAGAAAGTGTAGTGTTAATTATTTTCTTCTAAAGATAGTATGAATTATGCTCAAATGAGAAGACTGTGTTATTATTTTTAGTTGCTAGCTTGTGTGGGTTAATTTTTTATTCAACACAGCTTTTAGTGTATTTGTGTGCCTGTGCGGGTTTGTCCTAAAGAAATGCCAGGAAAGTCCCCACTGTTTAATATTTTGAAAACCCCTAATACATATCTTCTTTTTCCTGGAGTTTCTTTTATATTTATATAAATATATTTCCTGGAACACAGCTCAGTCTTCATTGACTTTATAATCAGTTTTGGTCATTTCTGTGAAACTAGTAGGAAGATTTTTATCTTCCGTTTTTATCAATTTACCATTTATGAGCTTTAAACTCTCCTAACACGCCGATGAGGCAAAATAGCAGACTTCTTATATTTATAGAGTGCTTTACAAGTTACAAAACTCTTTCTCAATTGTCTGGCATGCTCCTCACAATGACTCTATGATGAATGACAAGTATTATTATCCCAACTGACTAATGAAGGCCAATTAAAGTAATGAGAGTTAAAAAGTGACTTGCCTAAGGTCACACAGCTAATAACAACTGCAAGCCCAAGTCCTCTGACTTTATACAGCAAGTTCTCCAGCTGCTTCACAGAGCAGTTGTCTAGGATGAATTAAGCCTTCACAGACATAGAACATGGTTTAGGAAATATACTCAGTTTGTAGAAGACATACTTGATGACTTTAAGAAGTATCTTCTTTTAATTTAAAGTTAATGTTAATTTAATTTAAAGATAATTTGCAGTTAAGTTTTAGCTACTTTGTCTTGAGATGAATGTTTTATTAGCAGTATAAATAGAAATGGGGCATTAATCATTTTTGTCCATTGACAATCTATACTCCACTTCTCTTTTATCAAGAAAACCTTAGGGTGATGAGAGAATGTAATGCTAACTAAACAAGAGAGGCAGGCAACTGTATTCATTTGATTGTGTTCATTCCTGGCAAAAGGAATAGCATAAGGATATGTAAGAACTGTGACTTTAGTAAGACAATTTAAAAAAAATAGGCTTGATTTTTTAGAGCAGTCTTAGGTTTATAGAAAAATTGAGTGGAAAGTACAGAGAGTTCCCATATACTTTCTTAGCCTCGCCCCTCGCCCCCGCCAGAGTTTTCCCTACCATGTTTCCCCGAAAATAAGACCTAGCTGGACCATCAGCTCTAATGCATCTTTTGGAATAAAAATTAATATAAGACCCGATATGTTATATCATATCATATCATATCATATCATATCATATCATATCATATCATATCATATTATAGACCCGGTCTTATATTATAGTAAAATAACACTGGGTCTTATATTAACTTTTGCTCCAAAAAACGCTTTAGAGCTGATGATCCGGCTAGGTCTTATTTTCGGGGAAACATGGTATTATTAACATCTTGCATTAGTGTTGTACATTAGTTACAATTAATGAGCCAATAATATATTATTATTAAATGAAGTCCATAGTTTACATTAGCGTTTACTCTGTGTTGCCCTGTTCTGTGGGTTTTAACAAATGCGTAATGGCACATGCCCACCATTACAGTATCATGCAGACAAGTTGCACTGCCCTAAAAATCCCCTGTGCTCCACCTATTTACCCTTCTCTTCCCCCCCCCCCCCAACTCTTGGCAACCACTGATCTTTTTACTGTCTCCATAGTTTTACAGTACATAGTCTTACAGTACGTAGCCTTTTCAGATTGGCTTCTTTCACTTAGCAACATCTTTTTTAAGTTCCCTCCATATGTTTGTGTAGCTTGATAGTTCATTTCTTTTTATCACTGAATAATATTCCATCATATAGATATAGCACAGGTTGTTTATATAGTCACCCATTGCAGGACATCTTTGTTGCTTCCAAGTTTTAATAATTATGACTAAAGTTGCTGTAAGCATTTGTATGCTGGTTTTTTTGTAGACACACATTTTTGTTTTTTCTTGCAGCTTTTTTTTTTTTTAATTAAATTTATTGGGATGACAATTGTTAGTAAAATTACATAGATTTCAGGTATACAACTCTGTATTACATCATCTATAAATCCCATTGTTAGACACACATTTTTAATTCATTTGGGTAAATACCTAAGAACATGATTGTCAGATTGTATGGTAAGAATATTTTTAACTTTTTAAGCAACTGCCAAACTCTCTTCCAAAATGGCTGTACAATTTGAAATGTCCTGTTGCTGTGCATCCTTACCAGCATTTGGTGTTGTCAGTGTTTTGAATTTTAGCCTTTCTGATAGATATGTAGTGGTATCTCATTGTTTTCATTATCCAGA
Source organism: Rhinolophus sinicus (assembly GCF_057876585.1). Lineage (NCBI taxonomy): Eukaryota > Metazoa > Chordata > Mammalia > Chiroptera > Rhinolophidae > Rhinolophus > Rhinolophus sinicus. Next base: position 175,467,086 of record NC_142517.1, on the reverse strand, counting down.
AGGATAATTGCTTTTTAAATCTATTAGACTGATCATTCCATATCTAAATCAGCCTTAAAACAACTAGATCAGCTCTCCTTCAATTTGCTGGGTTTTTTTTTTTTTTTCCCCACAGTACACATATCCTTATTATTCTTATGAGGAAACATTAGGTAAAAATCATGAAGAAAATGTGTGTGCTCAGAACAAAGAGAAGGAAATAATAAGAGGCTGAAGCTGAGACTGTTGTCATGTAGAAACTGGCCAGTGTGTTTGATACTGGTAAGGGTCTAGGATAAAAATGAGTTAACAGCAGTATTTGGGATAATAAAAAGGGAGAGAGCTAGTTGGCAACTAGAAGTGTGCAGTAAGTTGCAGATTGCCAGTAAAAATTGGAATGAAAATATTTTGCTCTGTAATTGGAGACAACTGCTTCATATCCCAGAAATACTATAAAAGAAGAAATATCAACATTTGAGTACAGTATGGTTGTAAGTAGTTAAAAAAAGAGATAAGTAAAAAATACCTAAAATTAAGGTTAGGAAAGGGCTGGTATAGCAGAGGTGGGGGGTGCCCTGACCACATCCCCTTGGGCCTCATCATTTTAGCCAAGTGGACTTGTAAGTGCCAGGATCTGCATCTTTTTGCTTCAGGGTTAATGACGACAAGAGCTGGTGTAAAAATACTCCAGTTCCCAAAGCCCTTGGGTAGATCATTCTAAGTCACATGTCCACACTGGCTTCCTGACCATCTTAACCAATGGCTTGATAACACACCCTTTATTGGATTTCTTCTCTTCCTTGTCTCACTTACCCATTCCCATGACTGTTTTTTGGGATCAGCTCCCAATTATACTTCTTGCACTAGAATCCTTGTCTCAAGGTTAGCTTCTGGAGAAACCCAAGCTCAGAACAGTTGTTGGTTACATGTTTGTTCAGAATCTTATAAGCCCTTTGGTTACTACTGTCACCCTTTCAAGGCTTTCCTGAAACTTCTCCATTGATGTGTCCTGGGACTCATTACTTTTATCCTGGAGTTTCCAGTTCACTGCAGCCAGAGAATAGCATTTGACAAATCTTTCACAATGTAGAAGAAATTAAATGTAGAGTTAACTCTTCCTCACGTGTTTGCATTTTAAAGGGGATCCTTGGGAAAAGAACTCAAAGGAGTGACTGTCTAGTTGTGAAATCTCAGATTCTGTGCCACCTGAATGGAGGAGATTATTTTAAACAAACCTTTTCAGGTCATTTACCTCTGACTGGTATTCATCAGATCATCTGGGAGAACTAGTCACTCTTTAGTGACAAGTCAAATTTAGAAATTAGATGACAGGACAGTAAAAGAGCAATTTGAAGGAAAGTCAATGATTTTAGCAAAAAGTAGCAAAAAGAATAAACCAGCATATCCATTGGTTCCAAGACACCTTTTTTTCCACATTTTAACATCTCAAATCAAATTGCATCTTATAATCAATAGCATCTCTTAATTGCTATTGTCTGGTGGCAATCACAATGTCATTGTCATTGACTGAGATGTGAAATTGGGTCATAGCTATTCATGTCGTTGTCACTTCTGTTGACTTATGTACACTGTTGGTACACTTGTTGAGTTTAATTGCTGTTTAAAAGTATTGTCACTATACACTATGATTCAGGATTGAAGCAAATAGTTATTATGTATGCAGAATGGGATGGGAACAAATCATCAGGGTATAAGTTTATTTGTCACTAGACAGATGACCCTAAATTCCACATTTTCTTGGAAATCGACAATATAGAGCTTTATAAAATATAAGAAAGGGAGAAAGATGCCCACAAGTAGAAGTTGTATTACATTTCATTACTGAGATTCATGCAAAGGGATTGCCTATCATGCACAAAGCAACAACAGCAAGAGAAATTATCAAATTCCTCACAATTGGTGAAGGAAATCTCAAAAAAATAGAAGGCTGGAGTAAACAAATCATGCATTGCACAGAGCTATCATTGAGATATAAAATATCTATTTATCAGAGACTTCTTGCTGATTTTGAGCAGAATGAACTTAACCTCCAACATGATGTCATCGAACAAAAATTAAAATATGTGTTTAATCAAATAGGAAGGGGGATTGGCTTTCTTTGACAAGACTTAAAATTATACTGTCAATGCAAAAGGATCTTTAAAGGGATCAAGAGTATGAGTTTGGGTTATGAAAAGCAGAGTATCATTGTAATCTTATGCCTAACTTCTAATTGCTGAAGTTACTACCATATTTAATTTAAACTGTAAAACAATGTTTCAGAATAAGAACATCTTCATTATGGGGAGTGAAGATTCTGTGCCACCTGAATGGAGGAGATAGTATGGATGATAGTTAAACTGATAGAAGACTGGTTAGAAGTGCTCTGGAATAGATACCTGGGCACCTATTATATATTCTCGTTCTCAATGATTTTATGGACATGTATTTGAACAGCTAAATAATAGTTTCACCTAAAAGTGTAGTGATGTGGTTGTTAACGATGACAGCATGATTAGATCATTATAACCCCTCAATGCTTCAGACAACAAACCATTTAAGGACGATCGCAGAAGGAATGTGAGTCCTGGTTCTTGTCTAAAAACTTTCTGTTGAGAATTTTTGACAAGATCAAAAAAGTGCCAACATCAAAACTTACAGAATGGAGACGATAGTTGTGCATACTTTAAAGAAATGCTATATCATTGACATTCTTGATGGTTCAGGGCACATTATTTTGTGGAAAAATATGGATGCCAATGAATCTAAGATAAGAAAAATCGAATTCTAAATATATGAAGTTTAGGAATACATCAACCAATTTATTTCATGTATATTTACACTTTTATATGCATAATACTGATATGTGATTTTAAATATTTATGTGTTGAAATAAATCAAAAGAATTCTTTCAATAGGATAAAATAAAAATTCTAAGTGATAAAATTCTAAGTTTATATTTTTGCTTAAAGGCAAAAAACATTATAAGAGATAAAGGTCAGTTCATAGTAATGAAAGGTTTGACTCACTAATAACATATAACAAATCTGAATGTTTTTGACAGAACCACAAGGACAAAATTCACAAAATAGATTTTAACATGCCTCTTTCAATAACTGATAAAATTAATCAAGCAAAAAATCAGCAAGGATAATTGGCAAGCTTGGGTTAATGAATTTGTATAAGACATTTCACCCAACAACTGCAGAATTCACATTCTTTACAAATTCACGTGGAACATCTACAAACAGTCCATATGCTGGACCACAAAGTAAGCCTCAACAAATTTTAAGTGATTGAAGTCATTCAGAATATCAATTCTGATCAGAATTTTGAAAACTGTAAAAAAAAAATCAGTAAAAAAACAGAATAAATAGAAAATCTTTATATTTGGAAATTAATCAATACATTTCTAAATAAATCTTGAGTATGAAAGTAAAATCTTGATGGAAATTAGATGATTGAAAAGGAAGAAAAATTGTATCAATATTTATACAAAACAGAAAGAAAGATACCATGTATTCCATTATTAAAACTACCAACTACATAGAAATGAACCTATCAAAAATGTGTAAGATCTCTGTGAAAAATTATAATGCTTAATAGAGAGACATTAAATGAATTAGAACACAATTATAAAGATACCAAGTCTTTCAAATGTATCTAAAGATTTAGTGCCATTCAAATTCTCAATACGGTTGTGTGTGTGTAGCTTGACAAGCTGGTTCTAAAATTTATATGGAAGTGAAAACAAAACCTGTTCTCCATGACATCAAGCCTATTTTGCAGCTCTAGTAATTAAGACAGTTTGTTGATAAAGCAGAGGTAGACAGAATCATAAGATGGAATGGGGTCCAGAAGCAAACCCATCCATAGATGGATACATGATTTATGACAGAGTTGGCCCAGCAGAGCGGTGGCAGAAGAACCAAAAGTTTAGTAAATATTGTTGGAACTGAGTATCCATCTAGAAAACAGTGAAAGGGACCTCTCATTATTAACAAGCTCCAAGATAATTAAAATTAAAGGCAAAACTATAAAGACTAAAAAGATAGTACAGGAAAATCCTCCATGACTGCAGGCTAGGGAAAGATTTCTTAAATCATAAAAAGCACTAGCCATAAAGGAAAGAAATAAATTTGACTTCATTAAAATTAAAGACTTCTATTCATTGACACTATGAGATAATGAAAAGAGAAGCCAGAGAGTAGAGGATATATGCAACAGTTATACATAAGAGAGACAGTTTCTCTTTCTCTGGTTTTCACTTCTTCCCTTCTACCAACACACATTTAGGGGTGTTTTTGTTTTTGTTTTTATTTTGTTATTTTTATTTTTGAGGTCCATATATGGTAACTACTGAAAAGTGGACATGAGTGCATCTTTGATAATTACAAAAATAAAAAGTGCTTTGGTTTTGAATCTATAGTGATCCATTTTCCATAAGATGTTTTTTGTCTTACACATATAAGTAAGGGACTAAGTTAGGAAAAATGCAAAAGGAAAATGCAAAGATAATCTGGATGAAAACAATGGTAACTGTTTGTTCATAAAGAGGATGATAAAATGAATGATTTAACCTTACAAACATGGGGAGAAACTAAATCTGAAAGGGAAGGTAAAACAAATTCAAGTAGGAAAGGAAAATGAAAAAGTATACACAATAGAGCTGAGAAATGTTGATAGTATCTGAATGATCAACAACAAAGAACTCCTGTAACAGTGGAAAAACACACAAATAATGATGATTTTGGGGGTCTTGGAGAAACTCCTGATCTTGGATGGGGAAAGTTTTCAAGTTTACATAAATAAGACAGCTTCCAAATTAGTCCTAGAAAAAACGCTTTACTTTTATCAATGAAATATTTTTTAAATAAAGACAACATAAGAAAAGAATGCTTTCCATGGGAAGTTGAATGGAAGGTATATGGAAAAAAATAATGAATGGGAAAATTAACAGAAACAAATTTTAAGTAAAAAGAATCTAAAATTGTCGGCATGCAGAAATCAGAAATTTGGTATCCATTTTTAAGTATGATCATTTTAATTTCTTTACCATATGAGTTTCTGTCAATTCATTTTTTTTTCTTTTGAGCTTTCTGATTGGGGGGGGGGTGAGAGTTTTGAGAGCTGTAGAATATAGAAGAGCAGAAACTCAGACACTTGGTGTTTACCCTAGTTTTGCAAACAGAAGTGCTAATTAACGTGTATCAGCTAACAAAATTGTGACAGCAGTCAAGGTCATAAAAATATTTACAACCAATAACCTCATTTCTATCTTAGAAAGACCCTTTGGTTTACTGGTCTGTATAATCTACTTTTATTTAATTGTTAATTTTCCACTTTGTGGATTGTTGTTTTATTTCTTCTGCTGTTGACCTTTTGGCCATTTCATGAATAATTAGCAGCTCCTTCAGAGGGGAGGGTAGGAGGAAACTAAATAAATGCATTTGTCTACATTTATTGTGCTTCCTGTTGATCCTGCCTTGGAAAAAGTCTAATAGCAAAGAAGTTTAATGCTATGACTAAAATGATGGTGTTATTGGAATTAGTCTTGTAAACCAAAAACACAGACACCTACAGGGGCCTGGCAGGTGAGGTAAGTGAGTGCTTGGGACACTCAGTAGTGGACAGTAGGGCAACTGTGGGTAGTAACATGCTCCCTCTGAAGGGATCACAGTATTTTCACTTATAGAACATACCTAATGGCTGAGTTACGTCCACGAGCTGTCAATTTACAATATCTGCAGCATTTGTATTGGTAATAAAAAAAAGTATATGCTTAGATGTCATAAAATATTGTTGCTGAAATGTGTGACAGTTTCACTCGAGTAAACTGATATAGGTATGAGCTAGTCAACGTGAACACCACCAAACAGGGACCAAAAGAAATGTTTTACACATATCATGAAGCACAGAGTTAACAAGTGACCAGCTGGGACCATCCTGGTTCATAATAATTCATAAAGAAGTAACTCATTTACCTGAAACCTATTCTAAGCCTAAAATAAACTGATCCGCCTGAGTGTGTATGCAGGGCCTTTCCTACAGAGGTGCTCAAGAACTATTTTAATTATTAAAAATGATTTTTAAAGACTGAGCAATAAGCCACATGGGATTCTACATTCACAAGGTAAGTTTCTGTGGCTATCTAATAGATTACCGGAACAAATCCTGAATAATTTTTTATACTTACTAGATTAAAAATAGTGATATTTCCTTATAATGTGTATATTTAGGTTTTTATGTTGTTTTTGCTCACTTTTTCTTTAGGGAAAATTTCATGGAAATCCAATGCATGTAGCTGTGGTTATTTCAAATTGTTTAAGGGAAGAGAGGAGAATATTGGCTGCAGCCAACATGCCCATTCAGGTAATATTTTCTGAACTTTGATCTTGTTATCACCTTGAACTCTGTTTTTCTGAAACAGAAATTCTTGGTTTCTTTCGAACCAGCTTCTTCCACCTGTTGATGGTGCCATCATCCTTCCAGTCCCTTGTAACCAAGGTCTAGGGACCATCTTTGAGTGATCCTTTTCTCCACTCCCTTTTGAAATAATTACCAAGTCTTGCCAGAGGTTTTTTTTTCCTTGAATCCTATCTCTATTTTCTTTTCTATTTCCACTGGTCACACTCTGGTCCATGTTCTTACAATATTGGTTCAGGAACATAGTAACCACCTCTTAACTGAATTCCTAACGACTATTTGGACTCTGCTTCTTTTGGCATATTTTTCCTCAGGGATTGATCTTCAGAACCCTTCAGTATGCCTCATTTCCTACCCCAGTAGTCCAAACTACTCCTCAAGAAGGAATTTTACCTTATAGAAACTCCATAAATACTTGCTTATTGATTACTTGAATGTAATTTGCCCTTCCATTATCCCACTATTCTGAATGAATTCAGGATGTCCACCAAAGACAAGTAGAGGAATAAATGAAATCCTTAATGAATACATTTTCATTTAATCCTTGTAAAAAAAGAGTATGTAAGCAATCAATTTTCCAAATGACGTCTTCCATAATTTAATAAATCACACCACAATATTGATTTTTGAAGGTCCAAGAAAAGTATCTTTTTTAACTATTAAACATTTTCAGGTTTAGTTATTGTTAGGTTATGGTTGTTTTGGGAGAAACAAGTATGAAGTTTTAACAATTTGCTATTCTTATTTTTTAGATGAAGAAGAAGGATGGTTTTTTTATTTAATTTAAAATCTAAAGCATAGTAAGTTTCTAAAGTAAATATAGTTTGATTCAGTGCTTGTGGGGTAATATTAAGATGCTACTACTAATATATGCTCATATATATTCTCAACTATCCTTTCTTGTATCCCTCATCTCATCATTTGTGTGTGTGTGTTTCCCTTCAAATGTTAGGTATCAGTTAAATTAGAAACATTAATTTATTTGCGTAGATGCTCATCAAAGTCACTCTGCAAATAATCCGCCACTACCACAAAAGAAGCACTGGTTTGTAAATTTCAATAAATAGACAAATAAAGGAGGCCAAAATCAGAGAGAGGGAATATTTTAAAAGCTTTACAATCTGAAGAATGTGGTGTAATTGAAAGAACACTTGATTGCCAGTCAAGGAAATGGATCCCACTTGAGGTTCCACCACTGATTTGCTGTGGATCTTAGCTAAGTCATCAACCTTTCTAACCTTGGCTCCTTACCCGAGTGTAAGGCAAAGGGATTGTCAACATCAGTGACTCTCATTTCTAAATATCTGGGTAACTTTACATCTAAGGCGCACACTCAATGCCAGACTATTAGAGTGGCCAAGAAATGGTGCTTAGAGGAGCTGGTTAGCCTTTCTATTTAACTAGGCTAGCATTTTTACACATTCTTTAGTAAACTCCCTTTGTTCTAGTGTAAAAATAAATCTCATCCTGGCAGATTCATCATCCCTAATTCTGAATGTAAGTCTAACTTAATGTAGTTTCACTATGCTAATTTTTAAATTACATATATTACTTTTACAGAATTTCAAAAGTAATGTAGGTCTATTATAGTAAATTAGGAAAAATATTTAAACCATAAAATCATCTGTAATTTCACTATATATATGTATACATGTGTATATGTATATATATATATATATATATATACACACACACATACATATATATATGTATGTGTGTGTGTGTGTGTGTGTATATATATATATATATATATATATATATATATATATATATATATCTCCATACATTATAAATACCAGGGGTGCCAAAAAAATTATATACATGACTTGTTCATCTTTTGTTATTGGTATATATTGGGTATTACAATTTTAATATAGTTTTTTTCTTTCTTACAATGTGTATACATTTTTTGGCACCTTCTGTATGTATACATATTTTCTCAATTTCTTAACAATTTAATATTACTTATATGTCATTAAATATTTTTCTACAGCATGATTTTTAATGGCTATAGATTATTTCATATCATACTGATCCAAACCTCAGTTCAAAGTATACCACATATACTACAAAGTATGTTATATTCATCATAAACCTTTTTATCAGCATCACTGAAATTTCAAGACATTGTTTTCTCAGGGACCTCTGGAGAAATCCTTACAAAGTTCTTCAGTTTCAGAAAGACAGAGGAATGTGGAGCACAAAGTGGCTGCCATTAAAAATAGCGTGCAGGTGAGTGATCTTACAGATACCTAGACAGGCTAACTATTATCCCCATCCAACTACCTGTGCACCTTTCTCCTATGTGCCCAAAGTTAATGCATACAGAAATCATAGGACAATTTGTTAATAAGATAAATGTCTCTCACACACACTATGTTTATGTTAGAAAAGATTTCTTTTGGGGGAGATTTTTAACTTCAATTACTAGAGACTCGGGTTTCCCATCAGACTCTATCACTGGCAAGCTATGTGGCCTCAGGTAAGTAAGTTACCTCACATCTCTGAACCTTTGCTTCTTCACCTGTAAAAGTGAGGATAACCTCCATCATAGGATTGTTGTGAGGGCCACATGAGGTAGTATGAAAAGTCTCTAGCCCAGATCTTGACACTTAATACCTGTTATGCCTGAACAGAAAAACATCAGCAGGTTTAGAGAAGAAAAAAGTGAAAATCTCAGAGACAGAAACAAACAGGAGACACGATTTTTTTCCCTAAGAAGTAAACTAGAAGAAAAAAAATTGTACAGAATTGTCATAAACTGCAGCCGATTAGAATGGAGACTTTAAGCAAAATGATAATTGGTACATTAATACAGAATTATATGGAACTAAAAGGGAAAAGTATCCATATTCTCAGGTAAGAAAAAAGCTATTGGTAGCATTTGGAACTAATTGAGAAATGCAAGGCATAATGCTGAAAGATTTCCAATCACGAAGAGAAAGTGGAAGAGCAAATTCAGTCTGGTTCTTCCAGTGTTACTCAACTTTCATGGGAATTAGCGTTTTAGGAATGTAGGTTCTATACAGTTAGTCTAGGATATTACTGGGAACGGGAAGCACAAACAGTGTATTTTGAAATTGATGATGTTTCGTTGACACGCTTAATTGAAACAACTGAGTCAGTATGTTTTCTTTTGTAAAAAGATGACAGAACAAGACACCAAATATTTAGAAGACCTGCAAGATGAATTTGACTACAGGTATAAAACAATTCAGACGATGGGTAAGTTTTTGTTTCATCTAGAATTCTACATAGGGATATAAAAGCAACACGACTAGGGTTTCTTCTTTACTGACAGAATTGATAAATTGATCTGCTTTTCCCAAGTGAGTTTTTTAGATTTTTTGAAGGGAGGGTTCAGGAGAGGAGTATTTATTTTGCTTCCTCCTTTTTTTGTTTTTCGTATAAATATATTTTTTTACCAACCAATTCTAAGTAAATTTTGAGAAATGACCCCTATTTTGGCATGCAGCTCCCCAATCTAAGAACATTCTCCTATAGAAGTGAAATATCATTATTACAACTATGAATAATAATAATAATTGCCTAATATGATCAGGAAATTACTAATATCATCCCTAGGTGATTTTTTAATATAATTTTGAAAAATTATAAAGTAGAAATGTGATTCACTGTAGGAAATTTGGAAAATAGACAAAAACAATAAAAAATTAAAAATCACACAAAATTCCTCTGTCTACCAATAAACACTGTCAAAAGTTAGTATCTAGGAGTTAGTGAATTTAGGAATTAAAACAACCCAGAATGACTCCTTGGAGATCAGGGTTATTTTGTAGAGAAATGTGGCACAATGTTGCTCTGGGGTATCTTTTTCACAGTTACACAAGTCAGATCAGCATTCCCAATCTTCACTTTTCATAGACATGAGTGGTTGGTGGGAACCATCACTTGCTATATACCAATCAAGTTCAATGTTCACATTAAATAATACAATTTTTATTGTACATCTCCCATTTAAGAGGATAAGTTTTTTGTTTGTTTTGTTTTTTTTTTTTTTTTTTCAGTCAGAGTTGTTTTTTTGTTTTTTAATTTGCAACTCTTTCCCACTTCTAGCTTTACTGTGAGGCTAGCACATTTTGCAAAGAAAAAAGGGCAAGCAAGGAATTTAGTCTTTATTATTAGTTCATGAGACCAAGTAGATAAAACTGTAAGTCTACCAGGCAGTTTCCTAACTCCTGGGTGTAAGGTGGAGCAGGAAGGGGTGGATGAAGGCAGCAGGAAGAGTCAGCTATGATTTGATGATGGACACAAAGAGAGGCCCCATTCCTTTTCTACTTCTGCCAACCAACAAGGGTTACTGTCAATGTAGAGGTAGCTAATAAGGAATCCATACAAAAGCTTTTTTACCTCCTCTATCCCCACTTCCAAAAGGAACTTGGTCTGAAGAATGGTCTGCTCTCAAAGTCTTTAAAATAGAGAGCTCCTCTCTCACGTGCTTTTGTTTGGATGTAATCCTTCCTGGCCAAATAAATAGACTGATAGCCACCTCATATCTAATGGCCTCATTTAGGCATTTGCATCTCAAGATCTTAGGAGGTTGACTGCAGCAGACTTTGCTTTCAGGACAGAGAATTTCGTCTTGGAGAGGACTCTAAATCTGATCTCTTTTCCTTCGCAGATCAGGGTGACAAGAACAATGCCCTCATGAGTCAGGAAGTTTTGACTCTGCAAGAAATGCTCAACAGCCTCGACTTCAAGAGAAAGGTTAGTGAAGAACTTTAACTTGGGCTTATGCCTGTTTTTCTCCTTTTCTTACATCTAGTCCTACTGAAAAGAATCAAGCTCTTAGATTTCGTTTGTTACATTCATGCTGAATGAATAAACGGCAGTGTTTCCAGGAAAAGTACCATATTGTTTGCCATGTTTCTAAGTTTACAGAACTGGAACTCTAGATCTAGAGTCTATTTATCTTGCTTATGTGGTACATTTACTGTAGCAATCATTAACACCAAGGTGAACATTTTACCCAATTTTTATTGCCGTTATTTCAGATATGACTGTTTTAGTTGCTGTACTTAATATGGTGAGATGGGTTCTACTACATACGTATAATTAAAATATTACTTCATGACTACCAAAATTTTCTTGGGAGAATAAATGTTCCAGTTTCTATGCTGCAAACGACATTGTGTTAAGTAATTTCCTAGATTTCAGAATAGTTTATTGACAACTGAATATGTTCAATCTAACCTCCTCCCAAGGAGAGGGAGACCTTTTTTTCTGGCTCAATGAAATATTTTAAAAGAGGGGAAACATCTCTATTTAACTTTTCTACCTCTCGAAAATAAATGCTGTTGAAATTTAACCAGTCACTGATAAATCAATATTTTCAAAAGTTCGGCTCCATTTTGTATGCAGGAATTTGTGTGAGCACAAATAAGTGTAAAATTTATTTTACCCTAAATCATAAACTTGAACAGTTACATGTCAGATTTTAAACATACAGATAGTTAATCCAAGATAAACTAATGTTTAATGCATAATAAATCTGTACTATATGTTTTATGCATACCATCTTATTCAACTTTAGAAATAAGATTTTAAGGAGATTTTAACCTTGGAAATAATTTGGTCTAGCCTCCGGATTGTACAGATCAGAAGACCAAGTTCTAGCAAAGTTAAATGGTTTACCTAAATTCGCATAGTTACGGCAAAGCCAGGGTAGAAATTCACATCTTCTAATTCCTATGCCTTTAAAAGTTATCCTTCATTCACTATGCCTCCCAAAACCCAGATAAAGTATTAATAAAAACTAACACAGAAAGGCTCAAATTTTAATCAATACATTTTATAATAAATGTATAAACATATTTATAAGACTATAAATTCAATTTATAAATGCCTTTTTTAAAAGCAGATATATGGCTTTATGACTGACCACAAGGTTCAATATTGTTACAAGAGTCACAAATTCAACATATATACTAAATGATGCTATGAGCTATTAAGAGAATAGTAACTGTAGTCATGCTGTTTTCTTCATGACTTTATTTGATTGTAATAATTGAATTGTTTGAAAAGGCAGTTCTGTGGTAGTATTTGGTGAAATATTTGGTCAAAGTTTTAACTAAGCCTTTACCTCCCATGTCAGGTAAATTGTTTCATAGGTTGAATTGTGAGTGACTTTGGTTGTGTCTCATGAAAATCTTTTCAGTAGTCATCTTTGTTTTTAGGAAGCCCTCAGTAAGATGACACAAATAGTAAATGAAACGGACTTGTTGATGAACAGCATGCTAATAGAAGAGCTGCAGGACTGGAAGAGGCGGCAGCAAATTGCCTGCATTGGAGGTCCGCTTCATAATGGGCTCGACCAGCTTCAAAACTGGTAAAACGCATTGACTTTAGTTTCCAGTGAAAACCACAGGAAGTACAAAACTTCAGTGTTGTTCAGCCAGAGCATGCAGGCTGAGACCAGAACTTCAGTTCATTCAGCTTATTGATGGTTTATAAGCAGGGGGCAACTCTACATTTGAAAACATAGATGTAATTGTATACACGTTCTTAATTTTTATTCCTTTCAGGAGAAAATGAAAGCATCTCTAGAAATCCATAGAATCTAGCACAGGAATTGCTTAATTTTTCTCATCTACCAATCTTGTAAGACTCGTGAATTTTTGAAACCAGCAATAAATAGGCTTTCTATAAGAAGTACTAGCTTCAAAAGCTTGAAAAAAGATATCTCAATTTTTAAATGTGTGTCTTAACATGTCAGAATTAAATATCAGTTTGTGTTGTCAACAAAGCAATTTATTTTTGTATTTAAATGAAAAATCTTAAATGGCTAATACAACATGGCATCTCCTCCCTGTGTATGCACACATACAATCCTACATGGATACAATCCTCTGTATTAGAGAAAAAACATGTTCGTAGGGTTTTTTTCTTCATCAATGCAAAAATAAAACTTTCTGATTGAAAAAATTAGAAAGTGTAATGAAAAAGAAGAAAAATGCTCAGCTGAAATCTAAATTTGTTTTCAAAGGGAATAATTCAATACAATAAACATATGTAGTCACTGGGGACACTTGCACTAAAAGTTCTGCTCTGCCAGGCATACGTCTCAAAAAAAAAAGTAAGGGATTGGGCTCTTTTTAAAACATATTGATTTTTCTTGGGGAGATACATTGATTTTCTAACCTCACTGTACTCTGTTATTATGAAAACAAGATAAACAACAAAGGGAGCAATAAAGAACTTAGCAGATAGTGGTGCTCGTATCAAATTCAGTGTGGCATTGACAGTTCTGTCCACAGTGTTATGTGGGGAATAACCTTTTTCGTAGAAAGAGCTGCTGTCAGGGCCAAATGTTTTTATCAAGTCTGTTGAGACATTCTGCCTCGTCTATAGCTGGAGGTTCCTTCGGTGTCCATTTCAATCTTCCTCCTCCCTAGACTTCTGACCCAAGCTCCCACCTCCATTTCCGAGGTGAGATCACCACATAGTGAGTGAAATTCCAAGCAGATACCTTTCTCCAGAGATCTCCATGGATAGTTTTTGGCTAATACCTAGGGCTTATAAAAAAACATATATGAGGGGAGGGAGTCCATTTCATATTGGTTTTCTTCTTCAGTATTTTTATACATAACATTTTTCACATCATGTATTTTTAAAGTTTTAAATTTGCTCTTTCTTTGTCTTTTAGTGAGTGCCAGATTCTTAACATATGTATGTTTAATAGCCTTTTAAACAAAAGATGATTAAAAAGGAATTTCTTGCCTGTAACTGAAGGTATATATTAGAAAACCTTGAAAATATTTAACATTATATTGTGCATTTTAGAGAAAAATCTATTAAGGAAAAAACATAAAGAACTCTCATTAACCTTTTACAGAATTAAATGATTAATTAGTTTAATATTTTAATAGTTAATATGTTAAAAATTTTAATAGTTAAAATGGTAGATTAAGTGGAAAAACTATCTGCAATTTTCATTTGCTGTTCAATAGCTTTACACTGTTGGCAGAAAGTCTGTTCCAACTCAAAAGGCAATTGGAGAAATTAGAGGAACAGTCTATCAAAATGACATATGAAGGTGATCCCATCCCGATGCAAAGACCACATCTGCTGGAAAGAGTCACCTTCTTGATCTACAATCTCTTTAAGAAGTAAGTGTTATCCATTTAAATGCCTCGTGGTAGCCTCAGTCTTGTGGAGTTGCAGGGACACCCAGCCTGGTTTGGTGTTAAGGTGAGAAGGTAGTAGCAAAGTAAACAATGAACCTCAGGGCAAAGTGACTAAAACTCCAGAGAGTTCCAAAAACGTTTCTATTCTTCACTATTCAACAATACTTCCCTCCGCAACTTGACTTAGTTTTCCATGAACCAAGCACATTACCCACCTAAATTTCATTTTCAACATTTTGGAAAAGAAGATTTCAAGGATTTCTTAAGTACATATCCAAGGAATGAAGGGTGGAGACTAGTATGTACCAGAAATCCTAATATCTAGTTCAAAAATGGCATAAAATTAACTTTCTATTTTATGTTTAGTATGTTAAAAATAGACTGGGGCTTTTATTCTTGACTCAATTGCGACAATCAGGAATTAATTATTATTGTTACTTAGGGACACTCTCTAGGCATTTCCCCATCTCCTGGTAATTATTTATGAGACGTCTTTGGAAAGATTTGAGCTTAATGGAGGTTTGACTGTCTTCTAAGTGTAGGAAATTTGGACCTTAGAAGAGGACAGCATCCTGTTCCTCTGCGGTTTTCAGCCTGTCAATATTTTCAGTGTTTTCAAATGACAAGCTTTATTTCCTTTTAATCTAGCTCATTTGTGGTTGAACGACAGCCATGCATGCCAACCCACCCTCAGAGGCCGATGGTACTTAAAACTCTCATTCAGTTCACTGTAAAACTAAGGTAGGCAGAATGTGTTCTAACATTTCATATGTTTATGGAGCCACAGACATGCATAATTAAGACTAATTTCTCTCATTGTGACATTCATTCAACTCTTCTTTATTGAGCGCCTCCTGCATGCCCAGCTCTAAGCTGTGGTAAACATGTACAACAATGTTAAAATGAGGGCCCTGCTTGTACAGAGTATGACAATGAAGATGAAGACATGAGGGATATTATCATGAAAGTATGAAGTCACAGCACTGGGCAACATGGGATTAATTGCTGAAAAGGTCGACTTGAGAGAAGACTGAAGAGACTGGCAAATAGCTTTTGGTCACCGTGAGGAAAGGCCTTAAGGGAAGAGCAGAGAGGGGAAGGGAGAGCAGGATTGCAGGAGAGTAAGACTCTAGAAATAATGACTTCCTGGATCTGTTGTCTAAGCATGGGGAGCAGGAAGAGAGAGAATTGCGAAGACAGAGTAGGGACAGATTACGGAAGTTTCTAAACATCCTATCCAGGAAATACAGTGGCACATTCTTCCCCCGTGATTACCCAACAACTAGTTTATTGGATTTTCTGCAAAAATGCTCAGCAGTATGTTTTTCAGTATATACTTACTATGTACCTGAGTTAAAGATGCACGATTTTTGTGTTATTTTTGCTTTATCTATCTATTTGATCCTTTTTATTAGCATGAGAAACCAAAATGTATAGTTTTCCCTAATGACACTTAAAATAAAGAGTTTGAGATCAAACTTTCAAAGATTTTCATTATGCTTCAATCTTCAGGGCCCAAAGTTTTAAATTATTAATCACTGAGTTCACCTCTGAAAAGCTGAATTCCAGAGTACAAGAGGCAAATGTGCTGTGGTAGATGGTGATTTAGGGACCCGTGATATAGTCTATCATTATTAGAACTCCATTTTTATTTTATTTTATCTTATTTTATTTTATTTTATTGGGGAAGGAGAACAGGACTTTATTGGAGAACAGTGTGTACTTCCAGGCCTTTTTTCCAAGTCAAGTTGTTGTCCCTTCAGTCTTAGTTGTGGAGGGCGCAGCTCAGCTCCAGGTCCAGTTGCCATTGCTAGTTGCAGGGGGCGCAGCCCACCATCCCTTGCAGGAATTGAACCGGCAACCTTGTGGTTGAGAGGATGCACTCCAACCAACTGAGCCATCCAGGAGCTCAGCGGCAGCTCAGCTCAAGGTGCCGTGTTCAATCTTAGTTGCAGGGGCGGAGCCCACCATCCCTTGCAAGACTCGAGGAATTGAACTGGCAACCTTGTGGTAGAGAGCCCACTGGCCCATGTGGGAATCGAACCGGCAGCCTTCGGAGTTTGGAGCACGGAGCTCCAACCGCCTGAGCCACCGGGCTAGCCCCTTATTTTATTTTTTGTTGTTTTGAGGTATAATTGACATACGATACTGTGTAAGTTTAAAGTGTATAGTACAATGACTTGACATACATGAGCTATTAATAGTAAAAACATAAGTTGCAATATGATTATCACAATAAATTTAGTTAACATCCATCACTGCAGAACTCCATTTTTAACGGAGAGGTATTTGTCTTCAGTTTGCATTTCCAAAACCTATTTGAAATTCTTGATTATTTCCCTTGTGTGACTTTTGCACCAAGACTTAAAAACCAAAAACAAAAGGCAGAGGCCAGGTTCCCTTTTAAAATTTCATGATTTTCAAAAGTTGTTTATTCTTCATCCCCACATCTCTATGTAACCCAGAAGATAGTAACAGTAAAGAGAAATAGGATAGAGGGATGGTGGACATCCTACTTTTCTACGAGGTACCCCCACAGATGATATGCTAAATCTAAGATGCTCCCTGGGACAAAAAGAGAGATGAGTAGGGATTTCTCAGAAAAGAGTTCTGAGTGAAAGAGTTCCTTGAATGGGTACCACCTTGCATGTTGTTTGAACTAATTGCAAGAGGCAAAGACCATTAGTCCCTCATTTGGGTGTTTTGCCCTTTCTTCTGCCTGACTGTTGAGTCCCCGTTTTTCTTCTCTGTACCCTGTTCCTCACTATCTTAATAGATGATCCTTTAATTAGCATTCAAGATTTCCCTTAAACCCCTCTCTACCATAGCATTGCATCCTTCTATTTCAAAGGGAGCGGTAACATGGGACTCCCTTTAGTTGTTACATCTTACAGTGAATCAGATCCTTCCTGAAGTAGGATAGAGAGATAGGCAGAGAGGGAAAACATGTTGCCTTATTTCATGTGACCTCCTCACTGCTCGCTACCAACAGCTACACACATATATTCCAAACCCTAAAACCAATCCTGTGCTTTGTACAGGACTTTTAAGGAACTTTTGCTTCATTCTACCCACCTTTTTGCTTGGTCTTTCTATTACCATGATTATATTTCTCTAACATCAACCAGTTGCTTATCACTATTCTCTATATTCCATCTATTTGGCTGGACTTTTCCCTTTTATGTCCACACTTCTCCTTCCACAATGTTCACTATGCCAGTATCCCAATACCTAGGGATGTACTGGATGTATTGAAGAGCTCAGGATATGCTGAGTGAATGAACAAGGTTTGGGATGAGTGCATGAGTAAATGATTGAGTGAGTGATTAAATGAGTATTTCTGAAACTGGACTGAACCTACAGAAAGGGTATATCAGAGGGTACAGCTTAGAGGAGTTGGCAAAAGCAAAAGAAAAAAGGAAGTGCTTACAATAGAAGAAGAAATTAAAGAAATTATTATTTTGACCTTTAATCACTTGTTTGTTTGAATTTAGGTCTTTTAAAATTATGAACATTTTTGCTGCTACTTAAATATAGTATGTTTAAAAATTGTAAATGCATTTAAATGGGAATTTTCCATATTCTACCAGAAGCCTAGTCTCTCTCAGTATTTTTACCATAAAACAGTTATCATCAAAGCATTTAGTTTTCCTAAGCTTACAGAATGTATTTTATAATATGAGAATAAAATGGGGCTATATTAATAGACTTGCAAATGACTTTTTTTTAACGTATACATTTAACCCAAATTTGGGCTTCAGCCAAAATATATAGCTATTTTTCTGACCTAACCAATGTATTACCCAACACACATCAACTGAAGCAATATGGAAACACTTCCCAAATGTTTGTCAATACGATATTATGTGGCTGATGTCAGTATTAGTAATATGGAATTTGACATTTTAAAAACACACTAACATATAACTGGAGATAATATAATTTGATTCATATGTATATGCTATAAATATGTTTAAAACTTTAAATGTAAAAAGGTTTTTAGCACTTTTAATTTTTACATTTGATTCTTTATTTATGTGTCTTTCCAGACTACTAATAAAATTGCCAGAACTAAACTATCAGGTAAAAGTGAAAGCATCAATTGACAAGTAAGTACAAAATTCCATTTTAAAACATGAAAGTGTAAGACTTTTTTTTTAATTGTCCTTATTTTATAGAATAATTTCAAACTTTTAAATTCAGTTCTCTAATATTACGTATTGATGTAATTCAAATATTTGACTTTGAAGTTCAAACATTTAACAGAACTCCAATGAAGACTTATTTTAAAATTTAACTATAAACTCTTAATTGAAATTGTATATACTATTCTCTAAAATATCATAGAAAGTTTTTACTATTAAATAGCTCATTTTAAATAATCCTCTTGGTTTTACAGGAATGTTTCAACTCTAAGGTAAGACATTTATTTTAGAATTTTTTTTTGCTGTTAACGTAAATATATATTACCTGAGACCATGTAAATAACTAAGATTTCTTCTCTAGCAATCGAAGATTTGTCCTTTGTGGAACTCATGTCAAGGCCATGTCCATTGAAGAATCTTCTAATGGGAGTCTCTCGGTAGAATTTCGACATTTGGTGAGTAAATTAAACAGTAAAATTATACAAGCTTTTTTTTTTTTTTCAAATCAGGCACATCTTTACTCGTGGGCCTTATAACTCAATGTATATTGTTCCTTAGTGTTTCTTATGTGAGGTTAAGGGCCATATTGAGAATAAAACATGCTATCACTGAAGAATTAAAAATGGTAGAAAGAACACTGAGCCTAAACTCAGAAGGTCTGAGTTCTTAACAATGGTGATGTAGTACCTAAATATATATAGGCATTGGTCAATATAGTTTGATGATAATGGTAGGTGATCTGTCTTGTAATGGATAGACATTCCTGGTCTCATTTTTTAAAAATCTTTCCAACAAATGATATTTAATAACAACATGTCTGGCTAAAGACACTTTCATTTTAGGAGAATTAGCTTGGGGGTAAATAGGATGTTCCTGGGTATAACAGTTGTACAGTTTGTCTTGGCATGTCTAGAAAGCTTCTGACCCAGCCTCATCCTGTTGCTTCTTGTTTTTACCACTTCCTCTTAACCTAGAGTTCTCATCCTGCTTTCTTTCTAATTCTTTGCATAGTTCTTAGATTCCCAAACACCCTACTGCTTTAATTGCCGGAAACATGTTACTCATCTGGTTTGTTAACACTTCAAAAGTACCTCACCTGAATGTTGGGACATCACTGAATTAGCCTCAAAAGATCTATTTTTTTTTTAAGTTATAAAGTTTACATTAACAGAAAGATATCTGCATACACAAATTAATGCTGGTTGTTTTTGTTTGTTTGTTTGTTTGGTCTTCAGTATTGAAGAGTACATTTCTTTTTAACTGAATCCCTACCAGGTGAGACTGCTGAATAAATAAAATGTAATGAGGAGTCATTTATTATACATTCTTATAACGAGCACTTTTTTGGCTTAGGTTTAATTCCTATCCTCAAGGAATTTTTAATAATGGGCAAGGTTTGCTAATAAGTAAAGCAGTAAGAGGCCTTGAACTTAGAGATGTCTGTCTTCCAAAAAAGTCACATGGAAAAGGAGGGACAAGGAACATACCAAATAGTGGCTAGCTCTTTATTCCAGCATGTATAATATATAAAATAACAAAACCTTAGATTTTGCAGGTTTCTTCTAGTCACAAACCATTTTCATATATATTATCTTCTTTAATTAATAACTTTAATCACTTTTTAATACAAAAGTAAAGGTAGAAAATCAGACAAGCAAAATTTTTAAAATTAAAAATCATTCGCAATCCCACCACCCTGAGGTAACACTATTAACATCCTTATTTTTGTTTTCATTCTTTTTTCTTACATATATCTCTATACATATACTTTTTAAAAGTGCGGTCAGATTGTGCATACTATATAACGTTCTGCTTTTTTAAACTAAAGAATCCATATCATGAACATTTTTGTGTCAGTTAGTCTTCTCCTCCAATGCTATCTAGTACTTACTTTGCCATTTGGCACCCTGCCCTATCATTTACTTTCCTCTCCTCTGGGTTAGACTGGGTTTCACGGGGACTGGGTATCTTCACAGCTTAGCTCAGATGATTATTTTCTAGGTACAAAGAGTGCTAACTAAATTCTAAAACATCCCTGCATTATTTCCCTTTTCCAAAATATTGTCTTAATTTTATGCCAAATTGCTTACTTATCTCAATGAAAGTTCTAAACTTCACCATGAAGTGAAACAGGAAGCTCCTTTCTGTTGAATGTGGGCAGCTCTGTCAAGTTTCCATGAATTAGAAGACATCTGGGTTACTGTCAAAATTGTGGCCAAGAAAATCACCGTAATATGCACAACCAACTTGATATTTAGCTGATAATGCTTCTCTATCTATTCTTTTCTTTTACAAAGCAACCAAAGGAAATGAAGTCCAGTGCTGGAAGCAAAGGAAATGAGGTAGGAATTTTCTCTCCAACAGAATTTTTTTAGGAAATAATTCTGTAATACCCCATTTTTACAAAGCTCTTAAACTGTCCTATTTATATTTTTATATAAAGTCAAATTCATATTTCTCTGATTACAAATGTAAAGCTTGATAATTGCAGACAGTATAAAAAGTTTTGCTTTTAAAAGGAGGAAATAGAAATTGCATATAATAACACTCTCCTAAGAAAACAACTATAAACATTTTTGTTCACATCATTCTAGACTTTTATCTATGTACACATTACTTTAATACACACACACACACACACACACAGAGTTTCATAACCTGCTTTTTTTTTGCGTAACAATGTAAGGTGAACACCTTTCCATAACCTTAAATTCTCTTGGAGAACATGATTTAAATGCATTGTATTGCATTTTACAGGTGTTCCATACTTTCTTTAGTCAATCCTCCATTATTACAAAATATCTTTAAGTCACTCCTTTCTTACAGAGGATAAGAAGTCTCGAACATCATAACATATTATGTGAAAATCACAGGTGAAAAACAATCCTATTATTTTATGGTATCAATTACCTTGCTCTCATAGCTAAGGTTTGCATTTCACTGAATGAATTGAGTAACAGAACAAATGGATGCAGTCCAAGTGTTCACATTTAAGTCAGTAAATGATACAGTGGTCAAATCCTGGACTTGGAGAGCATCAATTTAGTTTGCCTAAATACTAGGGCATATGTCTATGCTCTACATATTTAGGATCAGAAAACCTGGGTTTCAGTCCATTCTGACAGTGACTGAAATAAGACCCTAGCAAATGATCTCTTGGAGAAATATTGCATTTTTTTTTTCTTTTAAGAGATCAGGGTAGTAATGCCCAATGCTCTCGGCTCAGAGATGCTGCATATGAGGCCTTCTACACAATGCACTTATAAAGTGCATTGGTTCATATGGATCCAATCTCCTGGCCTTATACCTCACAGCTCCTGTGAAAAATGTCTTTGAATTATTTGGGAGAAAAAAAGCACTTTATAAGTCCAGCATTCAACTATGATCAATATAACCCACCCCACAAAGCCACACAGATCCATCACAACAGGTTTAATACTCCACATTTTTCCTTCCAAGAATTCTTCATTCCCTTAATCATGTCTTAAAAATCATTTACCAAATATCACAGCTCCACCAAAGATGAGCTAAACTTTTCTCCCAGGGAGGAAAGTCTTAGGACAGAGCTTCAAACAGGTCTCTGTAAGCCAGATATCACATGAAAGGAGATTTTGAGATTAAGGATATTCTAATAAACCAAAGAAGTGGGAATTATTCTTCCTACCTTATAGAAATCCATAAAGGTTTTCCAAATTTCCTAATTGAAACATTAGCACATTATAAATAAAAGCCCATTTTACCCATCTCACTGGAATTTTGGCCAGAGTTGCAAAGAACATTTCATGCTGCGTGACACCTCTGAATAGTAGTTACTAAGTCTGAACAGATTAAGCACAATGCTTCTGAACTTTTTAAAAATAAAACAAATAAAATGGGAATAAATCTAAATAGCTCAGCTCTTCAGGACATTGTCATACTCATGAATGTAAAATCAAAATCTTTACTTGGATATCCCTAGAGATGGAAATCTAAGTAAATAATCTTCTACTAAGGAAAAACTAACCAGTCATATTAACACTGTCTACTTATATTAATTTGACTTTATTTCCTCTTATTTCCCAATTAATAGCAAAAGTGTGCAGTCAAATCGGAATGATTCTATTTCTTCCATTTTTTTCAAGTTTGCCAGTTCAGGACAATTTTAAGCTATTCTTTGAGCTCCCCCTGTTGATAGAATTTTAACATGACTTTTAGTTACGTTTAAAACAAACCACAGACTTGAATGTTGTTTTATGTGTTACATGAATTGAAAAGTCACAAAATATATAAAAGTGAGCTCAGCAAGATGAACCAAGGAATCAGGGGCTTGGCCAGGCAGTGGAAGGAACCAAAGGAAAGTCAGGAAAGAGCTGGGGGATATCTGGTGATATCGTGGGGTTAATAACATGATGAGGACAGGGATTATAGTAACCAAGTTTTCAGGAAAACGGGAAGCTAAGATATGATAGCCTCATTTTTGAATTTCTAATAGTAGCTGTTGCATATCTGTGAGTACCTGCATCAGAAGTTCACAGCCCGACAAAAATTTACTTAACAAATCCTCGTGTGGCATTTACTATATACTGGGTACCGTCTGAGAGCTACACAGACATTGATTTATGTAACTCTTGTGACTTTGCTATGAAGTAGATCCTATTAGTACATTACTTATTTCACTTAGGGAAACTGCAACACAGAGGGGTCAGGCCAAGACTCAAACCGTGGTTGTCACGCCCATGCTCTTGGCCACTATGCCTTGTTGCCTCTGGAATCATCAAACGTTCCCTGGGAGAAGCCACGCTGGTTGGCACTCCTCTTTGACCCTCTCCCACCCTTTTACCTGATCATGCCCCCTCCACGTGCTGGGATTCCTATGAGAGAGATCTTTGAGGGTTTGCAGGTAGTATGTCATCTTTTCCTCTCTGCTCCAGCTGCTGGTGCTATTAAACTCACCCACTGCGAAATCATGTACCTACCTTGCACCAGAATCCTTACAAAGTTTAGAAGGAATTTAAAAGAATGCTTCCTCAGACAATGTTCTTGACCTCTCCCTTATCTCCTGCGTGCAGTGGTGGGGTAGTGGAAATAGCATGGTGTTGGGCTCTGCGTCTTACAGGCAGAGGACCTTGCTCAGGCCACTTCCCCTCACTCACTCCCAGTTTCCTTATCTATATAATGGGGATCATGCTACCCTGCTCTTCACAGGGCTGTTGGGAGGACCAAATGAGATGGTGTATGTGAGTCAACTGCAATATGCTGTGCAGGTGTCTATTACGGCAGTTCCTGATCCCCCTCCAGGCTGCCCTCTCTGTAAAGAGCAGGTATTTACACAGGTGGGGAAATAGCTCCAAAGGTGGTATCTGACCTAGGACCACCTGGTCCTCACCCACCAAACTGCTTTGCTGCAGACCCTCCCTTTCAAGGGCTCCTGAGCACATCCCTGTTACGGCCCCAGGTCCCTGAAACCTCGGAATACCATGTTTGTATGCCCCTTTTGTGGGAATCGCATGTCTCAGGTTCCTACCCACCCCTCTCTGTTCCCCGCCCCCCTCCACCCCACACACAACCTTGGGTCCTCAGTTCTACTTTTCTGCTTTTGTGATTGTGAGAATTTGGGTGGGATACTTATGAAATGATTGAGAATATCCCAAGATATCAAGAATGATATTCCCATAAGGTCACCACCATTCCAAATCTCCTTAGAATTGCAGCACTCCATGGTTCTTTGACTCTGAGATTATCCAAGAGGTGACCTGTCAGGCAGCGGCCAGTTGGCTCAGTTGGTTAGAGCACAGTGCTCATAACACCAATGTTGCCGGTTCGATTCCCACATGGGCCAGTGAGCTGTGCCCTCCACAATTATATTGAAAATGACTTGACTTGGAGCTGATGGGTCCTGGGAAAACACATTGTTCCCCTATACTCGCCAATTAAAAAAATTGTTTTTTTAAATTAAAAAAAAAAAAAAAGAGGTGACCTGTCAGGATGTACAGGGGCTCCTGGCTGTAGGATTGGGTGAAGGGAGAAAGTTGCATTAGCCCCACACCATGCCCAGAAGACCCCAAAGAGGTGCCTTAGGGACTCCTTTGGATTGGGGGTTGGTCTGGATACCCCATCCCTGTTTCAGTCAAGACACCTTTATTTCATATACACATATTTTACAGATTGGAACCCAGGTGGAAAATTTCCTTTCAAAAATATGTCAAGGTTAAAAATCATTTTAAAACCATTGGACTAGAACATCTCTGAAGCTCCTTTGACTAAGATTCTGTAACCCTCATAAGTGCAACACAGGGTAGGGTTTTTACTTTTTTTTTACAAAATAAATTTAACTTTAAGAATTTGCTTCGGAATTTCACAACACCCCTTGAGGAATCTGTAGATATGCTGTCACAAAATCAAGGTTAGCCATTTCTGCCTTTCTCCCACCTTTGTTCTTTCCTTGGAAGAGTCACTATGAAGAAATAATTCTATCACCTAGCAAGTGGCCAAACTTTGAAGGCATCAGTCTGTCTCTATAAAATAAACATCCCCAGGGAGCACACTTCCCTAGAGGTCCTTATCTGGAGGGGTCCAGCTACAGAGTGATTATTGAAATGTGGAAACTGTTTGAACAGGGAAGCAGGAATTGCAGTCTCTCAAGTTTGCTCTTTGTCAGCAGGCTTCAACTGATGACAGTTTTAGCCACAAACTGAGGTGTTAGGTAATTTTGTTTATGTGGTGGGAAGTCATGAAGCACAAAGAAGCTATTAGTAAAGCCTGAGTGACTTGCGTTTCATTTAACAAAATAGCCAAACAGATGTTCTTTCAAGGTTCAGTGTTCTCAAACACAGATACACTTCTCACACTCCAACTAGCCCAAGTATTTTCACAGGAAGTTGATTTCCTTCTGAACTAATTTAAGTAGTTGCAATGCTTTTTTAAGAGAGACATCAATACAAGAATAACACTAACAATGTGGACTTTTTAGGCCACACTCTCCATACAGTCCCCTTATTTTATGGGCTAGGAACTGTCATTTTACATTCATTTCCTATGATCCTGTGATTGAGATTCATCTCTCTGTGATTGTATCATTATTTCCCCTCTTACTGTTTCCCAGCATCTAACTCAGTGTCTAGCCCGTGATAGGTACTCAATAAATATTCGTCAAGTGAATGGAGTATTGTAATTGTGTTCTATTCCACATAGTTTTCCATGTACAATATTATTGTAGATTATGGCCTGTTAAGAGATAGGCAAGAAATTTAAATGAAAATCATTCTTATCCCAGTCATATTTACTTAGCAGAGGTTTCCCTTCAAGTCAAAAGCCATAACCACTTGTTAACACATTCTAGGTTCCCAAGGTGTACATACTATTAGACAGTGAGCAGAGGAAACAAAAAAGAATATGGTGGCATTTTTCCCTACCTTTCATTAGGTTGTGTATTTTTTTTCTAGATGGAGCCCTGCTCAACTTGTTCAGCCAGTTTTCCAGTTTCTTAGCAGATTATCCAATGGGTACTTTTCTTTAGAAGTACAATACAGTTAATCCAGTTATAATATTCAGTGCCGTATAAGTGTCATAAACATGGATATTTTCAATCCATAATCATCCCAGATGATCGGAATGGCTTTTAATATGGTCATTAATGGTACATCTTACCTATGATATTTTCCCAATCTGTAAGGAATGGATCCTGGGAATGTGAAATTGAATAGTGTCTCTGGCTTACACTGCACTGATAAAGTAATAAAGTCTGTGAGTGATGGCCATGCAAGCTTTGAAAGTTAATGATGCTTCCTTTTGCCAGAGCTGCTTTTCTCCAGTCATGTGTATTGTATGCTAGCTTCCCTGTTGGATCTCATTCTAAATGTGCCACACAATTGCATCAGGGGTTTTAAGTAAACATTAGAAATTAGTTTGAATCACTGAGATCTCCCACCACCCACATTCCAGATCAGTAAAGTCATATCTAGAGCATGAAGTCTTTTTCCAAAGTTAGTGGACAATCCTGAGTGTCATTGCCCTGTGTGTGGAGTCTGGCTTTCTCAATCGAACTGGTGACCGTGGTGTTATGAGCACTGCGCTCTAACCAACTGAGCCAACCAGCCGCCCACTGGCAGCTCAGCTCCAAGTCAAGCTGTTTTTTGTTTTTACTCTAGTTGTGGAGGGTGCAGCTCACTGGCCCATGTGGGACTTGAACAGGTGACATTGGTGTTATAAGCACTGCACTCTAACCAACTGAGCCAACTGGCAGCCCCCTTTCTCACACTTTTGATGGTGAACACACAGGTGCCATAACCCAAAGATCTGTGGCAATTACCCATAATGAATGTTCATATCATATGTACTACTGCATTTAATCACATAAATTATCCTATAGAGGCTAGAATCAGGGAGAGATGGGACTGCATACTCAAAAAGGCTCTGTTTGGGGGCTGGCCCGGTGGCTCAGGTGGTCGGAGTGCCATGCTCCTAATGCCTAGTTCTCCCGTTCAATTCCCACATGGGCCAGTGAGCTGCGCCCTGTACAGCTAAGATTGTGAACAACAGCTCTCCCTGGAGCGTGAGTGGCTGGCAGCCGCCCAGGGGAGTGCAAGGCTCATAATACCAGTATGGGCCAGGGAGCTGTGTCCTACCCAACTAGACTGAGAAACAACAGTTTGAACAGGAGTGTGGGGTGGGGGCAGAGGCAGAATAAGGGGGGAAAAAAAGGCTCGGTTTGACTGTCTTCCAGCATACCAATCTGCAGAAAAAGATTTCTGTGGAGAAAGATTTCTGTGGGGTCAAGGCAGTGTATTCACCTAGAGTCCAGGACTGCAGAATTCCCAGCCCCAAAGACTTCAAGACTATTTCCAGGTCCTGTGTGGGCCTCTTCTCCAGGTTTACTCTCCCAAGCATAGGTGTCACTCTTAATGCAAACATTTCTAGGCACAAGCACGGAGGCCTAGCAGACACACCAGTCACGCAAGGCCCCTCACAGAGGTGGAAAAGAAGGCAGTGGGCAATGGTCCAGGATGGCCACACTTTCCCCAGGCCACAGTGTTCCAGTGGGACTTTGAGGAGTTAAAACCTGGCCGATCAGTTCATGTGTATTGTAAGCTTAGATGTCAAGGCTTGGCCATATTTTAACAGTTTGTTAACTTGATTTATAATGGTTAAATATTTAGACATATGGCATGTGGATCTCCATCTGTGTGCTTGCCTCAGGCCTCTCAACTGTTCTGCATAGGCTTGTATCATCCTGCCATTGAATTCAGTCAGAATGTGAAAGGCACCCATTAGTGAACCTAATATTGTAGATTCTCCATTTGTTTGTGCTTTGCGTAGCGTAACCCTCTCTAAGGCAGTGAGATTTTCTATTGTTTGAAAAATGTGTTTTTTGTTTAATTTGGTGCCTAAACACAAGCTGACTACTTCATCTCATGATCAACCAAAGAAACAGCTATGTATGTATGTATGTATGTATGTATGTATGTATGTATGTTTGCATTTAAACATGGGAGTGGGGGAATGAGGGTGGGAGGACTATTTGGTGTGTTGAATGTACTGGGAATAATTTTAGGGGTGGGCTAAGGGATTTTCAAGGAGAATTTTCATTAGCATAACTTTGTACTAACCCAGTAAGAAGCAATCTTACTTGAGTGAATCTAACTACCTGCAGGAATGTAAGGTACCACAATGATCTAACCCAAGGGAGAGAGGAGTTTTTAATTCTCTATTAACGTCTCAGTAACAAATCCTAAATTTAACATTCCTCATTGTCAATAAAACCTTCCACGTGTCATTGTTATTCATGTCATCATATTAGAACTATTTTTATTATTTGAAATTTAGTACAGATTCTAACTTGTTCTGAACACATATTCAATATTGAATCTCCCTTTCCACCCTTTTCTAGTCAAATAATTCCACTTCTGTTTACATTTTCCCACGGGACTGATTTTTTAAAATTGTTTATGCTTCTTATACCATCTCCAAAATTTTCACATCTTTTTTGAGACTAAACACAATGTGGATACACCACATTAAGAATAATTTTCTCATAAATTACACCCAAGGTTCTTCTGATTCAGAAGGCCTGGGATGAGGCCAGAGATCCTGTTTTTCTCACAAGCTCTTAGATGACAATGCTGCTGGTCCTAAGCTCATAACAAGGTAAATTTCATCTGGGAAAAACAGCAATTTCTGTCCCACTCCTTTCCACTGCAAGCCCTCTCCCCAGAGGTGCTCATTTTCTGAGCTATAAATATCATGCTCATAGCATACTGATATTTCTTCACTTTATAAAAAATTTTGTACATTTAATTCCTGAATTTTTTCCATAAATGGTTAAGCTATGGTTCTTTTATAGCCGCTCTCCCCATACATATAAATTTCCCCCATCTTCACAATGTCATTATATGACATATTTTGGTTTAGTTAATACATTCAATGTTTACATTAGTATGATTATAAAAAATTGTTCACAGCTGAGCCATATAATAATATGATTGTATTTCCATTCTTGTATTACTTTTAGTTTTCCCTGTATTTATTAGTTGCCTCAATTTTTTAATTTGATCAGTTTATTTTATATACTTGTCACTACTATAGCCCTAAACTTTCCTTCTTTACTTAAAAACTCCTCACAATTTGGTCAAACATGTCAATCTGAATTTCTTTTTCTTTTTCCTTGGCAACATCCCTCAGAACCCTCCATCTGTTGCTGCAATCTGAGTTGATTGACCTCTGATTCTATTGCTCAATTGCTTTTTGTTGGGGTTTTTTGTTTTGATATATTTTCAAACGTCCTTTCACGATCACCCTAGGGAGTGCATCTTCTACTTAATTAGATATTGAGAAATTATTTTCCAAAGGGATTGTACCAACTCCCATCAGCAGTGTGTGAGTTATCCTTGGGCTATGCCATTGGTCCTTCCTCTATTCCTTTTTATCTGTTCTCTTTATAGAACTTCTGCTAGTTTGCTGTGGGAGTTTCTGTATTAATTCTGTGTTATTTTTTCCTATCCTATTTTTCATTTCTTCGGGGTTTTCTTTTTTTGTTTTACTTTCCGGATCATTTCCTTCATCCTATTTCTAGTCCTTCTACTGATTTGCCTATTTCTCTTATTATATTTCTAATTCTTCATTATTGTTTTCTGAATGCTTCTTTTAATAACATCTTGTTTTTGTTTCACTGATGTAATATATTTGTTATATCTGTAAGGATATTAATAAAAAAATTTAAACATCTTTAAGAACTCTTTAATGAAATATGTATATTTCATTAATTGTGCGTGGTGGGAATTGTAGACTTACGGGTGATTATTAGGATGTTTATCTCATTGGGGGACCCCCAAAGGCAGTATCTACAAGCTGTTTTCCTAGGTCTAGTCCACTTCTTGGATATCTTTCCTAGAGATGTCAAACTGGAAGGGCATGAGCTTCCCCGTACATTTTTACAAGGCCTTCCTTTCTTTAACACAGCACTTCACCTCTGCCCTCAGCTTGACCTTGTATCCAAAATGCAGGGTGCCTCTTTAGTTCCTCTGTTTCATCAGCTCCAGAGAGTAAACCTCCTGTCCCCAACAAGGGTTGGGGAGAGGTGGCATCTCCTGCATGGGCTGGAGCTCATAATTTCTCCAGGTCAGCCTTCTTCATTCTCTAGCCTCAGGGGCTCACTGCGTCAGGCCCCTGGCTCTGAGGCACATGGCACCTTATTGCCACCCTCACTCCACACTCCCCTACCTCTCAGTAGGAAATCTTGGTTACAGTTTTACTTTATATTTGAAAGTAAACAAAATTCCAGCTGTTATGTGTTGAAGTTTCTGGAGGGAGTAGAGGAAAATACAGGTAGGTTTTCTACCCACCATGTTTAACTCGAAGGAAATCTTGCTTTCTCTTTAACAAATTCATTGTGTCACCAAGTTGTTTCTGTTATATCTACACACATATGACTTGCTTTTATTACTAGTTGGTAAGTCAAAAGGATTGATTTCCCAAAATTAGAAAATAAAGAACGATTTGTCTGAATTTCAAGTGATGAAAACACACTGGAATTATAAAAGCCAGAAATTATATTGTTAAAATTATTCTGCTTGGAAATGAAGATTTGTTGAACTCTATATGTAGCCTAACTAACTTTCAAAATAATAAAAAATATTCCACTCTAGGGAATATTTGGGGGCATGTACTCTGATAATTATTGATTTTTATAGATTTTCATAGATGGAAAGTTTGCATTTGTAAGATAAAAACTTACTTCTTTCTCCCCAAGGGCTGTCACATGGTGACTGAGGAGCTTCATTCCATAACCTTTGAAACACAGATCTGTCTCTATGGCCTGACTATAGATTTGGAGGTAGGTATTTCAAGAAACATCTGCTATTTACTAATAACATTTTCAGGAATTGGTCAGCATTTGTAAATGAAAGCTCAGTCTTTTCTAGGTATTAGTACATCCCTATTCATTATTTTTGCTTTAATTTAGAAAATCAATATGGCAAATATTAACTAATTAGACAACCTATACTATTCTGATTAAATATGAATGATAAAATCTCGTGGGCATTATGAATTCAATATACATACATATTCTTGTTTTCTGGGATTTTCTGAGTCATGGATACTCAGTGGAAAGCCTACAGAGAAATAAATATCCTTGAACCATGTCATATAGTAATAGCTTTTCAAAAATTTAACTTGTACATAAAAATCCCTCAGAAAGAAGGTTTTTCTAATATAATGAGTAAAGATAAATCATAGGAGCATTAACAGTACGTGGTTTTGATCCTCTTACAACATTCACCATTGAAGTCAAAGAAGAAGTAAAGAAACTTTGGGAATTAAATTGAACATGATTGTCTATGAGCTCCTTGAAGGCAGGACGTCATGCCTCATTTGTCACTCCATTCCCAGTGCCTCGTACAATGCCCACCGCATAACAGATGCTCAACATTTGTTGAATAAATGAATGAATAAGTATGTGAATGAACAAACACAATTTCACACACCCTGAGTATGATCGATCCTATTTGTAGGGTGTATTATTTTAGAGTTCTGCCTTTCCTGTTATCTTAATGAACATAAATATAGTTACAAAGTCTTCTATGGATTCCTTCCTCATCTCTTTTCCCTAAACTTCTGTTGCCATGAGCTATTAAGTTCATCAAATGGTTATTTCACTGTCTACAGTTATCTAACCTTTGTTATTGGGAAGGGACGAATGAAAGTTGCTTAGTTTCCCAGACTAGTCTGTGAAAGTGTGTTTATTCCATAAAGTTGAAAACTACAGTACCAATAGTACTAAGTTGAGTTCTACCACTACAAACCAGACAACTCTATCTCCCATAATGCTTTGTATTTCAAAATTGCTTACCTCTTCATCTTGTACAATAAAACTCCTATGTCTGGTATATTAATTAGATCTGGTATATTATGTTAGATCATAATTTGAACATATTGATCCATTCCAGAGAAATATTTAAAATTAGATTCCTTAGTGTAACTTATTAAGAGGATAGTTGCTAAATCAAGACAAGCTCTAATTCATTGCATTTAAGGCAGTATGTGATATAAGAAAGTATAAATATTTATACAACGTCAAGGAAGATATTGGAGAAGCTGACTGACCAAGCACTTTTGAAAGGATTCCTGTTTCTATAGTTTCTTTCCTTCCTACACCCTTAACTCATATATGGTCAGAAAGTTCCAGTGCCTTCACACACCGTTTTAGTGATGAGGGTAGTATAGACACCAGGATTGGAGGAGTGGGATTGGCTTGAGATGGCCCTGGGGAGAGGGGAGAGGGTCAAGTGTAAAATCAATTTAAGGTGCAACTACCTGTAATAACTATGCTTTTTTTTTTTTTTAACCAGACCAGCTCATTACCTGTGGTGATGATTTCCAATGTCAGTCAGTTACCTAATGCTTGGGCATCCATCATTTGGTACAATGTGTCAACCAATGATTCCCAGGTAAATTCTCTATCCCTATTTCTCCTCCTTTAATTCTATTCAATGTGATTTATTGTCAATAAAGCCCACCTTTATTGTATATGTATGTAAGTAAAATGTTGGCATGTCTTTGTGGGTTGTTTTATTCCAGAACTCCAATATGTCTAGTTGTAGGATTCCTCTCTCAAGTTATATTTAAAGTATTATATTCAAATGTACTTGGACCTGAGAGAGTTCTGGCTAGCAAAAGTGACAGTGGGTCTGGTCAGCTCCCAAACATGTGCATCACAGAGAATTCTAGGGTCATCCTGTGGTTGTGCTAACTGGGCTCTGGGGGGACACCTTGCTGCAGAATTTGATGACTATCTGCTGTTTACCTCCTTAACTACTTTTGGCCACATCTCCCACAGGCTCTTCTACAAAGGTAGAGAATTGGTTTCCAAATAAGTAACTAGACTCTTCATCAATCTTGCCTAACTACACACTGACTGTACAAATTTTTGAGTTGATTGTAGATTTAATCCATTGACGTTGATTATAGATTTAATCCATTCTAGGCTCAAGTTGGGTTTTGTTGCCATCTAGTGGTTACTTGAGACACTGATCAAAAGTTGGCCTCAAGTTACAAAGCAAGCAGAGAATAGATGCTCTTCTTAAAAGACAACCAGGGAAGGGAGTGGCAAAAAAAGATGAGTCAGCACTTCCCCTTGTTCCCTCTTAGAAAACCTCAGTGTGTTGTCCTGGAAACCACCAAAATCTAGAGAAAATAGGTCAGATATAAATAACATTTCTTCTTAATTCAAAGCAAATATTCCTTCGAAAGGGAAGAATTCTTTTACCTTAGGTTCTGGCAATGGAAACAGATATAAAGAGTCAGCTCTAAGTGTTCTTTGCCTTTTATTTAATGTGCCTAATAAGGAAAGAGCATGCAAAGTGACTCAGCCCTGGCATCTGAGACAGAGTAACTGCAGAGGAAGGTTGCTTTGGGAGAGCTTTGGGCCTTGCTTCCATCCTCTCAGCCTCCAGTGAGAAGAACAGAACTCATCAGAGAAATCACTTGGTCTTTAAAGCCAAGAACAGCCAATACCACTGAAATGAAATGTCATTCCCCATAGGAACTACGCACATTAAGAGCTTTTCATCCAACTCCAGGACTTAGGAGGGAAGATAGGACACTTCCCTGTCCTCCAGCCTCAGAGTACAGTGTGCAGCAGTTAGCTTTCTTCAGCATCCTTTTTCTATAGGAAAGATACCAAAGTTGTCACACTAACTGTCCCAGATTCTGCTCAGCTCCTGGATGAGGAATCTGGAGATGTAGATCATATGCAGCTCCTAAAATATAGATGCACAGCCTACCCGCAGAGTCCAACATAACAACTAACTCTGATTTTTCTTCTTAATTTTATTCTGCTTCAAAATCCAAGCTCCTAGACCCTGGTTCTATTCTATGATTTTTGGCTATTTATCCAGACACAATTCTCAGGTTCAAGGAAAATGGCCTCGCTAGAAATTCTTTCTCTCCATTCCTCCCCTTCCTATCTCCCACCCTTATTGGATGCTGTGTCCTTTTATTCTCACTTTCTGAAATCTCTTGAATTGGTTCCCTTTCATGTTCGCCAGAGGTCTTCTCCTTGTACTACACTAGATCTCTCACTTCTTTACCTCCTTCTCTCTTAGAACATCTTTCACACCTTCTGCTTCCCCGAAATCTGAGACGAAGTCTTCTGTTCCACTATCGTTGACCCAGTTCCTGGTACAAACAGTCTTGTTTACAGTTGATCATGCAGAAGATTCTCTTGTCTAGAGAAACATAAAAAAAGACTACTAATTTCAGTAAAACAGGAGTCCCAGGTTAACTATAAATTCATATTGTAGGGTCATCTTCCTTAGCTTGAGACTTAACTGCTTTTGTGCTTGGGATGCTTTGTCTGGTCAAGGTATAGCTTGTACCAATTAAATAACATGATATAAGTTTTGTTCAAAATTAGTATTATTTCAGAAAACAGTATCTGTCCAGTTATTTGTTGGACAGTGTTAACCACGAAGTGTGATAAAAAAATATGGTGAATGTTTCAATTTAAAAAAATTGATTATAGTAGAAGAAACATTGTCATTAATCCCCCTCAAAATACTCCCCCTCGCTTTGAACCACTTTCTGAAGCAGTTCTGGAAGTCTTCTTTCATGAGTGTCTTTAGTTGTACTGTCATGGCTTCCTCGATATCCTGAATTGTTTCAAAACATTTACCTTTCATGATCATTTTGACTTTGGGGAAGAGCCAGAAGTCGCACGGAGCCAGATCCGGTGAATAAGGTAGATGAGGACACACCGTAATGTTTTTATTTGACAAAAATTGCCGTAACAGAAGTAGTGTGTGACACGGAGCATTGTCATGAGGGAGGATGAAGTAAAGACACTCACGAAAGAGGACTTCCAGAACTGCTTCAGAAAGTGGCAAGAACAATGGGATAAATGTGTTCGAAGTGAGGGGGAGTACTTTGAGGGGGGTAAATGGCAACGTGTCTTTTACTGTAAATATTTTTTCATTTAAACAGTCACTGTATGGTTTGGTCACACCTCGTACTTATATGAATTTAATGATAGTCTATAGTCCAGGGAAAGATAAAAAGACGCCCAATGATTTTTTCAAGGATAAGATGGAGCTGTATATTATTTTAGTCTGAAGAAACAAGGAACTCTTTAGGAAAAGAAAAAAATCAGTCTTAATTAAAAACCACAACAGAAATGAGATATTCTGTATGTATTGTTAACTTAGGTTGGCCAAAAGAGTTTAAATCAGGAATCCTATATATTGAATTACAGTGTGTTCAGTGTGATTAATAAATATAATCATCATTGCAACTCTGTTTCAGAACTTGGTTTTCTTTAATAACCCTCCATCTGCCACTTTGAGTCAACTCCTGGAAGTGATGAGCTGGCAGTTTTCATCATATGTCGGTCGTGGCCTTAACTCAGATCAACTCAACATGCTGGCAGAGAAGCTGACAGGTGAGAGCTGGTCGACGGGGGAACTTGCTCCTGTTTTTAGTACTCAAGTGTTTTAAAGAAGCAGGGTGATATTACTACTATTAATGATAACAAGTATCGTCACAGTTTATTGAGTGCCTACTATAATGTCAGGCACAAGAGCTAACTGCTTTACTGTCTCTCTTACAGAAGTGCTTTCAGGGTGAACAATGATTCTTTAAAGCAGAATGATCTATTTTATAGATGAGGACACTTAAATTCAGAGGTTAAGTCATTTGCCACAGCTGCATGGCTAGTTCATAGCAGAACCAAGACACAGGCCAGGCCTGTCCACTTCTCTAGCCCCTTCCTTTCCATTCCACACTCCAGTCTTCAGGGTGTTCTTAGGCCTTTTGCAGTGAAAATAACGTGAAGTCTTATAATGGTGCCTAGCTTTTTCATATTAATATCACAATGGTCATTAACCACATAGAAAATAGCTGAAAATTTAAAATCAATGCAATAGAAATTAAAATCACCGAGGAAATACTTAATTCTTTATATTAAGAAAACTTCTGTTTTGACATTTCTAAAGTTTGCAAAATAGAGACACTGGTACTCCATGTAGAGATTATAACATAAGCTCTTTCTAAAAGAATTTTAAGAGATATCTATATTTTGAAAGTCTGGGGTGAACACATTTAGCACCAAAAAAAGAATTAAAATTGGATTTGTATACATTTTTAGTTAAAGTAGGGCCAAAGATGCATTTGAGCAATAGTAGTGGAAATGTGTGTGATTTAAGTTTGACTTACAGGTGATGCTGTAGCTATTACCCGATCAATAGGTTTTTAAACAGATCAGGGCTTTGGGAATATTATAATATTTACCAATGTAAATATCCTTTTTAATTCTTATTTATAGCATATACCACATAGTAGGAATTCAATGAATATTTGTTAATGAGTGAGTAAAAGCTCTTAAATATGTAGCATAGATAGCCACCATATTCTTTCAGATCTTTATCAAAGTATTCTTATGAGTATAATTTCCTTAGAAATTTAGATAGAAACTCCTGTATCCTTTCACTGCCCTGATCAAACCAGTCAGTGGCTCCTTGTTGCCCAATGAATCTTTAGTCCATCCTTTTCATGGTAGTAGCCAAGATTCCTGGTAGTCTGGCTACGTCTAATTTATACAAGTTGATTTTATAATGTTTATCCACCAAGATCTGGCTGCTCTTACTGTTTTCTATATAAGCCATATTCACGTCCACTATTCATCCTACATTATTCTTATTACTGGAGTGGCTTCTTTCTCCCCCTCGGACAATTTATATTCTATCCATTCGTGGAGGCTTGGCCCTAGACACCCCTTTCCTAAAGTTATCTTTAGCAAAATCCATGGTAAAGAATTGTTTCCTAGATAGTAAATTTCGTGATATATTTTTACTGTCTTTAGCATTAAGTACATTATAAACACATAGCAGGTGCTTAAGAAATGCATGAAAGAAGAGGGGGGAAGGAAAATCTAAACTGAGCACCAAATTAAAGAGTTTAATTGTTTAATAAAAATCTCATTATTTTCTTTCATTTTAGTCCAATCTGGCTACAGTGATGGTCATCTCACCTGGGCCAAATTCTGCAAGGTACAAACAGGGGAAGGGAGGACATCACTTATATGATGTTTTTTCTACCCGACAACCGTAGGTAGTCTTTTAATATCAATGGCAACATGCATTTAATTTGGAAGAAGAATGTTTTAAGATTTAGAAAATACATTTTAAACTGCCAGTTGGATATTGACATTGCTTAGAATTTTGGCTATTTTTTTAATGTTGGAATTAGGATCTTGTATATATACCTTTTTATACTTGTCTAAACATTTCCTTCACATAAAAATCCCAAAAAATCTCTGAGCAAAGAGTTAAAGGAATATTTAAAGCTTTCAATACACATTACCAAATTGCCATCTAGAAAATTTGTCTGAATTTACAGTCCTTACCAGATAAGAATGCATGTTTCTCTATGTCCTTGCCAGAATTGGTTTTTATCATTTTTCATATTGTAGATCTGATGGGTGAAAATGTAATAGTGCTCCTTTTTGAGTCTCCATATCATAATCTGGGAATTTGATGATTATTTTATTAAGGTTATTTTAAAAAGAAATTCTAAAGTATTGTCTCATTTTACAGAAATATTTCACTGAAAAAAATGGAACTCAAATTATTATATCAACATTACTAGTGAAACAGTTATTGTCCTGATGTTTGTTTATTTCAATAGGAACACTTACCCGGGAAATCATTTACCTTTTGGACATGGCTTGAAGCAATATTAGATCTAATTAAGAAACATATTCTTCCCCTTTGGATTGATGGGTGAGTTACAGGGTATATTTTCCACATGAGTTCATTAGTTATTTTTATGCTGTTAGTTTTTTCCGTTTAATCTTTTCTCTTCGAGCATGTTTAGTGTCATAGGGGGAAAATGTAATAGTTGCAGTTTCTCACATTCTTCATAGAATATTGACATTTACTTCAATCTGTATAAGACTATTTCGGGCACCATAGGCTTTTGATTACACTCAAAACAAATTTAGGTCCATTCTTTGTGAATGAACTAAATGCAAATGTAATAAATTATAGTCTTTGATCAGATGAAACTATGCATTGTTCTATTTTTAGGTATGTCATGGGCTTTGTTAGCAAGGAGAAGGAACGACTCTTGCTAAAGGATAAAATGCCTGGAACCTTTTTGTTAAGATTCAGCGAAAGCCACCTTGGAGGAATAACTTTCACTTGGGTGGACCACTCTGAAAATGGTACATGATCACTACTGTTTATTCCTGTGAAATTAGTATTGAGTTTGGTTACTCGTATTCCAGTTTTCAGAAATGTGTAGCATGTTGTTCTATTTTCCACGTGTTCAGTGGGTTTGAGTATTTGTTATTATAGTTGTGCCAGAACACGGTATCATGAATTTCTCACAGCCCATGTGGGTGTCCACTATCACATGGCAATCTGTACTGTCTAGACTGTAGAGAAGGGCTGGCATTGTTTTATAATCAGTGTCATGAAGATAATGTGGGTAGGAAGAATGACCACAAAGAATATCTGTGGGACCCAAATATGCCCCTCCTTTCTGTTTCTCCAGGAGAAGTGAGATTCCACTCTGTAGAACCCTACAATAAAGGCCGGTTGTCTGCTCTGCCATTTGCTGACATCCTTCGAGACTACAAGGTTATTATGGCTGAAAATATTCCTGAAAACCCTCTGAAGTACTTATACCCTGACATTCCCAAAGACAAAGCCTTCGGTAAACACTACAGCTCTCAGCCATGCGAAGGTTAGGCTCTTTCTATTTGCTTTTCTTTTTAAGATTTTGGGAAATAACATCATATTGGAGTAAAGTAAATGAAGTTCCTCTTTTTATGTCTACTTGATCACTGTCATGTCCAACGGGTATGTGCTGGTCAAAGCCTTGGAAATGAAGTGGTGTGTCAGCAGTCATGAATGGGGATGGCTGGGGCTGTCCAACTCTAGCAGAATAGTTAGTAATCAGTAGCTGTCACCAGACTTCACTGTGGCCATGGAGGCTTCTCACAGCCACTTGGAGAGTTTTGGTTTTCTCCTTCCTTCTGTGGTTCTGACTATACTTCTGTGACTGCGGGGTGGAAGGGAGGAAAAGAAAGTAATTATTAGAAAGCTGGTAAAA
Source organism: Rhinolophus sinicus (assembly GCF_057876585.1). Taxonomy (NCBI): domain Eukaryota; kingdom Metazoa; phylum Chordata; class Mammalia; order Chiroptera; family Rhinolophidae; genus Rhinolophus; species Rhinolophus sinicus. Next base: position 175,427,806 of record NC_142517.1, on the reverse strand, counting down.
GTTAGGCAAGTCTGTTTTTTTGCAAAAGCTTAGGGTTTATAAGCTTTATATTTTTTATCTTACTGTAGTCTCTAACTCAGTATTGTTCATTTGCCAGGGAGGAGACAAGAGGGTCTGTGTAATATCTCCTACCTCCTAGCCTACCCATAACAAGTCTTGACATGCCTACCTTTCCTGGCCAAAATAATACCTGGCCAAAAGAGGCATGTGGTAAATATTTGTTGAATACATGAAAGAACATTCATGAGATTAGCTACATAATTGTAATATAAATTCATCATTCTGTTTCTTTAATGAAAGGATGTACAATCTATTAAAATATTCATCTATAGCAACTAAATCTCTGAGCACCATCTTGTGGAATATCCTACACCTGTCATTCAGAGAGGGTGACTTGCTGCCACCCTATTTCATTCCCTTCTGAAATAAGCAAACAAACAAACAATAACAATAACAACAGAAAACCCTGTGGCTTTTAAGTGTCTATATCTGGTGAAATGCAACAAATTACAGTTGAAAAATTACAGTTGGTCCAAATTACAATTGGACCAAACACATGTTCAGTACGTATAGCAGAGAAATTTTGGGAATGTTTCCAAGGTGAGGTTTGTATATGTTACTGTGACTATAGAACAGTAGCACTTTTAGTAACACTGATATTTATGCTTCAAAATTTGTAATTATAAGATTGTGATTGGTGTCAGTTTTAATGAAAAGTCCTGAGTTATTATAAATCCCCCAATATATGAATAAATCAGTTCTTATAATCAAACTTAAATGTAGCATAGAAGCCAGTAATATTAGCATAGAATATTGTATTCTATGCTAACACTAATTCTAACAGTAATAGTAGCATAAAAAATGTAGCATAGAAGCCAGTTGATTCTCAATCTTTCTCACGCATTTAAAGACATTAATATGTAAAGTCAGATTGGGCCTGCCAAGAGATGTTTTTCTCTTTTTAGCATTACTTATATCTTTTTAGACGTTTTTTCTAATTTTATCAATAGTATTGATAACATTTTCCCCAACTTTGTGCCTTTCTTTTTCAGTCTCAAGACCAACAGAAAGGGGAGACAAAGGTTATGTTCCTTCTGTTTTTATCCCAATCTCAACAATGTAAGTAATCTTAGTCACATGTAAAATATTTATTACTGAATTTATTTTTTTTAAAAAAGCTTTCCTATAGAAAATTTAAGGGTAGAGCAGAGTAGATATAACTGAGAATAAAGCATTTTAATGCTCAATGTTCCATTTCCTTTTATACATAAAGTGTCTTCGGGACGTACCACATTCTATCATGACTGGAATTATGAAGTTGTCCTTTCACATGCCATATATTTATTCCATGTAGTAGGCTGAAGGCTGTGTTATCAAAGAATGAATTGGGCATTCTCAGTGTCACAAATAAAGTCCTAGAAATGAGTTCCTGACACAGTAAGTCACCACCAGCTATGATTTTTTAAATTCTTTTTAATATTTACCTTGTTACCTCTTTAAGCCGAAGTGATTCAGCTGAGCCACCGTCTCCATCAGACCTTCTTCCCATGTCTCCAAGTGTATATGCAGTGCTGAGAGAAAACCTGAGTCCCACAACAATTGAAACTGCAGTATGTTCCCTTTCTTTTCCATTGCTGGTCAAGGGCATTCCTAATGAAGTGGAGGTGGTGTGTGAATCAAATGGTCTGAAGTTCTGGACAGTGTGAGGAAACCAATTCATTAGCACGGCCCAAGGGATGTCTGTGCAGTCCTGTGTGTTGCTGATATTACTCACACCGAAAGCAGACACCTTCACTTATTTGAACTGCTTTAAATTCTTTCCATCACAAGCTACCACAGGGCAAAATATTCCTGTACCCGCACTCAAATACACTTCTCCCACTGTTGGCCCTACCAACCCCTATCACTCTCTCCACTTTAGCATTCAGCACATATTAGTCAATAGTTATAAGCCTAGTTTAATATTAATTTTAGCAGTTAAGCACCACAAATCCCAATTTTTCTTGATTAACTGTTACTTGCCTAATTTGTTCCAGAAGCTTCTTTACGTGAATAACAATCAACAGCAGTATAATAATAATCCTCTGAGAACTGAGTCATAATTATAAATGCAGTAAGGAGATTTAGGATGCCTCCTATCTGTGCTTGTACCCCAATACTGACAAGCAATTCAAACCCCCAATTTACATGAGGATGAACATACATCAGAATAATAGAATCTTGGAGGGACCCTGAGCCCCAAGAGATTTCTATCTGGCTATAAATCAAGTGGTTTTTAGTTCTTTTTAAGATTTCCAGGGATGGAAAATTCATACTCTCCTTGGACAGCTTATTCCAACGTTAGCGGTCCTTAAATCATTTAGTTATGAGAGAACTTTAATTACGCTTTGCACCCATTTCCTCGTTATGTTTTTGGTGGGAATAAATAGGCCTTCTTAAAACAGTTATCATCTATATAAAAGGTGCTTTTATTTTAGACTGATCAACCCCAATTATTTTTTAGAATACTTCGTACTTAATTGGTAGAATGATTATGGAGTACTTAGTAGAGAATATTTACCTAAGAAATAGTGATTTATTTGCAAAACAACAGTTTCCTCAAAGATCATTTTCATGTTTCAATTTTAGATGAAGTCTCCATATTCTGCTGAATGACAGGATACACTCTTGATATTCAAAAGAAGGAAGCAAAAAAAAGTTTAAAGACTGATCTTTGCCAACAATCACATCTTATTTCTTCAGCTTTGTATATACCGGTTTCCAGGAAACGATTGAAGTCTGAAGCTCTCCTCTCACTGGCATGACTCTCCTAACTGGGAGTGTTGTGATTGAAATGCTAAAAACCAGAGCTTCAGATAAACTTGCAAGATAAGACACTTTAAGAAACCCAGTGTTAATATAATATAAAGCCTCGTTTGTATGTATTTGTTTCACTTCTGCTTTTATTTCTCATATTACTTATGATCTTGGTTCTAGAAGGTTCAAGAGTGAGATTTCAGAACAGGTCAAAAAATAACCAAGTCACACCTACATGACTCAAAATCCAGCAGGAAGGCCTGAGGGAAAAGCCAAATAAACCAATGTCCTGAGTTCTAGCAGGTTAAAAGTCATCACACTAGATACAACATGGAGGTAATAATGGGGCATTAATAGCAGCTGTTCACAGGGTGTCCATGGGGGGAATTATGAAGCCTCTCGATTGTCATGTCAACACTGTCCCAACTTCAGGTTCACAGCTGCTGGGACACTGCCAGGAATACCTCTTATTAGGGGAAGGATCCAAAGTCATTCCTGGTGGTATCTGGGGCACTGATATTATGGGCCAGGCCGGATGCTCAGCAGTGCTATTCCCCAGCTGTTGCCCTTAGCAGTAGTGTGGAAATCGTCTGATGCCAGGACTTGGGGAGCTCTCTCTGTCTGCCAGGCCCTAGGAAAGCTGCTGAGCCAGGTGAAGAAGTCACAATACGGAGACATCTGCCATGACCCACTGCAGAAAAATCCTGAGGCTGCCATCCAAGGTGAGCCCTGACTGCAATCAGAGATGACAGTCCCCTCTGGAGGACTCCTTTCTAACTTCTTCCAACCATTTCCTGTTTCTCAGACAAGCCAAACAGGGAGAGGCCGATGTTTGATGGAAAAAGAGTTCAAAAAAACAAAACAAAACAAAACAAAACAAAACAAACGAAACGAAACAAAACAAAAAAATGGTTCTAAAATAAACTGCCTTCTCCCTTAGAGAGATTCCATCCTATCAATCTCCTCCTCTATAGCCCAGAATTATTGTTTCTGCCAACTAGTAACAAATAAGCAGTATTTAATGAAACATAATGTAGCTTTTCAAAATATTAATCATATTTTCATGTTCCCCCTCACCCATCCCACACAAATCACAGATGTCCATTTTGCTAATCCCTTTTCAAATTATTTTTCATATAAAGAATCACTTTGACCAACAATACTGAATACCAGTGCCTTCATCTGGAATAAATGCTGAAGCAAGACAGCTGCCCGTACATTTCCTTACAGTCTTAAGGTAGCAAGGAAAGCCCCCCAAAGAACCATTAGAGTGGGTACAACTCTGCAAGCCCAAGGAATTTTTCTTTACCTCACAGGGTTCAGTAGGCCCATGTACTCCCTGTGGTAGAAAGACTAGAAGTAGGGGCCAAACCATCCCAGCGCTGAGCTCTAACAGCCGGTAATTGTAGTCCAGACTTAGTAAACTGCCGTCTGTGCACACGCTCCAATTCTAACACAGTCTTTTTAATTTTTTCAAACTGACCACGAGCATTGATTGATCTGACTGATTGCATTTTTTTAGAATCTGGATTATTGAGGTACAATTTACAGACAGTAAAATCCACCCTTTTCTGACAAACCCACACAGTTGTGGAATCACCACTGTAAGACACGGAACATTTCAACCTAAATCCTCAGAAAGAGGACAGTATAAAAACATGATGAAGGATGTTCTATGCAACATCAGTAAATACAACAAACATTTCCATGTGGTTTCCTATGTAGACAGAAGGCTCTATTTAAAGTAAGTCGGATCATTTCACTCCCTGCTTAACGTCTTTAAATGGCTCGCAATGCTCTGGGTTAGCAGTTATTACCTGGAGAGGATGGACAGAATTCTGGAGGTTCATGAATTTGGATGGCAATAATTAGAATTTTATTTCCATAAACTTCTAGCTGAAATAGAATTTCTTTCAATTAGGTATAAGAGCAACAAGCCATAATTTACACCACATTTTTGTTTCATTACAGTTGTTATAGTTAACCTTAAAATACCGCTTCTGCTAAGCAGTTTGCATCAGACCCATTACTAGATCTTATATGATGCCGTTAATAAAGAAGCACTTATATTCCTGTATCACAAAGTTGGTTTTAATATTTTAATATCTGCATTTCAGTGTATTTGGTTTCCTTTTTAATCTTAGGTATTTTATTTTATTAAACTAAAAACATTATTCTTTGAAGGAGTTCATAGGTTTCATCCAACTGCCAAAAGGGTCCATGGCACAAAAAAGAGCTAAGAATCCTAGTTCTGGATGTAGACCATAATTCTTAACACATCTTTCCAAAGTCTGTTCTTACTCTCCAACTCATCTTACCTTCTCTTTTATCACTTCTCCTTGACAGTGGCTTCTCATCCTCCAAACACACACATGACTGACTGAACTACTTTCAGTTTCTTTGATGGTCTATGCTCACGATCACTTCCCTCTACTGTATCCTCTCATTTCTCCAACACCTTCTCATGGATCTGTCCCCTGGATAACATTTATACATCCTTCAGGCTCTGGAAAGCCTTCTTTTCTCTCTCTCTCTCTCACACACACACACACACATACACACACACACACACACACACACACACACACACACACAGCTCAGGTCACATCATGCCCGTTCTGTATCCTCTAGATTCCCTACCACAGTTCTTATCACTTTTGTTGTAAACGCATATCATCTGTCTTCTTCATTAGATGCTAAACAAGCTCTATGCACAGGGACCAAGGTAGCTTTGTTTACAGTTATATCCCTAGAATCTAGCGAAATCTACCCTTTAATGAATATTCATTAATGATGTGGTGTTTAAACACAAAGAGGTCAGCAATTAGTTCCTTTCTTTCCTTTGCTTCTTGGTCTGCCTGCAAAACTAAGCTAAAATTCCCTTTACAATACTTCCAAACTCAGAAATCATGGAATATTTCTTAATATTCGTCTTCAAACTGATTAACCCAAACACGCTTGCTATTGTTCAAACAACATAGGACTGCTCCTCTATTTTACCTCATTCTTACCTTCCAAACTCTATCGAAAAGCTCTGGAATTATACTGTTTATTAGCTCACTCTAACTTTAATTTAGGCATCTCACATGTGTCAAACATCCTAGACATCTACCCAACCAAGTGTTCCTGAAATTTCCCCTTAACTCCCCTTCATTAAACTCATGATCTTTATTACTCCTGCCCCTGGTAAAAATCCTACATTATACACTAGGCTTGACAGTCATCCACTTAGATGTCTCACTGGCTGCCTCAGATGGGAAGAATCCTAGAGGCCATCTAGACAGGGTGAAGATGGGGGAGAGGTTAGAGGTAGAAGAATGGTGTTCTAATTAAAATCCGTTAGGGGATATTTTCAGAATAAACATGTTCTTTATTCTCCCTCTCAATTTAGCCCAATGGGCCTAGTGCCAGTGCTGAGGTCTGAAGGGTTGAATTAACGTGTGATTACTGATCACAGTGTTGGTCAATGATGTTATTCACTCATCCAAAAATATTACTGAGGACTACTCTGCATCAGGCATTGCTTTTCTCAGCTAGTGTTTCCCATCTGAACCACAAAACACAGAAAGTGATTTTCTTGACTGTTTTCTCAGTTTCTCAAAGAAGGTAATTTATACACTGATACCTCGGGGCATTAGGCTCGATTCTCTCATGGAACCAGGACGAGACAGGCTATAACAGCACCAAGTCCCTACTGCTTGACGAGAGAGAAAACCAGACAAGCAAAAAATAAAGGACAGATTTAATAAGGGCTATGTAGAATATGTGATATAGAGTAACTGAAAGAAGTGGTCAGTGAAGGTCTGCCTGAGATGATATGTGAGCTGAGGACCTAAAGAATAAGAAGCCAGTCCATGAACAAGCCAGGAAAACAGCATCCCAAAAGAACTATGTGTGTGTGTATATATTATATATATGTATTATATATATATAATATATATAAAATATTATATATATATGTAATTATATATACACACATATATACATATATAGGAAAAAGGAAAGCCACCTTTGCGGATCTAGCAAAAGGACAGATGAAGAAACAGCCAGCCCCACCTATTACATGCCTGTTTTAAGGTCAAGCATCCAAGTTGGGTGAGGGTCAGAGCTTGAAAGACCAGTAAGATCTGAGTTAGCCGACGTGCAGATTGTGTAGAGACAGAAGTGAGGGAGGGAAAAGTTATGATTCTAGGCCGAGGGAAGAAAGAAAAGGTGGGAGTGGGATGGGTGAAATTTCCAGCACCTTAAGCAATTAGAAAATGTTCCTCTCGCAATCTCTAAAATTAATAGGCATCCCCTCCTCCGCCTTTTATTTTGTGCAGGGACCACTTCTCTCAGACTCGATCCGGCAAGGAGGGCGAGGGTTTGGGGGGCGAGGGCGGGGACGGCAGGCAGGCAGGCATTCAGTGGGAAAGCCCCGGGCTCGCGCCTGCGTACAGCTCCTCATATCTCTGACTTTCGCTTTTCGATTTCCTCTCAGTCCCGCTCCTTCTCGTTCCCCGGCTATTTCCCCGAAAGCACGTGGGGCGGCTCTTCTGAGCAGCTGCGTCCCTCCCGCCGCGCGCCCAGGCAGGCTGTTTTGGAAACTTTCCCAAGAGCCGGACTGCCTGCACAAGCTGGAGTGTATCCGGTTCTGGGCCTGTGTGAGCCACCCACACGAAAGCACAGGACTTCAAAAGGTTTTCGTGAGGATGTTTGGACAAGTGTAATAGTGCTCATTATAGATATTTTTGGGGAAAAAAGAGAAAATTATAAAGATGTATCCACCACCCAGAAACATTTAAAATATTTTCCCTCTCTCCTGTCTTTCTCTCTGTCTCAATGTGTTTCCATGTAGTTCCATTTCTACATGTTCTTAGCATACTAGGATAATGCTATGTGTTCTATCCTGCATTTTAGTTTAATTTTATACATGAGTGTTTTCCAATGTAACTAAATAGTCTTTGAAAGCATAACTTTAATATTCTATAACATGACTATAAAAAAATCCAAAGAACTGCAGGGAATTTTACAAATCCTTCATTTCAATTCCATTATATTACAAATTAACAACTATGGTTTACTTACACTGATTAAGTGTAATTTGTACTGTTAGATATTTAGATTACCAACATTAGAAAAAGCTATGTCTAAAATGCTGGAAGGTTGCTGGAAGGATAGGGAATGTCTTTAAACATATTACTCTAGGTTTTTTCATCAGACTTGTAGCTGCCGTTTTGAAACAGACCAAGGCCATACAGACAGAACAAAGAGCTAGTAAGTTTTTCATGGGTGTGTGATAAGGACACACCGGCTAGTGTACTACTGGGGGATGAGAGACCCCACAGAAAATATTCGTGGTCAGGGAAGGGCAGTGGGCCTGCACCACTTGAGAAAGTTTGTTTAGAATTTAGTAGTAGGATGTTTTGCTTCTCCCCATAAGCTCTGTATCAGTGATCTATTGCTACATAACAAACCAAACTACCCCCAAAACTCGGTGGGGTAAAACAACCACCATTTATCTTCGCTTGTGCGTGTAGGGTAGGCTGGACAGTTCTGCTCATCCGGGTCAGGCCACCTGATCTTGCCGAGGCACTCTCACGTGTCTGAGGCCTAAGCCCTGACAGTTGCAGGACTCAGCTGTGGCCTGTGCCCTCTCATCCTGCAGCACGCAAGACCGATTTGCATGGAGGCAGAACAGGGTTCTGGGAGTGGTGTGTGTAAGGCCTCTTGAGGCCTAGGCTCAGAATAACACAATGTCACTTTTGCTGCATAATATTGGTCAAAGCAATTGACAAGCTAGCGCAGTGGAGAAACAGTCCCCATTTCTTGCTGGAAGGAGCTGCAGAGTCACATTGCAAAGGAGTGTGGATACAGGAAAAGGAATAATGGAGCCATTATTGAAAACAATCTACCAGGAGATCCTTCCTAATATTTTATGATGAGAATGTGTAACTGCTAATATATATCTTTTTACTTTGGCTTGTAGGCTACGTTGTAGTCTTTATGTTTCTAGTTATTGTAAATATAATCAAATAAATACAAGTGGGTGGTTGGCAATAAAAGAGGGGATGAATGGAGAATAGAAATGACACTGTCTCCTTTTCTCCAAGAAAAAATAAATTTGTTCCAAATGGGAGGACTGGCATGGTTTGTAAGAGCCTTTCCACTATAATGTTGTGTGAATTTATGAGTTACTCCAGGGCCTTTAATTACTCATAATAAAATGTGGTTTCTAGACTCCTCACCATCCTTTATTCTCCTTTGAATATGCACCAGTTGACAGATGGCAAATAGTAAGCTTCATTTTACCTGCCTTTTCTGATTGATTGCTAGTGACCAACTAGATATAGTGTTGAGTACTATTCAGAAACTGGGCACTGGCAGCAAAGAGTACCCTGTTGTTTGTTGCTTTTTAAAAAACCCAAATACAGATCTTAGCATTTACTGCTTTAAGTTTTATCTAGTTGGTTTCAGCCTAGCAGCATTCTATCCTGTTCAGATGATTTCAAATTTTGATTCTGTCGTCTATGAACTAGTCAGCTATTTCAATGGCAAAACAAACAAATAAAAAATACCTCCGTGACTTACAACAATGACAACAAACACATCCCACTGTCTCCCTTACGGGTATATGGATGGGCTGCAGCAGTTCTGCTCCAGGTGACTCCACACATCTTTCCTTCCAGGACTCTGGCTGGAGGAGCAGCAGATGCTTGAGCCTGCCGTCTCCTAGTGCAGGGAAGAAGCACACAAAAACAAGTCTGTCACACAGAACATGCAAAATCTTAGGTCGGTGGAGTTACATTTGCTCAGATTCCATTATTAGAACAAGTCACACAGCAAGGCCAGAGTCAATGCACAAGAAGGTGCACTCCCCTCTTAGTGAAGTCTGGTGTCTATTGTAGCATTCCAGTTCTAAAGTGATCAAGGCTTGCAACAGGGTATTGTCAATGACGGTAAAACTAAGGAGAATAAAGGCATAGGGAAGGAAGCATCCATAGAACTCCATGACAAAGAACGGGAAGGGAAAGAAAAATATTGACAAATAATATAGTCTACCAGACATGGTATTAGCTATTTTTTTCCTAGATGTGTGCCTTTTGCAAAGTTAATGTTGTTGGTATAGAGATACAGCTTCCCAAGCTGACTGTTCTAAAGAGGCCATCTCACGTTTGGGTCTGTCATTTTTGTATCCCCAGTTTTTTGTTTGATTCGTTTTTTGATTTGGTTGCTTTTCAAGCAGTCAATATATTAAACAGTCACACCTATAAAATACATATAGTTTGAACCCCAGGAAATTAGAACCTTGGATGGGTAAGACTTGGACGCTTCAAAAACTCATAAGAGACTGTGTGATGATTGTCAACATAAATAGAGACACTTATATATCATATTATATCAGTGACCAGATTGCTCACCACAGGTTCACGTGATTCCAAAAGGAGAACATGGAATTTAGGTTTGGTTTTAAAAGTTGGATAAGGATTTAATAAATGAAGGGAGTAAGGGGCAGGACTAGTCATTCAGTATGTGCAATACTTGCCAGTAGTATGTGCAAAGGAGCAGAACCGGGAAAATTAAAAGCATGAGGGGAGAGCAGGGGACTGAGTTTAGTTGGGTAATGGGACAATGGGAGACAAGGCTGGAAAGAAAGATAGGGGCATTCTGTGGAGGATCCAGACCAGTTTATGTTTATTATAAATGCAATGAAAGTTAGCAAGGTTTTTCAGCGGGGAATGACTATATAAATACAGTGTTTTCGAGAATTTAATTTGGAAAAAATAATGGAGCAGGAAAGGCAAGAAGTCTGGTGTCTATTGTAGCATTCCAGTTCTGAAGTGATGAAGGCCTACGACAGGGTATTGTCAATGACTGTAAAACTAAGGAGAACAAAGGCATAGGGAAGGAAGATCCTAGACCCTGATAACAACCAGAATGTGGAGAGCCAAAGAGAAACATCCTGTTTACATAGGCTAAGATTATTTAATCCCCCCATCAATATTAAAGCTAATCTATGTACAGATTTTACAGTACCAGAGAAAAGGGTATTTTAAACATTATCTACCCTTCCTGCAGTCAGCTTTTCTCAAACATTGTCTGGGCCCTTAGTGCAGATGAGTAGGAGGGGAAGGGCTCTTTTTGGTGGCTTAGCATCTCTTTTCACAGAAGACTGCTACTTTGGTACCAAGGGTCATTGCTATCACCAGTTCAGTACTAGTTTTGTGAGGTTGAACATTTTGTAACAAGAAGGAGTATATAGATGTGGAAGAGAAACAACTATAGGAGACACATATATAAGCACATCTCTGGGAAATTATTTAGATCCTTTTTCTACCCAAAGTTGCCTTATTATTCAAGGTTTGATTCAAGTTCCATCTACTTGAAGGAACCAATTGATTCTATGGGCGTATATTCCAAGAAGATCTAATCTAGGCTGTCCTCAGGGATGCCTACCGGGGAAGTGACATTTAAGCTGAGATTTTAGCTGAGACATAAAAAACAAGTTAGCCATCAAAAAAGTTGGGGGAGGAGGGTGATGGCTTAAAGGGTTTTCCAAATGGAGAACTGCCGGTGAGGAGGCCCTGAGTTTGTGGAAATAATTCAGCTTATTTGAAGAACAAAAATGCTGAAGTAAGGAAAGAGTGGCACAGATGGGGTTAGAGAAAATGACAAGGGAGCTAGTGCTTTTCTTTGTAGGGTATATTAAGAAATTTGAATTTTATAAGAAAAGCCATTAGAGGATTTTCAGGTTGACAAACACATAATTTGCTTTTCAATTAAAAATAAAATCACTCAAACTGCTGTAGGGAGAGTGAATTAAAAGAAAGTTAAGAACTGAAGTGTGGCAGCCATTTGGGGATCTACACTAGTAATCTAAATGACAGAAAAGGGGGGATGGCATGAGAGATGGTGAGAAGTGATGAGACGAGAAATATTTAGAAGGAAGAATCAAACAAGGCTTGAGGAAGAGGTGTGCAGGGCGAGGAAGAAGGCAATGTCAAAAATAACACCTAGCTATCCCACGTGTGCCATTTCTAGAAAAAGGGCAGGTTTGGGGAGAAAGATGATGAGTTGGTTCTGAACATCACTAGTTGGCAGAACTTACAGGACGTCCAAGCAGGGAGTCAAGTGTGGGCTGTACACAGGTGTGGAACTCGGAAGGAGGTGTGAACAGGATACACATACAGCAGCCCTCCACCTCTTGAAGAAAATTGGGACGCTGTGGGTGAGGTCATCACGGGGCAGCGTAAGGAGAAATGTAGGTAAAGCAGACCAAGAACCGGACCCTGACAACAATTAACATTGACCGGCTTGGTGGTATAGGTGGAGCAGAGATGGAGAAAGAATGCTACAGAGGTAGGAAGAAGCAAAGAAGAGGTGTGTGTCCTCATCATGGCCAAGAAAGTGGTGTTAAAAAAAATGGAGACATTAATTGTGCAGAAGGTTTCTGAGCGTTCAAGTAGGTGAGAACAGAAAAGCGACCCCTGGGTTTAGCTACACGGAGGTCAGCTGCTAAGTTGAGCTTCTAGAATGACAATGCCCCAACCGGTGTCCTCTGCCTCCGGTTCTCAGATATGGCGCTAACGCAGGGATCGCCAAATTTGGTCCTTTACAAACACAGAACTTCCTTTTAATTGCGCTGTAGAATGTAGAACCATAACCGCCAGTCAACCAAGTTGAAACACAGAGCTTAGCTTCGCGTCACTAACGTAGGGACCAAGGAAGCACCCAGAGTGTTGGCAAAGCAGCAACCCCCGGGGGGGAGGTGGCGCGACCGCGGAACAGCCGGGTCCCATTGGCCGAGTGCGGGAGCCCCAGTGATTGGTGGAGGCGGAGGAGGCGGGGCGGCCGGCGCTGCCTTTTCTCTAGGTAGGTGCTTTCGTTTTCCTGCGCAGAGTCTGCAGAGAGGCCTGGCTGCACTTGGGAAGACGCGGGTGAAACCCGAGACAGAGCAGAGGCGACTGGGTGCGCCCGAGAGAGGCAACACCACAGCGCCTTCGCCCTTCCCTGCTCGATCCGTCGCGCAGAGTGAGCGGGCGTGAGGTTCCAGGTGCCCGGGTGGGAATGCTCTGGGACCAGCGCCGTCCGGGCGGGGCAGCGGGACACTGGGCGACGACCGGCTTGGCCGTGCTGCCAGGTGATTCCGTCATCCCGGAAGGAACGCGCGTTCCTAGTATCCCAGGTGCTATTTTCCATGATGGCACGGTTTTCCCTGCTAGTCGAGCCCTAGCAGTGAAGATGTCTTGTGAAATACAGTTATGACCCCACTTACCCTTACTGTTTCCTCCTTGCCGCCCCTTTCCATCATAGTCATGTTATCTTCTTTTCACAGAAAGTTTTGATTTGCCGTGTGTCACCCCTGGAGAGCTGTCTAAGTTAGAAAGAAGGTCGCATCCTGTGCATGCAAACTGAGTAGTCTTGACACCTGAAGTGCTGTGTGTAGCTGCTGTTTGGGTTGAATTCCCACCCTGCCCCTCGCTGGGGCATAAGCTGACAGGTCAGTATATGATCATGAAATGAATGCGTACATGACTTTGGAACTTAATTACGTATCTAGGTTTAAGGACGAAGGAGCTTAATGTCATTTTAGAATATAAAAGTGATGTTTCGTTCCTGCAAACCCCCAAATAATAAAATTAATCTTAATAAAAAAAATTCTGACTAGTTAATCTTAATTTAAAAAATTCTGACTAGTACAGAAGAGTTTGGGGGTAGATACATAAGTTTGTGGTTGATTGTGCTTTGGATGTTGTTTGTATAGGTTAGAGAGGTGATTTTTATGGGACATAAATAAGACTTGAGCCTCTCTAGCATAATACAGTATGCACCATTGCTTAATGAGGAGGCTTGTTGGACCGTAATATGGTTTGCCCTTTACTTTCTATTGCAATCTGAAATATACTAGATTTTAATTCAACAAACTATTGTTGATTTATTGATTACATTATATGTGCAGGACACTGTCCAAGGTCCAGAGTATGTATATATATATATATATATGTATATATATATATATATATATATATATATATATATATATATACATACATATATATATATATATATATATTTTTTTTTTTTTTAAAGGCATAGTCCTTGCAACTCTGGATCTTACATCATGCAGGAGAGACATCACTGAGCTTTATAAAAAAAAGACAGGGACTGATGCTCTAATAGACACAGAATGCGATCAGACACAAGTCAAAGAAAGCTTAATTGTCTCTGGGTAAGGCTCTGACAGCTTTATGGAAGAAGGGGCATTTGTACCTACCTTTGAATACTGGTAGGATTTAGAAAGGCAGAAATCTATAGGGACCCTCTTTTCAAGGGTGCGTGACAGCTGGAGCAAAGCAGAAGTATTGGGCGTAGTCAAAAACCCATAGATAATTTGGTGACTAGGTTGCTTTGTGAATAGATGAAAATAAGTTTGGAGCGGAAATTGGCCTGGGAATGGGCAAACCTTAGCAATTTTGAGCAAGAGAGTGATGTGGTCCAACCTTTGTGCAGCAGACGGCTGGATTGGGAGATAGAGTTGGAGGCAGAGAGGTAGGAGATCTTGGGACTGGAGAGAAAGGAGTCAGCCTGAAAGTTGGGATTTGAGCTTGGTGATTGGGGGACAGTCATGCCAATCCTTGTGTTAGTAACATGTTTTGTGAGAAGATGAGATGGATTCTAGTTTTGTTAACATGGATTTATTGATTGCGTGCTCTGTGCCAGGTGCTGTGTCTGTGCTCATTCATCCACTCTTAACAAACATCCTGTTAGGGAAGTGAATTGCATGAGGTCAGTTGCCTAATAGGAGCTATAGCAGCCTTTGCTGGCAGACGTTCCTGCCAGCATGTTTGCTTTAGGCATATCCTTATTACATACCTAAGAGGGAAGGAGAGAGCCACAGATTTGGAGTCTTCTGCTCAGGTAAAACAGATTTCAAGTGAAAGTAAAATTGCTACAGAAAGTGTGCCAAAGGGTAGGCTTGGGTCCATTTCTGCTGGTATTTGCGATGGTAACTAGCTTTTTAGTCCCACCATATCATTACTTCCCTTTGGAAGGAAATTTGTGGAGTAATCATGACTTCATGCCTGCACACATGTATTCACCAGCAGGCATGCATACATTTTTCCATGCTCTGCTTGAAAATCCTGACCTCTTCCTCAGAGGCCCGGTAGGACAAGATTCACTTATATCCACTCTGAATATTGTCAGATGTGCCTGATGTAAATCCTAAATTACACTGTGGTGATGGGAGGCCTTTCGTTTTCGTAATGAATGTTAAGACTGTCTTAAATCAAATTTTTGTTTTAATTTTTAATCTTTAGAATTGCTGTGTAAAAAATGACTTATGATTATCCAAAGAAATAGTATTAGTTTATCCTTTTATATTACATTTAACAATATTTCTTCAATCTTTAAAAGTTATTACTAAGATTTAAGACTTTTTCTGCCAGATTTATTGTTTGCAGTTGGCAAAGAAGAAAATATATCTCTTTTAGAAATAAGAACAAAGCGGGAGGTATCACGCTACCTGATATCAAATTATACTATAGGCCATAGTAATCAAAACAGCATGGTATTGGCATAAAAACAGACACATAGATTAATGGAACAGGATAGAGAGCCCAGAAATAAATCCATGCCTATATAGTCATTTAAATGATGACAATGGAAGCAAGAATTTACATTGGGGTAAAGACAGTCTATTTAATAAGTGGTGCTGGGAAAACTGGATAGATACATGCAAAAAAATGAAACTGGGTCACTTTCTTATGCCATACACAAGAATAAACTCAAAACGGTTTAAAGATTTAAATGTAAGATGTGAAACCATAAAACTCCTAAAACATAGGCAGTAAATTCTCAGACATTACCCTTAGTAATGTTTTTACATGTATATCCCTTCGGGCAAGGGAAACAAAAGAAAAAATAAACATGGGGGACTACATGGGACTACCACTTTGAGCACCTCTTGTAATTGTAGAAGTCAAACGTGACTTGTATTTATCTTTTGTTATTTGTATACATTAATACAGTTTTTTCCTTTCTTAAAATATGTATACATTTTTTGGCATCCTCTCTCCGTGTGTGTGTGTGTGTTTGTGTGTGTGTATTCTTTAAAAGGTATGTAACAAAAATATGTCATTTTACCCTATAAATCATAAAGTATAAAGCACCAGTTTTAAAATTCTTTGAGTTAAATTACAAATGGACTGTAATTTGTAAGAGAACAATTTGGAGAGCGTTCTTACGATTTGTCCTAAAGTAAATCTATTTAATTAATGTTTTCCATTTACTTGATAAAAGTACAGATTTATTTAAATGGCATACTTATTAAATACCTACTAAATGCCCAGCACTGTTCTAGAGATACAGTAGTGAACAAAACCCCCCAAAATCCTTTCCTTCATGTGGGGAAAACAATATTCAAAATAAAAAAGAAAATGTGTCGTGGTAGGTTAGATGTTGGTAAGTACTATGGAGATAAACGCATCAGGAAGAGGGATAGTGTTTTCCAGGATGAGAGATTGTGTCGGTTTAAATAAGGTGGCCAGAAAGGCTTTCCTGATATGTTGACATTTAAGCAAAGACCTGAAAATGTGTCTCCTGGAAAACAAAAGGTAACTGACCACAAAACTCAATTAAAAAAAAAAAAGCTTTAGAATATAGACACTACTTAAATAAGATGTTTCAGAGACAAGGTACGTTTTGGATTAAGCAAGATATTTAAAAGAAACATGCTAAATATACTTTCTTTGGAGCTGCAGACTTCCATTCATGATCTATGTTCTGTTTTCCTCTAGGATGTCCCAGTGGTATGAGCTTCAGCAGCTTGACTCCAAATTTCTGGAGCAGGTTCACCAGCTCTATGATGACAGTTTTCCCATGGAAATCAGACAGTACCTGGCACAGTGGCTAGAAAAGCAAGACTGGTAAGAACAACTCATTTGACAGAGGACGAAGTTTTTCTGTGCTTTTAAAATAACTTGTTGACTTGGAGCCACATTGACTGAAAGATGACTTTCATTCGTGGCCATTGATTGGGATTATCTGTTACAGAAAAATGTGTTGATTTGAAAAATGCATGTGTCTCAACAACGCTATATACGTTAGTCATTAAGTACTTTTATGTAGTTTCGTCAATTTAATTATACATATTCCTAAATGGCTTGGATACATTAGATAATACTGACACCAATTATTAATATTTTCCAAGTTAGGATCCAGTTATAGAAAGAAGTTAAAAGAAATAATTAAAGCTAAGTTATGGTAAAACGTTGATTAGAAATATGAAGAGACAAACACTCAGACACAGACAATAGTTTAGTGGTTACCAGAGGGTAAGTGGGTGGTGGTGGGAGATGAGGGTAAAAGGGATCAAATACGTGGTGATGGAAGGGGAACTGACTCTGGGTGGTGAACATACAATGTGATACAGAGATGATGTAATACAGAATTGTACACCTGAAACCTCTGTAACTTTACTAACAATTGTCACCCCAATGAACTTTAATTTAAAAAAGAAATATGAAGAAGGTAATAAAATTAAAGGAATATTTCTTAAAACTGACACGTATTCTATTTTAAAATTTATCATTTGCTCATTGCAGATATTTCAAATGTTATGAAACTATTTGACATAGGAAGGGAAGGCCCCTGTTGATCTTTCCCCTCAAGAGATAATCACCATTAACAATGTCGTGCCCAATCTTGAATTCCAGAATTTTTCATGCTAATTGTATATAACCAAAATACTGTACAAATTGCTGCTAAAAGCAATGTCAGATTCAAAAGAAGGAAATAAAACCTAAGAAAACACTTAAAATTATTGTTAATAATTTCAGTATGGAAAGCAATTTTTATCTTGTCTGTTTAAAGTAGTATCTAAATAAAATGTGTGACTTTTAAACTACCCAGGGAGCATGCCGCCAACGATGTTTCCTTTGCCACCATCCGTTTTCACGACCTCCTATCGCAACTGGATGATCAATACAGTCGCTTTTCTTTGGAGAATAACTTTTTGTTGCAGCACAACATAAGGAAAAGCAAGCGTAATCTCCAGGTAGGACCTGGTCTGTGTGTTTTAGTTGGAATGTTCCGTTTACATGAGAGGGTTTTTTTTCTTGTAGCAAATATTAATACTGTTGAGCACACACTCACTTAGTAAAGTTACAGAGATGAGAAATAAAATCCCTTTATGTGGCTAATATGTTCTAGCATAAGTAAAATATCAATTCATTTTGGAAACACATAAGAAATTTTTAGGTTTAAGTGTTATCACCTGTTAGGCATCAGTAATTCCAAAAGACATGCAATGCTATAACCTGGTTTTACTCAAAGTTGTTGATATTTAAACCAAAGAAAAAGAGTTACATTTTAAGAGCAGAGAGTAGTAACATTTCAAAGTGCAGAGGCATTTTAATGATGAGTCCGGTCTAAGTCCTTGGTGTACAGATGGAGAGTAAGTCCAGAAAGCCTTGATGTCCCCAATTGGAGCTAGACTGTGCCTTGCTTTGCTTCTGGTGGATTTGCCCTTCCATGGAAGAGAAAGTCAAAGGGAGGTCCAGGCAGGAGAGAATGTGCTACAGAGTTTTAGGATTTCTTCAGACGTACTCCCAGCATCCCTTAAGTCTGGCTACCGTACTTACTTCTGTTTTAATGGAACTTCCCTGTTTTAATGGAGATGAGTAATATCGTTTTCTTGTTTCATACAGCACAACCCAGCTGTTTGTTCAACTTAGGTAATTAGAAGTTTTTTCTTTCCCCCTCTGTGAATGTACCTATGACTTTATAATACGAGTGAGTGGGGAAGTCCAATTAACTTTATAAAAATTTGTTCTCATATAGACTTTGATTGAATATACCTGTCATAAAAAGCCATGGTTGCCAGTATTTTGCAGTTTTGACAAGAAAACAGAAAAACTGAGAAGAATATCTTTGGTCTAATTCAAATCAGAGGCCAACAGATAAATTCATTGAGGAATATCGTGGATAATTGTTGTATCATTTGCAATGTGTCAGGATCCTAACAGAAGATAATTGGGCTCAAGAATAATAGAAATAAAGTAAAAATGATATAGGGTCCATGTATAAAAATACTTGGTTTTTTAATCAAGAAGTAATTTAGTGCCTGCACTTATTGGAAAGTTAGAGCAATTTTTGTCATAATTTGTGAAAAGACTATTTTGATTTTATCAAAGATAACTTATGTAGAGTCGAATAAATATGAGGTGAGGTTTCTCAGTGGATAATGAACAAGTTCATTTCAATTTATAATACACAGTCGTTTAAACATTCTGAAATTTATCTTTGTTCTAACAACCTTTATGTAGGATAATTTTCAGGAAGACCCAATACAGATGTCTATGATCATCTATAACTGTTTGAAGGAGGAAAGAAAAATTCTGGAAAATGCCCAGAGATTCAATCAGGTACTTTTTTTTCTAACCAAATACAAATAATAATAATAATAAAATAAAAAGTCATTCCTTCATCCAACAAATACTATTCAGGCCCTGTTCAAGGCAGTGGTGAATAAGAGCTCTGATTTTATAGCCCCAAGACGTGGGGACAGTCAGAAAGAGAGATGTTACAGACCTTGGCTTCAAGATCTAAGGCAAGTCATTCTAGTAAGGGAGAGAGACAACATGGAAACACAGGTTTTGTCAGGGAGTGATAATTGCTATGACAATCAAGCAGGATATTGTGTAGACAGTAATGGAGTGTCTGGGGGGTCGGGTTGTTTCTGTAAATCAGGAAACTTCTCTGACGTTCCGGGGCAGGAAAGATAGCAGACAGACAGTGGGCTCTTATAGAAGAAGCCTAAGGAGAGCAGGTGGGATGTGCGTGCAGTAGAGGTGGGAAGAGGTGGACAGGCCCAGGGTATGTTTTAGACAAGCTACCAATATACTGGGGCTTATACTGCAGGATCAGACGTGGGAGTGAGAGAAAATGAAAAATTGAAGATGACCCTGATTTGTGACTTGCGTTACTTTGGAGATACTGTTGACAGAGCTGGGGAAGACAGGGAAGGGAGAAGGTTAGGGTTTTTGCAGGGCACAGTAGGTTCTGGAGGAGAGCAGGTTGATGAGAAAATCAAGAGCTGTATTTTAAATAGGATTGAGATATCTGTTAGAGTTCTAAGACATCCAAACGATGAATGATTGTATTAGTGCAAGAGTTTTTGATTTTACTAATCCTCAGTATATCCCTTCTGGTGATCAGAGTTCAGCAATTTTTTGAGGTTGCCATGGCATTTATTCATTCCTTTCTTGAGTGTTGGTTGGGGTGGTGGAAACAACCCAGCAGGCAGACAGTTGTGAAACCACTATCTGGGTTGTTCTGGCTGAGACCATTCCAATTTGAGGGGGAGAATGCCAGGGTACGCAGTGGAATGCGTCCTGGGACTCACAAATGATTAACAAAGTGAACTGTGGGATTATGGGAGGGAGAGAGAAAGAATTGAAGTGATGGTGGCGAATACCATTCTCCTAGCACATCTGAGCATTTGCCCAGTCCTTGTGACTCTGCCGCTTCCCGAGGCATTTTGTTCGTGTCTCCCTGTCACACTGAAAGCACCTTGCTGCCCTGAGCATTTAAAGATATATGTTGTTTGTTTAAACTCAAGCGGACTAGTCTGTCTGGTACCCAGTCTGGTGAATGCAAGTGTATATCAACATTGGAGGGAAAGCTGGCTGTATTGTCTCCTCTGAGAGAGGCGTGTCTGTCTTCCACATGGCATACACCTGGGAGATTTTCAGCAGGGCAGTTTGATTATTTGGGGTTTTCTCCTTAATAGTATTATGCTATGGACCAATCCTCTGTCTCAAATAGACTTGAGAGGATGGCCAAGAACAGAGATGAGCAGAAGAATGAAGTGTCCACCTTGGCACCCCAGTGTTTCTCTCCTCATATTTGGTGCCGAGGCCTGAGGTGGCATTGGGAGGCAGAGATGATTCCTTCTCTCCCAAATCAACCCCATCACCTGTGTATGCTTTGGGTCTTGATGGCTTGTCATCTTTTGAACTCCCCTTTAAAATGTAGTTAACCTGGGGAAATGTTCCTTTAAAGCCTCTCAGAGGATACCTGAGTTATCAGTGAACACCTTGGAGGAAGTTTAGTTAATTGCCCAGCTGAGAGCAAGAGAAGCAAGGCCTTCTTGGGTTTGAGGGAAGGCACTGGATGTCTGGGGGTGTCAGGGAAAGGGAAAAGGCATAATAGATGCCTACTTTCCAAAGTTATCCAGCTGACTACTGTCTGGGAAATTTAGAAACGTTTCTTCGCCGTTTCCCCCCTCTTGAAGTAACTACATTTTAATAATATATCTTCTATTTATACTGATGTACGTATGTATGGAATGATGATGTGATGTATTTTCTTCAAAATAACCCAGTTTTGGGGCCAGAGGAGTAGGGAGAATATAAATGAAACAAGAGTGCCCATGAATTGCTAATTATTAAAACCATGTGACAGGTACATGGGGATTTAAGAAATTCAAGTTAAAAACATGCAGAATTCAGAGCCAGTTTAGAGCATTTAAAGAGCACAGAATTATATAGAAATGTTGCGAAAGGAAGTATTGTTTCCATTCTTTTTTGTTTTAATAGAAGAGCTTTTGAAAAATATGTTTCAGAGAATATTATATCATACATAGGGGGTGCTCAGTAGGCTATAAATGTTTTGTCTGCAGCCATTATAGCACACGAAGCTTTTCCCCTCCCTCCCTTTCTTCCTTGTTTATTTATTCCTTTTATATGGTGGAAAAGGTAATATATGCATGACTGTTTCTTTCAGGTTGAAAGATATGAAGTGGATCTAGGCTTCCCTTTGCTATTCCACCTTCTTGATCTTGAGTAATAATAGAGTTACCATATGCTGAATACATTTGTTTCAGGCCCTGTGCTAGCAACTTATAAACATTATTTTATTTGAATAAATGTTTTCAAAACCATTGTTGAAGATATTCTTATCCCCATTTTGTAGGTGAGAAAACCAAGGTTTAGAAGTCAAGTACTTTGCTCAAGGCCACAGAGCTAATAAGGTTTGGCATGTAAACCTAGAATTGTCTGACTCTAAAGCCCATGCATTAGAGAAGTCACGTAACCAACCTCTCTTCAGTTTTCTGATCTGTGAAATGGGACATGAGGGCATTCTGACTGGGACTTCCAATACTTATTGAGTACCTGTCACATAGCCCCTTACCTGGCCAGCTGCTCATTCAGGTGAAGAGAACAGCCTCCCTGGGCAGAAGATTTTCTTAGGTCTAAATGTGTAAGCAACCAAGTTCTAATTAAAGCCCTCCAAATAAGGTCTCGAGAGGTGCAGGTGTGAAATGAGAAAATAGGAGTAGATGACAGCTGAAGTCCCTTCCAACCTTTATGTTTGATGTTCTAGTGGTTTCCTGATTTGTCAGAAAATTAAAAAGTTAAAGACTCACCCTGGGAGTAGAAAGGTGTCAAAAGTGTACAGTGGTCATAGCAATATTTTTTTTTTTTAAGTATATGATGGTAAGTTACCAGCGAAGTAGTGGCTTAACAAATGGGCGTGGGGTAGAGGAATGGAACGGGTAGTAAGAAGAAGGAGAGTAAGAGAAAGGAGTTAAGAGAATAATACCAAAGGGTTTTAATAACTTGGATGGACTACTGCCTAAATTTGAAGCAGGAGGTTTCTTACGCCTCTGCCACAAACACCAGATTTGCTCCACCAAGCATCTCCCAATGTGACCGCAGGAAGGGGATGCAGCTGGAGTGCGGATGCGTTCTTCCAGCCGTGATTTTTTGTACCCGTTCACTAAGCTAACCCTTGATAGTTTCTGGAGGGGCACAGGAGTCAGGGTCCTCCAGTGGGCGAAGTGTCCCAGCTGTTAGCAGAGCCCATAGGACGTGGAGTCACATCCAGCTGGCTTAGAAACATGTTAAGGTTTCCTGGCAGAGGCAGGAACCCTTATGGAGCTGCTCAAGGTGATGGCTCATTCTGAGTGGCCAGAGCAGTACCGATTATCACTTAGTGACATGTGGCACCTGGGGATACCAATTATTCTCAGGAATTTCTGATACATACTTTACACCAGTGTAATTCAGTTGCTTTGAATTTCTGCTATTGCAGACTACATAAAATGAAGGAAAACTTCCAAATGTTTTCTGTGAACAAAGAATAGCTTTGATTACCTAAACCTAATAAAGATAGAACAAAAAAGAAAATTTTGGACCAATTGCACTTAGGGATATCAATGTGAAAATCCTAAATAAAATATTAGGGATCAGAATTAAATACTATATTAAGAAAATAGTACATCATGACCAAGTAAAATTTATTCCAAATTATAAGGATAGATTGTGACTGCATAATCCATTAATGTAATTCATTATATAAATAGATATAAAGAGAAAAAGCATATGCTTATCTCCATAGACGCTGAAAAGGTCTGAAAAAAATCCAACATCCATCCCTGATAAAAAATAAATTCATTAAAATAGGAATTGATGGATACCTCTTTAATGTATTAAGATGTACATCTCTCAGTTCTAGAAATAGTATCTTACTTAATTGGGAAAACATCAGGAATCAGAACCACGGCAAGGATATCCGTTACTGCCACTGCTATATAGCATTGTATCGGTGGTGTTGGCCAATGCAGTTAGACAAAAGAAAACCATTAGAAGCATAAGAATTAAAAACGGGATCATAAAGATATCAGTTTTTCCTGAGTTAATTCATAATTTTAATGTGATCCCAATAAAATAAGTCATTTTCTGGAGTTATACAAATTGTTCCTGAAATTCAGGAACAATGAACATGCAAGAATAGCAAGGAAACTCATGAAAAAGTAGAGCAATGAGGTGGGACTATACCTACTACATATACGATAAACCCTCCATAATTAAACATTGTTCAGCGCTTCAGGCTTATGAAGAGAAAGACCAATGGGAAAGAAGAGAAAAATCTAGAAGTAAACCCAGGTGCATATGTAAATTTATATGATAAAGGTGGCAACTCAAAGCACTGGTGAAAATGTGAACTTTCCATTAAATGTTGTTAAAAAAAAAAATGAATAGCCTTGGGAAAAAGTTAAAATTGGACCCATACTTCACAAGGATAAAATACAGATGTATCAGAGATCTAAAAGTAAAAACAACGAAACCATGCAAGTGCTAGGGGGAAAATGGGTGAACTCCTTTATAATGTATCAATAGGGAAAGGCTTCCCAATATGAGGGAAAATCCAGGTATAAAAAGAAAAGACTGATAAATTTGAAAACACAGAAATGCCCATGTAAAACTGGTGGGCGCTATGTATAGGTTGACAGGCACAGTTTTTGCCCATGGGGTTTTAACTCTAAACAAAAATAGATTCTTTCTGGAGTCTAACCTCTACGAAAACAGGGTCCGTCTTGTTCTCTACTCTATTGCCTGGCCTAAGACATTGCCTGACCTTGTCTTAGCATCTAGTAAGCGTGTGCTACATGAATAAATCAGGGAACACCATATGTAATGAATAAATAGGTGCTGCTGTGTTCTGAGTCTTCTGGTAACAAAGTCAAAGAAGACTAAATACTCCCAGGGAGTCTGGGTTGATATTATTACTTTAGAGCAGCAGATACTCATTTCAGTCCTCATCAGCAGTGTTGTTCAATTTTGATAAAGCCTCTCAGTCACCTGGGACCTTGTCAAAATGGGGTTTCTGATTTAGTAATCAGATGAGATTCTGCATTTCCAACAAGCTCCCAGGTGGCAAGATGCTGCTTGTCTGGGGACCACACTGTGAGTCCCAAAGCTTTAAGACAAATAAGTACAGGGTAAGAAGAATCTTGTCTACAGAATTTGAGAAACCCTGAAATAAATTCCTGTGTGGTGCCATGCAACTGTATGAATTAATGGAAAATTTCAGGAATACTGTTTATTTTAAGCATGAACTGAGTCTAGCCTTTCTGTGGTATAAACAACTTATCAGCATTTCCCAGAGCCTTGGGAACTGAACTGTGTCTCACGTGGGAAGCCTGTAAGGAAGTTTTAGAAGGTCTGGGAGGTAGGGGGTTCGCACGGTTACAGACTTGACTTTGGAGGGTAACCAGCAGGTAAATACGCCGGAGGAAATGATTGCTGTTAACCTTGTACCTCTCATTACAGGCTCAGTCGGGGAATATCCAGAACACTGTGATGTTAGACAAACAGAAGGAGCTCGACAACAAAGTCAGAAATGTGAAGGACAAAGTTATGGTGAGTACTGAATAAATATGTACATTGAGTCGGTAACTTTTTGTGGAGGAAAAAAAGGTTTCAATTGCTCTAGTGTAAACATAGTAACTGATTTCAGTCCTTTCAGTAATTGAGAAGAAAAGTTTTGCTGAAGTTCCAGGCCTTATGTAAGCAAATAGGTAAAACCAATGAGCAGATAAGACTTTTATGGCCTCTGTTGTAACTTCCAAACATTGAGCTTATCTTATTCTTCCTTGTAGTTCCTGTTGTAACGCTTGACCTTGCCCCTAGATGTTGCTGCTCTAAATAGTCCTTTACATCTGCATCTCTCAAATTGGGGTGTTCCTGGGGTTACACTTTGCCCCAGGAGAAACATGGCCCATCCTCCTCAAGTACCTGTTTTAGGCTAAGGCTTGGAAAGAGAACAAAACGTTTCATTGAAAGCAATTCTGATACATTTCTGTAAAACATCCACAACAATTTTAAGATAAACTGGCAAGACAATTTTTATGGAAGCAGAAGGCTGCTTCAGTGGCCTTGGTGCCATGTGTTCATTCCTCTCTCTTGTTAGACTGTTTGGGAGGACGAGATGAGGAAGCCCGCTTCACACCCGGCCTGTATCTATGGTAAAGGCCTCCCAGCCGAGGCGGGCGATACCCTGTGGGTCTCTTGGTCACACCAGCGTGGCCTTGACTTGGAGCTTCAGATGGTGTCTTTCCAAACTCAATTCTTTGGAGCAACTTTATCTTGCAGCCTCCTAGGGAAACACTTCATTCAAGTAGAAACCAGTTGACCCAGTGTGGAAATAGCCATATACTTTCTTTTGTAAGAAAAATTATTATATACGTATTAGTGATATAGAAAGTGTTTAATGTATATGATTAGAATTTTGCATCATTGAGGGAGCAGGATTGTTACTGTGGTTTTCTGGGTCCTACAGAAGTAATAATCTGTTTCCCAAAGTCTTTAGAAGCTGATCAGTAGAAAACCTTTTTATGTCTTTATTTGTAGTGTATAGAGCATGAAATCAAGACCTTAGAAGATTTACAGGATGAATATGACTTTAAATGCAAAACCTCGCAGAACAGAGGTAAGAGCTGACATTTAAAGCAGTGCTCATTGGCTGTCATTTTTTCTGTCTACACTAGATAACAAAGACAAATACTCTTTCATATTTGCCAAATATTTTATGACTCTGACTTGCCAGTCTTGGCCTCTTGATGACTCAGGCCAGGATTTCTTAACCTCAGTACTGTTGACAATTTGGGACAGATAATTCTTTGTTGTATGGGGCTGTCCTGTGCATTGTGGGTATATAGCAGCATATCTGACTTGTACCCACCAGATGGCAGTAGAACTATCTCCTAATCCTCAGTGGTGACAACTGAACCCGTCTCCAGACATTGCCAAGGGTTCCCTGAGGGGCAAAATCATCCCTAGTTGATAACTACTAGTTGTGTGTTATCCACTTTATTTATTGTGCCTAGCACATTGATTGACAGACTGATAGGTGTGTGGAGTTCCCCTGTTCAATGTTTTTCTCATGTTTTAAAGCAGTTTCGCTCTATTTTGTTATTGCTTGTTTTTAATGATTATAGCAACTGAAAAGTGTGCATTCTGTAGAACATGTAGGGGACTGCTGTAACCCTGGTAATCCTTAGGAGGATAGTATAGTTAATATTAGAGAGATTATTGGTAAGATTTGGGTCAAAAGTATGAGAGAAAGTAACCTCAACTACTATTATTTCCTAACTGTCTACTTCTCTTTTAAAGCTAGGGATATGCTTTACTTTTTTAGATGAAGTGTTTAATTTTGTCATTTATATTCATTTAGGTCATATTTTATAATGACCTAACAACCAGACAGTACTGTTTCTGATTTACATGGGTTGTTGAAAACAAGTATTTTGTTTTAGTGTGTCCAATTTTTATTCTTTGGATGTTTTTCTTGTTTTGTTCATTAAAGAATGAAGAAGACCCAACTTTGACTTATCGCCAGATAGCATTCGGGTCATATTTCTCCTAAATGTTCGTGAATCTTGGCTTAGTTCGTCTTGTCGTCTTTTATATTTATACTATCTGCTATCTCTCTCCCAATTCACAGAACATGAAACCAGTGGTGTGGCAAAGAATGATCAGAAACAGGAACAGATGTTACTCCAGAAGATGTATTTAATGCTTGACAATAAGAGAAAGGTAGTGATTCACTTGCCAGAAAAACATGTTGCTTTTGTCACAGACTATAAATAATGAACTTGAAGTTTAAAATAGAGGAAAAAATATTTTTTATAACCACTTGGTTTAGAGCCCCAGTTGAGATGAAAGAATATTTGCTTTGCTTTAAAAAAAAAATCTTTTAAAATTCAGTGATTAATGATGAATTTATTTCACTTTGTTTCTTTTTCTCCTTTTAGGAAGTAGTACACAAAATAATAGAGTTGTTGAATATCACCGAACTTACCCAGAAAGCCCTGATTAATGATGAACTGGTGGAATGGAAGCGCAGACAGCAGAGTGCCTGCATTGGGGGACCCCCCAACGCTTGCCTCGATCAGTTGCAGAACTGGTAAGGTTCTTGAAAGTGGAAAAGTGGCAGCTGACTGGCTAACCATATAAACTCAGTGCACAGTTGAGTGGCATTAGTTGAATGGACCTGTCAAATCCTTGGTTTAGAGTTTGACGTGGTCCAGCTTTCTGTGGAGGACGAAAGCAGGAAGGAGCCACCAGGAAAGGTTTCCAAGAGCATTCGGACTTGCACTGACTCTTGATAGTGAATAGGAGTACTTCATGTAGACCAGGAGGACAGCATAGAGAGGCACACGGGAGGGGAGGCAGGACACAAACGAGGCCTGCAGTTCTGCATTTTGAATGGCTGGAGAGGGGTGCCTGGAAGGGCAGGAGGAAAGTAGAGTTGGCGAGAGGCTGGCGCCTGGTTGTGGAGGTTCTCACACCATGCTGGGAACAGGACTTTATTCAGTGGGCACTGGTGAGCCAGGCAGGCCTTTTATTTAAGTGGATGTTTATTTCAATGATTTTTTGTTTAGAAAGGTCACTCAGGCAACAGTCAGGAGGGTAGAAGAGAGGTAGAAAGACTAGGTGGGCTACTATGAGCATATTAGTGTAGTCCAGGGGAGACGGACGAGATCTGACCTCGAATCAAATAGAGGGGATGGAAGACGTGGAATCAGGGATATGAAGGAATGGTGGCCTGGAACAGTTCCCAAGGGCCCAAGGAAAAGAGATCTCGCAGATGATTTTCTGAATTGCTACTTTTTTAAAAAAATTCACAATTCATATTCAGCTATTTATTCTTATTCTGTGAACTGCCTGCCCTTATCCCAAATTTCTGTGGGTCAGAACAGAGATTCCCAGCCCAGTGTGCCCCATGTGCCTTAGGAGACTCTGTCCCCGGAGCTCTCCAGGGCCCAGGGACACTCTGGGTTGTCTGGAGCCCCCTAGTGGTCACTTTAGACCACAAAGAGCCTATTCCTGAGGCGCAAATGCCCTCCATCATCCCCCACTGTGCTGTACAGGTATTGTTATTTTCTGGTGTGCCAAGACCCAGACAAACTTGGGAAGCGCTGGGTTCGAATTTCTCAGGAAATCGCCCACCCCCATCTCTCTGCCTTCTCATTTCATGGCCAAGGGCCGCTTTCTCTGTGCTTGGAACTGGATTAAAGGAATGACACCACAAAGGGAAGGAGACGTCTTTCATTGAGGAGAAGATTTTTTTTTCTGTCATTACTCCAGGCAAATACAGTGACACTTTCACAGCCTGATTTGGTTCAGAGGCCGCATCACCGTTGGCAGTTTACTGTGAGGAAGGAGGAACCCGAAAGCAATTGCTAGGTTTCCTCCTTGGTTTATATTTTGAGTATCTAGATGAAGCATATTGCCTTCTTTCAGTACAGTGAAGCAATAACCTTTGTTTCCTCCTCTCCTCCTAACTCAGGCCTAGCAGCTCCTCTGTGTTGCTTCCATAGCCTCCAGGCTGCTCTCTCACTACTCACTGTCCTGATATAAAATCTAAAGGGGCCCTTCACTGCCCTGCATCACCTCTGATGGCGTCTGCTTTGCCGTGTCCCCGTCTCTGCCCTCCTCTTTGCCCTGTCCCTTTAAATCCCAGTTATCTTACAGGTCAGTTGAAGTCACAGTTCCCCTAGAAGCCACTGCCCCTATCCATCTCTCCTTAGGTCCCTCTCAGCGGTGTGCAGAGGTTTTGGTCTGGGCTATAATCAGTCAGCACATGTTAGTTTTTTTCTCCCCACATCACTTCTGAACACCACTATGTGCCTTGTTCTTCGTTTCTCCTTGCAGTGAGGAGTGCCGCCGGGTGGATAATGAATGGCACGTGTTGCCTGTGAAAATCCCTTGTTGGTGTCCGTGATTCTCTTTAATCCAGGCTGCTTTGGGACTGTTTCTGATTGAGACCCCTGTGTCATGTACCTTCCCAGGTTCACCATCGTTGCAGAGAGTCTGCAGCAGGTTCGTCAGCAGCTTAAAAAGCTTGAGGAATTGGAACAGAAACTCACCTATGATCATGACCCCATCACAAAAAACAAACAAGCCTTATGGGACCGCACCTTCAGCCTCTTCCAGCAGCTCATTCAGAGGTAACTGAGGGAGAGTTATTTGTACCTCCTTGCAATATTTTACCCAGAGGAAACATTTATGGAAATTCAAATAATTTAGAAGGGTTTAATGGGTTATATAAATGTTTCATGGCCAGTTAGCTCTTCCTGAATTCCTCGTTTAGGCCAATTGCCCTTCATCCTTGTGGCCACTTACACTGGGGACTAGTAGTAAATTGTACTCCTCTTTTCTCCGTAGCTGGTCTGTGCTGAGACCTGTGACTTCTAAGCTCCTGATATCTGTCCTCTCCTTCCATGGCTTCATCTCGTTTCAGGCTTTCAAATCGGGTCTCCTCATTTCTTACTTAGTAGCCTCCCAAGTGATCCCCTTCTCAGCCTCTTCCTACTGAGTCCCTGTGATCTGACGCTTTTCCAGAGCTGAGTTCTATCTGGTTCTTTGTCACTTGCTAATCCACGTGGAGCCCCTCAGCTGGACACTAATGTCCCTCGCCCATAGCCTGGCCCTTAGCTGACCCCTAGAGAGGCAGCTTCCACACATGCCCCATATCCGGGCAGACTTGACCTCATGCCCACCCTATCCATTTACTTCTCCGTGTCTCTCCTATTTCCTCCACCTCAAAGCCTTCTTCTCTTGTACCAGTTTTCAAAACTGCATTATCCTGAAAGTTTCATCTTATGTCTCGTCAGGAAATCTTCCCACTAGAGTTTCCAATCAAATGTTATCCCCTTTCCAGATCTGCACCCTTCATCCCTTGTTCCTCTCCCATTCTGGATTTTATTGGGTAGCTGTCGACCTATTTCTGTTATTTTTGTTGTACAGTGGAAGGTCCTAGAAGACAGAGACCTTTGTCATCCTTTGTCCCCTGCCAGGCCTGTACACAGTGCCTTGCCCACGGGAGGGTTCTAAATGTGCATAATTGATAAATAAATGGTACTAAGTACAGTGGAGTTCATATTGCAAAGTTTTTTTATGCTAACTTTACATAATAAAAATGTCTTTGGTTCCCTGTGGTTACTGTCCAGATAAGAATGCCTAGATGTTGGATTTTGAAATAATCAAGGGCATTTACTTGGGTTTTAGGGAGCAAATTTGATTCTTGATGCAGATTTGTAAATGACCATAATCTAATTCAGGGTTTTCATTGTTGAAGAGTATCACAGGTCACTATAATTACTCCGTTTTTGTTGAGTGCAAGTTAGATTTTGGGATTTCTTTACTGACAAACTAGAAAAACCTCACTTTATTCATCCCACTTATTAGAATCTTTCAAACTATTTTTAAGTTTGTCCCCCTTTCCTCTTAAGGGAAAATAATTTTTTACTGCCTCAACCTTAATGGAAATGCTAATTTATCTTCACTTTGCTGGGTATTTACAGCTCATTTGTGGTGGAAAGACAGCCCTGCATGCCAACTCATCCTCAGAGACCACTGGTCTTGAAGACTGGCGTACAATTCACGGTGAAGCTGAGGTAATAAGGAAAAGCTGTAACCCCCCTAGGCCTCCTATTACATTGTTTGCACTTTCACAACACTGTTATGTGCTTTAAAGGGAACAATTTTACAGTGGGCATTTTAATATGAATTCTTATTTAGAATATCTGAGTCTTTCATATTCAAAATAGAAATAAAACAGGTGTATATGTATATACACAAACACACCTTCTTTTTCTCCAGTTGTAAATTCAGTCCTCCCAGAATTTTGTTCGTGTCTACACAAATATATAAATATGTCTTTATATTTATTTGTGCATATATACTGGTGTGTACATATATGTTATATTTTAAACACAGATACACACATATGCACACAAATTTACATGACATACAATATTTCATGTTTAAAAACCAGGGTTCTACTAGATATATTGCTTTGCAGCTTGTTTTTCTCCTTGATAGTAAACTATAGAAATGTTTCCACATGGGAATGTGAGGCTTTATTTTTTTCTCTCAAATGGCTACATTCATTTAGCTGTTCCTCTGCAGATGAGCCCCTCGACTCTGAAGAGCTGCACTTGCCTTCAGTATTTTCCTAGTCCCATTTTGTGGGTGCTTCTCAGTGCTGCTGTTCAGGGTGCAGCCTCCTGGCTGCCGGGTGTTACAGTCACACTCAAGCACTCGCAGGGCCCTAGAACTCATAGCTGGAAGGGGCACTAGAAATCTAATGCCATCCGCCTGCTCCACTGAACGGAGCAGACCAGAGACTGGCGGAGCTCCTTCCACGGTGTCCAGCTCAGCAGAGCAGGCCATGCTGGAGCCCAGTGCGCCTTCCTTCCATCTTTCCACACCACCCTGGAGTGATTACACATGTGATCCTCATTCCTGATTATGGGTGATAGTTTTTATTTTCTTTCAACAGGACAAACATTAGATACAAATTTTAATAAAGGTAATGTTTGTTATTTTTTACCCATATCATTGGCCAAAAATTGAAAATCTGATAAAAGCCACTGTTGGCGAGGCGATGTAGGGAAGCCAGGTACCCTCACTAACTGTGGGTGAGAATGTCAAATCAGTGCTGCTCGCTGTCAGAATGTAACGTTGCAGTGTTGTCCAGCAACTACACAGCAAGGAATTTATCCTGTAAATACACTTAAAAAAAAATCCAAGTCGACATGTAAGGGTGTCAATTCTGTTATTTGTAATGACCCAAGACTAGAGGGGATGTTATTGAAATGTTCGTTGATAGGGAATTGGTGTAATAAATTGTAATAGATAATTTTTTAAAGTAATAGTGACTTTTGTTTTTCTTTCCAGACTGTTGGTGAAATTGCAAGAGCTGAATTATAATTTGAAAGTCAAAGTCTTATTTGATAAGTAAGATTTATTTAATATTATCTAAGATATGTGTACTATTGAAATGCTGGTTTTGTTAACCAAACACAGATTTATGCACTGGGGCCATTTGGAAGTGATCCCAGAGATTTAAATTGATAGCTCCCATTCTGGATGTTGGGAACTTCCCCTAGAGCCGGTATCAGTATGTCTGTGCCTTTTTAGGCTGTCAGTGAGCCAAAATATGAGTATATTTTATGTGTATGAGTTTATAACGATCAAGCCTTGAAGCAGCCAGACCTGGTGCACCGTCCTCCTCCTAGGCCGTCCCCAGAGAAGGGGCATTTAGTCACACACAAGCCGAAGATCCTCCAGGCTGCAGTGATTCTGCAGCCAGTTGTGGGATTGTTTCTGGAGTGAAGTTGGCAGCATTTTGGGGTATGAAGAGGTCTTTGTAGAGCCTCTTGGATCCTTCCTTGTATCTTCTGGGCAGTAGGGCCCAGGAATGGGCAGGATCTTGCACAGGGGTCTAAATGGAGCCGGCCCATCCCGTTTTGCCTTTAGACCCTTGATGCTTAGCACTGACTTCGCCACTTACATTAAGGAACAAAATGGCCTCCACATTCCTTGGCATATTTAATGCTTTTGTATAACACATTGGTTTTAAAACTGTTTATGATAATCCAAATAATTTTTCTCTGGCTTTTTGTCTCTTTCCACTCCTGTAACAATATTCTTCCTTATAACACAGTCTGTGCCTTTGTCTTTCCTGCCATCATCTTTGGTTTTTCTGTGTATCAGTTAGCTTCTGCTGCATAACAAATTATCCCAAAACTTAGTGGCTTAATACTCCAAAACTTATTATTTCTCTTATTCTGTGGGCTATAGGTGGTTCTTCTGGTCTGGGCTAGCTTGTTTGTTGCTGGGTGGTCTGGTTACAGTCTGAGGTTTCAGCTGGGATAACTGAGCCGTTCTCCATGAGGCTATGAAAGAGGCTACCTGGGTGTTTTCACATGGTGTTGTGTTCCAAGTAGGTAAGAGGAGCAGCGTTGGGGCTAAACTTAGAACTGGTACAGCATCACTCCCATTCATCCTGTTGGCAAAAGCAAGTCAAAGCCAGCTGAGATTCAGGGGACAGGGAAATACATTTTCTCTCTTGAAGGGAAGAGCCTCAAAGATTTTGTGGCCTTTGCAGTTTACCACGGTCTACTTTAGCTCAGTCTCTCTTTTAGATTGTGCTCTTTGTCTTTTCTGACTGTTCCAGCTCTGAATTTTCTTCTTAGTGTTGACAAGGCAATTTTGTATCATACTGTTCCATTTATTTTAAATTCTTTTTTTTTTTCAAACAAGGGAAAAGGGGTCATTCTCATAGCTAATGGTGATTGTCATTCACAAAAACATTGAACTTCTAGTTGAGATATGAAAGGAAGCTAACTCATTTCACTATGAGTGTGCTAATGATTTCTAATCTTTGCCTACGCCTAACTGATACTTTGCCCAGAACATGACATGGTGATGTGTTTATATAAGATGCAGGGTCTCTTGAGCTTTAACTTCTGATTTAAAACTTAAGCTTGACAGTTTTCCCAAATAATTAACTATTCTGGTACTTTCATGAAAGCATCAAGGATAATAGAGAATAAAAATACGGGTTGAGCTATCCCTGGAAGATCTGTTTGGTTCCTTCACAGCAGAGCAGTGCTCTCTGCTGAATCCCCAGGTCTTAGCACAGTGCCTTGCACAAAATAATTGCTCAATAAATAATGATAACTGAATTCTACATTTATTGGGGCTGTGCTATGTTCTCTTTTTACCTATTAACTAGTTTACTCCTCACAATATCCTGTATGGTTAGTGATGTTAGCATGTTGTACAAATGAGAAATGTGAGGCCCAGATAATTTATTACACAGTAATATTTGGCAGAACTGGTGTTGGGAGTTAGTGAGTGAATAAAAGGGCAGAAACCCACAGGTACAGATTTATTTTTTTATTGATCTTTTATTTATACGTGTACTTTTGTATTTTTCTTAAAGCTCATTTCAAAATTTAAATACACATATATGATTATATATATGTTTGGTGTTTTTTTTTTGCAGAGATGTGAATGAGAGAAATACAGTAAAAGGGTATGTAAAGTACTTTGTACTACATTTTATATCTTGTTTGTTTGTTTGTGTGTTTGTTTAATAGTTCCAAGCCTTTTAAGTGTTTCTACCCTGTATTGTTTAGATTCAGAAAGTTCAACATTTTGGGCACACATACAAAAGTGATGAACATGGAGGAGTCCACCAATGGAAGTCTGGCGGCGGAATTTCGACACCTGGTAGGAAGACCAATTTTCCCCATTTACGTTGTGTCTGGTGTATTAGGACTTTGGACAGTAAGTGGGATGTGGAGGGCACAGCCTAGGAGGACACTTTCTAGGGTTTGTGGCTGGTGCTAGTGAAGTTACTCCTCCTTATCCCAGAATTCCTCACTCTGTTTTCAGCTCTCTCTCCCAGACATACTTCTTCTGGGGTGCAGTGATCTCAGTAAAATAGTCCATAAACCAGTGCGCACATAAATTATCTGCACTTGGTGCCTCTACAACCTCAGGGGTAACTCATTCTAGACTCTTGTATTTTCTCAAAGGTTGTTATTCCTCCCATGTCCTGGCTGTTTCTTCTCCCCTCTCTAAGTGTGGCAGACCCCAGGAGTGTCTCCTCAGCCCCTTCTTCATATTCTCCTGCCTGGTGGTCTCGCACAACTCCTGCCTCTGCTGCGTTGTCTCAGAGGACTAGGGTTGGTTCCACCAGGCAGCAGACACCCAGGGGGAGGCTTGAGGTGCATGGTGCCTTCTCGCCTGCCTCCATGAAAACCCTGGAAGCCAACTGTACTGAGCCCTGTGCTCTTTCTGGGCCAGAGCCTGTGGGGAATTTCAAAGTATCCTTTTCACTGGAGACCATCTCCTGAACCAGCAAAATCATAGCCAGGACGCTAGACTTTCTGTGAGAGCCTCGGTCCAAACTCAGGAGTCTGAGGATGTCCACAGCTGTTCTCAGGGCTCTAAGTTGCTCCTTTGAAGCCTCAAGGACTGAAGTGTTTTTGAGGGCAATCTTAGTTGGGCCTGGAGTTGCCGGGCCTAGCCTGGAAGACTCTATCGGGGGTTGGAGGTTGGGGGACAGGAGAAACTGTGCCCTGAGCCTGGGGAGCATGAATCAGCCAATGAAGGAGATGGGGAATCATTCAGGAAAAGTTTTCATAGGGGAAAGGAGCAGGATAAAATTCTCTGGGATCCTTCTAAACTCTGTGGTGTTCACATGGTATCAGGCGCTGGGGAAAGGCACTCCTGTTCATGAATCCACAAAATTCATCATTTGTTCAGAATTCTTACAATAATTGCATATCCTTTCTTCTTTCCACGTCCTGACTTTGGCTTGACTTGTAAATGAAAATAGCAACTTTGACAATTATTGTGTCATTTACTAAGATGGTTTCTTGTTTTATAGCAACTGAAGGAACAGAAAAATGCTGGCAACAGAACTAATGAGGTAAGAGTCTGTCTCTGTTGTGAATGGTCTCTGATTAGCAGGTCCTTTCAGTGAGGTTGGTTCAGTGCCCTGGGGGCCGGGACACCTCATAGAGGCATTCAGACCCAGGAGGGAGAAGCAGCAAATGAGTTCGGAACTTGGTATGTCTGTGATAACCAGAAAAACACTCAGATTTCATGCTTCAGGGTTTTCAGATTTCGCACACAAATTTACTGGACCCTCACAGCCAACCCCGTGGAGCGGGGATGGTGGGCTTTTGTGTTACTGACATGTCACAGGTGAAGAAATTGAATCACAGGAAATTTGTAGGATTTAGTTAAGGGTGCACAGGGATTTACTGTCAGAGCTGGAACTAGAGGCCAGTTTTATGACTGCCATGCCGAAAACCAAGTGAGCCAAGAGGGTTTTCCTGCCCTCACATTCCCTACCCAGTGGCATCCTCTTTCCATCAATGTCCTTTTCAGAGCCAGATCCTTGAGGATTTTTTCTGTCTGTGGTGCATTCAAAAATGAACTGCACAGGGCCAGAATATCTGCAGTTGTTTTGGTTTGGAGCGTTTTCATCCCTTGGGTCCACATAAGCATGCAGTCCTTCCACACCACGACCAGTAGAGGTCGTGTGGTACAGCGAGACTGGTACCGGCCTGGGCAGTGCAAAGACTCACTGTTGTCTGGCCCTGGTTTGGACCTTTGCTGTCTTCGTGATCTCATTGAGTTTCCTCTCCTGTAAACAGGGATAGCGGCTGCACCTCTCTGGTTCTAAGTTGTGTGATGCTCGCAGGAGATAATATGTAGCACCTCTCTGTTTCTAAGTTGTGTGATGCTTGCAGGAGACACTTTGAAAACTATAACATTTCTACCCAAACCAAAGCACTTTATGACTCACCAGGCTTATGCAAATGAGCCCTTCCAGTATATAATCACGCCTGGAATGTGTGTGCACTTCCCAGTCCCCTGTGTGCCGGAGGTGCCCAGCTCACGCCAGGTGGGGCTGTGGTGGGCAGAGAGGGGCTGAGGGCCAGGAAGTCTTAGGTTACAAATAAACCCAGTAGAAGTTGCTACTCTCCTTTCTACATTGCTTTCCCTTAACCCATAGCCCTTGCCATAATTTCCGAAATCTTGTCTTTGAGAGAACACTGAGATAGTCACAATAATTAAATCTGGGACAGATTACTGAAAATTGGAATCTTCTTCTGAATTGCAGGGGCTTGGGCTCAGGCTTTCTGCAGCCTGTTGCAGGGCTCATTAGGTTCTTAGAGAAGTAGCAGGATCCGTGAATGGATCACTATATTCCTTTTTCTCCCCCTTTCTCTCTTAAGGGCCCTCTCGTCGTTACTGAAGAGCTTCACTCCCTTAGTTTTGAAACCCAGCTGTGTCAGCCGGGTTTGGTCATTGACCTCGAGGTAAGACTTACATGGCCCACATATGGAAAACTTGATTCATTTTTCCTTTAATCGTTACATGTATTTTTATTTCTCAATTTTTGTGTTAGAGATATTTACCTAATTGCTAAAACACAATGATACGTTTCAGCTAATATTTTTAATTTAATGATTCACAAAGCTACATAATTGAATTAACCTCCACATTCTGTAAGCTACGTGTTACAGTTGAGATGATATCCTGTTGGTGTTTATGTGACGCATTGAGACTCATTTCTTGACTGAAAGGTATATCAAAAAAACTGAACAAAAGAACATAACTTTACAGTTTTAATTTTCAAGTAGAAAGTATGTGCAAATTTACAAATAATCCCTCGCTTAGTTTTGAGGCTGCACAGTGGTCCGAAGGTGATAATTCTTTGATTCAGATGATTTCAAAGTCTTTATCCTCTTTTAGACGACGTCTCTGCCCATCGTGGTGATCTCCAACGTCAGTCAGCTTCCAAGTGGTTGGGCTTCCATCCTGTGGTACAACATGCTGGTGACAGAACCCAGGGTATGGAAAACATGTCTGCTTTCATAACAGAGGGTTACCAAAGATGTGTGCTCTAGCTTCTGCATATCCAAAGAGCCCTTACAGGCCACATATTGAGGGACAAGTGATATAACTCAAGTGGCATTGCCAAGGATCATGGGTAATTCTGGAAAAGTAAAGCATGTGTATGTGTTAGATATGAGAATTAGGATTTTCTTCTTATGTGAATAAGCTCAGACAATAGATGATTTAATATAACTTTTATTATGGAAGAGAACCTTTATTATTATTTAGGTAAAATGTATACATCTGCTAAGCATGCTCCATTTTTAGAGTGTGATTAATTCTAGTTGATTCTCATTATTCACTGTACTTCGGTTTTTTAGTCACTGTGAACACTGATTTAACAAATATTGAACCCCGAATAAGGCATTTGATTTCTCCAAGCCGCTGGTTACAACTTTTTGTTGATACATAACCTCGTTTATGTGCGTGTCTGTTTAAAGATACTTTAGCTAATATATTTGTTGATCATTAACACCGAACTCGTGACCGACATCACTGTAACTTGGGCCCAAACAAAGCCTGTCTAACACCTGTATATTCTTAAGGCACCTCAGAGCCTTCTTGCACCAGGAACATCAGACAGCCTTTCAACACGACACTTGGGGAACATTTTAAACAATGAAATCAACAAAACAACACAAAAATGCAGGAAAAAATGGCACTATTTAAGTAGACCTTGAAATGGAGCCTATTTATTGTATGAAAGATGAAACAAGAAGACAGAATCCCGCTTTGTTTGACCTCAACTGGAAACATACATGTTGGGTGACTCAGATTTTTCACCACTTAGTGTGTGGCCATGACCATGAATAATGAGTGCAAAGGTGCCCTGAGTATTGATTTTGGAGTTACAAGTAAATTTTGGGAGTAGATGAATTCACAACTAATGAGAATCGACTATTTCTCTGCTACTGGGAAAACTCGTGTGTCACAGAAACTGGAACTGAACTTGGGGACAAGTCCATGTTTTAGTGCCTCGCTTGTGACTGGAGGTCCTTCGGTAACCCTTAGCTTTTGGGTGTTTCCTTTCTAGAATCTGTCCTTCTTCCTGAACCCACCTTGTGCACGATGGGCTCAGCTTTCGGAGGTGCTGAGTTGGCAGTTTTCGTCTGTCACCAAAAGAGGTCTCAGTGTGGACCAACTGAGCATGCTGGGAGAGAAACTTCTTGGTATGAGCCTATTCACTTGTTATGTATATAAAATTGGAAATTCATGAAAATATCTCTACGTGCTCCTTTCCCCTCTTTGTTCTCTATTTTGTTCAAGGAAGAAGAATGTTAAATTCTGTTGGCTTTTCCAGCTTATTGTATAGTTAAGTGAGCATTATAACTCACCTTGGAAAGGGATCTAGACCTGATAAAAGATTTAAATGAAACATTTCCCCCTTATCTCATATTAATATTTCTGAGCAGGGTTCCTAAGAGAAAGATTTTTGAATTATGTCAAGTGTGTTACTTGTGGCTAAAATAAGTTTTTTGATGAGCAAGATGAAGTCTTTGTAATCTTGGGGAGAAAAAATTAAGTCCCCAGCATGGTAAGATTAAGGTCCTGGGGCTGCCCACTGCACTCAGAAGGCACTCAAGTGGCCAGGTAAAGGAGACACTGTCCACATCAGGACACCCCTGGATTAGCAGTTTTGCCTGATTGGACATGGTCCCAACCATGATAGATAATTCCCTTTCAGTAGCTAATGCCATGGATTTATTAGTCTTCCACGCTAAGCAAGTCAAAGACTGCTAGTCTCAAGGTCACGTCTTCAATGAGTGAGAGTATGTGCACTATTTCTTTAAAAATCCACCGGCAACTTTTTTTTAGATTTGCGTTTTGTATGGCAGAACTGCATAAATTGCAAACCCCAGGAGGCTCTCCCTAACCCAATGGCTTGCAG
Organism: Rhinolophus sinicus; assembly: GCF_057876585.1. NCBI lineage: Eukaryota > Metazoa > Chordata > Mammalia > Chiroptera > Rhinolophidae > Rhinolophus > Rhinolophus sinicus. The sequence continues at coordinate 175,388,074 of NC_142517.1, read as the reverse complement.
CAGTACCTTCTCTTTGCCATGTAGATGTCACCGTGGAGGTCTTGTGCTATTTAATTAATTCTCCTTATTTGGGGAGAATTAAGAAAGATCTCTCTTTTGCTTGTCATGGCTTCTTTGTGGTTCTCTTTGAGGAGAGATGATGGGCTCACCGCCTCTTATGGCCTGGACTGCTTTAATTGTGTAGCTAATAACCCCTAGGCTTCCTTCCCCTCTCTCATTTTTCTCGACCTCCCTGAGCCCACGTGCTGTTTGGAGGAACACTGAGGGAAATGCCTACTTAATATCTAAAATAAGCTTGTAAAGTCAAGTCAGTTAAATAGGTCACCTAGGAGTGATCTTGGTCTCAGTTAGAATAAAAAAACAAAATAAAATCCCTCTTTAGAGTCAACGGGGGGGAGGAGACTTGAGGAAGGAGAGGGAGGCAGTGGGAAAACATATTGCACAAGGACGGACCACACTGAAGCTTCTCCAGAAAGTGCTATTAATTAGCATTAATGTACCTGAAACCACGTACATAAACCTTCCTTTGTTGGATGTTGGCTCTTTTCTTTGAGAGCAAATTCAAGAGCCATCAGTCCAGCCAGGGCTTCAGAATCAATTTCTGTTTCCTGAAAAAGATTATTTCTGTTTGTTTAGGTCCTAATGCTGGCCCCGATGGTCTTATTCCATGGACGCGGTTCTGTAAGGTGGGTCCTGTCTGGGTTTTATACTCTCCTAGTCTTTTTCACTGTCTGCTGAAGTTCTCGTATTTCTGATTGTGGTAGTTCTTAACTATGTGCTTATTTTGGCACGTGCCTCTCATCCATGGAACCCCTAGGGCAAGTTGTTTACTTTCCTTTCGCACAGCAGGTTGGTCTCCAAGTGTGAGTCTGACAGGAAGCGCCTGCCTGGGTGATAACATTCTTTCATATCCAAAATGAGTCTTCTGTTCGTTCACACCGGCCCCTTTGGCAGCATTTTAGCCCTGTCCATGAGAAATGTGTGCTCCATGCTGGCGTGGACAGCCTGGCAGGCAGATGAGTTCCCCCAGCCAGCTCAAGCAGGGGGATCCGTCAGAAGGAAAACTAGGCCCCGCTGAGGTCACCAGACAGTGTTGATGAGCTTTGCGCTACTAGAATTTACTAGTGCGAGGGCAGCTTTTGTTTTGTGATTCTCCCTGGAGGTCATTCCCTGGCTGGCTGGCTACTGTTTGCAGAGGGAAGCAGAGGCCTCCCAGGAAATGGAGAGCTTGGTGTCTGGATGCCAGTAAGAGGGGAGGGATGGCTCTGGCTCTGGTAGCTGGGTATAATTTGCAAATTAAAATTTGATGGTGGGAGGAGGCATGGTAAGTCACTATTAGGATTTTCTTGTTCTTAATATGTGCACTTATTTACTTGCAGGAAAACATAAATGATAAAAATTTTTCTTTCTGGCTTTGGATTGAAAGCATCCTTGAACTCATTAAAAAACACCTTCTGTCTCTCTGGAATGATGGGTAAGGGCTATTGATAGACGTAATTTTGAAACATAGTTGTAGCACACCCTCCCCTATTGCATGGCTTAGACAGTCCTGACCCAGACAGACTTCATTATTTGCCAAGACTTGTCTGCATCTCACAGAAGTGGAGGTTTACAGGCTGTCCCTTCAGAACTTCATGATAATTAAACTTATACTTTCAGATTAAACTTACACTTTCATAGTAGATGTATGAGTATTTTCAAAGCTGAATTTGAAAAACTCTGCCATTCATACATTCATTCATTCCACAACAGTTTTTTGAGTACCTACTCGGTTGCTCCAAGGAAGGAAGAAAAAACTTTAACTCAGTAAATTGTTTCTATCTAACTTATTCCCTGGGTTAGTTGGTATTTCAGCAAAGGCTTTAACTTGATCAAAAGTGCTAGAATGTGAAAACGTGTTGTCTGAGCCTTCTCTCCAGTGTAAAAGATACATACATTCAGACATTTTCCTGGCCTTTAAAATCATCAAGTGAAAATAAAAGGCTCAGTAATCCAGCAAGTATTTATCATCTGTAGCGTCCTCCTGGCACCATGTTAATGATTGTTTTTGGACTTCAGTGTATATATGTATGTCTACATAAAATGCTTCCTGAAGTGTCAATTGAACAGATTTTAAAACATCTAAAATAGTCCATCCATTTTTATCCTGCGTTCTTCTGTCAAGTTCTAGTCATTTTGATTTGTAAGTTAACGTGAAAATTAAAATCATGACTGAACCTCACAATTCCTCTGTCCGTCCCTTTCCACATCCAGGTGTATCATGGGCTTCATCAGTAAGGAGCGTGAACGTGCTCTGTTGAAGGACCAGCAACCTGGGACATTCCTGCTGCGGTTCAGTGAGAGCTGCCGGGAAGGGGCCATCACGTTCACGTGGGTGGAACGGTCCCAGAGTGGAGGTGGTAAGTGAAGGCACCTGCACACACAACCGATTCGAACCACGTGTGCGAAAGCCCTTCTTCATCACTGTAAATCAACTCGTACAAATAATGAGCTTTTGACATAAAATCACAGATCCTATACTTACCCCGACTGAGCCTTTCAGATAGGATTTAATACATCACCTTGAATATTTGTGCTGCATTGCCTGGAACATATTGTATACTGTGCAAATGATGGTTTTTAAGTGACAAGGCCACATTCTTTCCTTTATCTGTAGACAAAAGATGTGGGGCGGTGTGACTGACAACGATCTCTTGGGAGGAAGCCCATTGTGCACAAGCATAAGCCTCCAGCCTCACTGAGGGCTGTCCCGCGGGAAGGGCAGACTCGGGCCATCCTGGGGACTGGGTGCAGCCTCTACCCTGCCTTCAAACAGAGCAGTTGCAAGTGTGTCTTTGTGCTATTTTGGGTTTCTATTTAACCCAATGAATCCATGGCTAAAAAAATTCCTAAAACCTTAACATTATGAAACAGGTTTCTGAGGAGGAGGCCGAACAGTGGACATGAGAGAACAATAAAGACAAACTGGTTCCTTTTCATTGTTGCTTGTAGTTTGCTCTGTTTGAAGGACTGGTGTATTCCAGGGACATTTATGCTTTCGGTGGGAAGATGCAAAAAGATGGCATACTATTCTTGTTCTTTTTATTATTTTCTTCTGCTTAAAAAAACAGGAGAGCTGGGATTAGAGCTAGTATGGACAGTAGATATTAGATACTGCCCTTTTCTTTTTCACCCCCAGTAGTTCTTTTCTGAACTAGCTGAGAGATGGAGCTGGCCAACCGGGCAAAGATGAAGAGAACTTTTGGCAACCAGAAAGTTTAAGCAGGGCAGTGCCAGCTACAAAGTTTTAGGATGCCAGCGTTTTCTGAAGTTCTAGGGCAGAGTCCCCAGGGAACCTGAACAGCAGCTTCTGGGGTGTGTGTGCTCAAAAATGAGATCTCCAATCACTTAAGGAAGCACAATTCACATGAGGTCTGGGAGAAATGAGACCAGGAGTGACTTAAACTGTGGTTTCTTACAATAAAGATTAGAGAAAAAATTAGCAAGTGGGATCTTTTTTGTTTGTTTTAAAAAGTTGTTTCCATGTATTGTCATCGTTTATTTTAATAAAAATTTATACTTTTCAATATGAAAAGAAAAATAAAGTGAGCTTATCTTTCAGTACCCTTAATCTCTGGCTTGAGCCAAGATGACCCAATTAGGAATTAGTTGTTTATCTGCTTGTGGGTAGCACATCATTGAAGCTGCATGCTTTTGAAGGTGTTTAATAAACTTCTTTTGGCTCGATTTGCAAATCTAAGGCAATAATGACAAGCAGTGTTGATAGTAATGTCTGCCTTCATTTTTCCTGTTTTTAAGAAAGGACTATAATTTATTTAGAAACAAAATAGTACTGTGTTGTAACTCCTACATTGTGATTAGTTTTTACCAGGTTCTCTCAAATCCATCAACTCTGCAGTGTTTTGTTTCTCTTCTTTATTGTTTTGTGATATTCCATGGGACTCACTTCGCTTTTCTTCTTTTTAGAACCTGACTTCCATGCGGTTGAGCCCTACACGAAGAAAGAGCTTTCTGCTGTTACTTTCCCGGATATTATTCGCAATTACAAAGTCATGGCTGCTGAAAATATTCCAGAGAATCCCCTGAAGTATCTGTATCCAAATATTGATAAAGATCATGCCTTTGGAAAATATTACTCCAGGCCAAAGGAAGGTACGTGGTGGTTGTGTTCTCCTTTTATCATTATCCAAAGGTTTTCTGGACACAGGGTTTAATCACACACACTACCCTTACCTTCCTACAAATGCAAGGTGCCAGCACAAACCCCACCCATGCTGTGTCATCAACCCACTTTCTTTCGAATTGGTAAAAGCAGGCTTTGAAAAAAATGGTATAAACACAGCACAGTTGAAACATGATACATTATTTGGCCTGATACAGCTGGTAAGAAAGAGTAAATGATTTCTTATTTTAGGAGTATTAGAAAAGTTCTTTTCTGGTCTTATGTACTTGTTACATTATTACTTTTTCTACATGGAATGGGGTAAAAGATAGGACCATCATGGCCAACTGATTTATGCCAGCCTGCTCCTATTATAATTGAGAAAACTGAGGCCCAGCAGAAGTACAGTGGTTCATTCAGGGTGACCCAATAAATTATTAGACCATGTTTTACTAGTGATGATTTTTAAGGGCAGACCTAGGCTTCGAACACAGGTCTCCTGCTTCTCAGTTTTCGCTGAATTGCATTTGAGAAAGTTGTGCAAGTTAGACTAGTCTGGTTTGGACCATGCCAAATCAAGCTAATTATTTTTCAGAATCAGAAATCTCAATATTAGCACAACTACTTTGGGGAGAAGATGCTCCCAGCTTACCTGGACAGCTGTGTACATTACACCAACCAGGCTAAGACCACTAAACCTGATACAGCTTCGCATATTTTGGGCTCCACCTTCTGTAGGCTTTCAAGCCTTGGAAAGAGAGCCACTTAGCTTGACTTTGGTAGTGAACTCTCCTCTTCTTTGATTCTAATTATTACTGCATTCCCGCCAGAATTTCAGGTGACTCAGGCAGGGGGACAATAACCCCTGAAAGTGACAGGACCCTATCTTGACAATCAAGAAAAACAGTAAAATTTTGATCGGAGAGAAAGTTGATGGTTCTTATTGTAATTTCTGCTAATGGAAAGTGTACACGTTGTGTTTGTTTCTAGCACCAGAACCCATGGAACTTGATGGCCCTAAGGGAACCGGATACATCAAGACTGAATTGATTTCTGTGTCTGAAGTGTAAGTGAACACAGAAGAGTGCCATGTTTAAGAGCCTCGAGCCAGCCCTGCTCTTAGCTGGGGCCTGTTGGAGATGCTTGCACTCTGCTGTCCCATGGTAATTGCAGCCGCCGCCATCACAGCTGGACTTGTTGGAAAGATCCTAATTAGAGATCCTGGTGTCACTGCCTATCAGCATTTTACTGCCTTTATGAAAAAAACAAAACAAAACAACAAAAAAAAAACCCCAAAGTTGTATTTAAAGTATATAAATGCTCCCCAAACTGATACTTTGAAAAAGTGTGAATAAAATGAACAAAAATCGATCAGAGTGGGAAAGTAGTTCTTTTCAATCTAGAAAAGGCCAAAGTAATGATTGAGATACATTTTTTATTTCCGCTTGCTTTTATTTTGTTGTTTCATTTTATAAAAGGTAGAAAAAAATTTGGAAAAGTCATTTTCAGTTATTTGGCCTGCAGAACTGTCTTGGGGTGAATGGATGTAGCCTTCATGTAAAAACACTCTGGAGCAGCTTTATCTGCATACACACCTCAAGGTAGGGATGAGGGACTCCCCAGACATTTCTCTGGTGCTTCTCGGGCCAGGGTAAGCCCTGAGGCATTGGCGTCTCAGGGTGACACTGCACACACTCGCACCCAGGGTTGACGAGGCAGAAGCGGCACAGGTTCTAGTCTGGCTGTCCAGTCTGGCTCAAGGGGCCGGGCTGGGGACCGGAACCTCCCGTTATCTGTTTTCCTAATCTAGGTGTTAATATTTCCTTTTCCTTTCTCCCCATTTTAGTCACCCTTCTCGACTTCAGACCACAGACAACCTTCTCCCCATGTCTCCTGAGGAGTTTGATGAGGTGTCTCGGAGTTTGGGTCCTGTAGAATTTGACACTATGGTGAGTACCACACTGGAGTGTTCTCAACTCACGCTGTGTGCTCTCTGAGGCGGGGGTCGGGGGCACCCTGGCCGACCCTGGGCCTGTCTGTAAGATACCAGGAGGAGCATAGAACCAAGAACGGGGTTTTTAGATTATCCACAAGTTGGAGCCTGCTGTACTTAAACAAGCTACATCATCACCGGGATTTTTATTCTTGGCATTCAGCACCTTCCAAAAAATAAGTGACATTTCAAATATTTAAAAGATCCCCCTCTGCGCTTTGACATCCATGTAGAAATTTCATAAAATTAAGGAACTAAGATTTCTCTGATAAGAAAATGTTTTCTTTTGTCCTGTTATTTCAGTGCTGTGTCTGGGTGAAGGAGTGTTATTTTTAGGAAGGGAGGGGACTAATGCTTGGTAATTACAATCATTATATAGAGACTCAGCTAGCAGTAATGAAACAATTTCACCTGCATTATGTTTGAGAACTAATTGGTACTGCTAGCACCTGGAGCTGGGAAGGACTTGCCAAGAGTTAAGGTTCCAAGAGTGAAACAGTTAATGAGTGTCCTGCTAGGAACAGGAACAGCATTTCGTACAAAACAGTGAATCTTCCTTTAGGAGAATGTTTTTCAGTATATCCAATAGCATTGCCTGTCTGTCAGCCTGAAATCCTTCCTCTTAAAGATTTTTGTGTGTGTTTTTTTTTTGGTTGGTTTGATTTGTGCTGATGCTGTTTTAAGCCCTTTTCCACGTGAAGCTATTCCAGTTGATTTTAAAAAAAAAATTGTTTAATGCTTAAAAACTTCCTTTTTGAGTCATTACTGGCCTTTCTTCATCACTGTGTACCTGGCCTGGCGCCTGGTGTTCGGTAATGAGCGAGGAAGACGACAGAGAAAGGAGAGGGAGAGGGGGTTGCTCTTCAAACATCCAGGGTCACAGAGCCACGTGTTCAGGGAATGCATTTATATGACATCAGTAATAGCCACTTACAGTCAAGCTTCTGGTGTGTGACTTTTTTCTTCGTCCTTTTTCTTCACTTGAAGAAACACAAGCTAAAATCTTGAATGTCCTTTCTTAGACCTTATTGATTGTAGAGGATGAAAAATATCACTTAGAAAAATGCTTAGGTCATGTAATAGCAAAACAGTTCTGTTCCTGTTAACAAGTGTAGAATGAACCTCTTACGGGGGTAAGGTCGCATCCTCTGCTGGAATGTAGCCCCCCCCGACTCTGCTGTAAAGCATCATTTCTAAGCCTGACACAAAAATGGCATAAATATAACGCCTATTCAGAATATGTCAGATAGATTGATGGGCCAGAAAATGGGCTGATCTTCTTTTACAACACCTTTGTTATTCCTGAGCCAGTCACCTTGTCACCATCACCACCATTAGTAGGGGACACTTGCTACACACTTACTGTGTGTACCAGCCACTCCACAAGTGGTAGCTTATTCAGTCCTCACAACAATCTTCTGTGTTAGGTATTATTTCTATTCCCATGTTTGCAGGTATGGAAAAAGAGCCCCTCTCACCCTCCCCCCGCAAAAATATTATATAACTTGTCTAAGATCAAATAGTAAGTGATGGAACGAATATTTGAAGCCACTCGGTGTGTTTCTAGAGTGCCTGCTCTTGTTCAGTATCCTGGGTTATCTCCCAGAGAAACCTAACTGATCTTATTCAAAACATGCTCCCTAGAGAGGCTGTTTGCACAGAACTGAGTACGTTTTATTCTGGTTTATTATGACAAAGGCAGTGTGGCCTTCGGGTGAGAGGCCTGTGTTTTGGATTTGGACATCAGAGTTCTAACTCTGTCATCACCATTATTCCCTGTGACCTTGAGAAAATAGGATGGATTAGTTCCCTCCATCTGTGCAAGCAGAGTGATTGCTTTTTCTGTGTTCTCAGAATAATGCTGTCAGAGCAGTTTGAATACTCTAAATAAATGCCAGGAAATGGTTTTGGGTCTCTGGATTCCCCGTCGCCATTCCATTCCATTCCAGCTGATTTAATTCATTTCATTTGTAGAACAAAATAAAAATGTAGACACACACACACACACACACACACACACACATCCCTCCAGATTAAAGCCATAGGATACTTAAAGAGCTAAAAGAGGCCGTAATTTGGGCACGGTACTGGTTAGATGAATTAAAAGTTGGATTAGTCTCCAAATTGGGTGGACTCCACCTTGACTGTCCATGGTTTACCTTTACCATGGAATTGGGACATACGCTCCGACATAGAATTACCTCTCAGAACTGGCTGTTTTCAGTCATGTCTAGAGGTCGCTGCTCTGGACTAGGGTGACCCTGAGGCTGACTGCCGCCTCAGGAGGGCCCCACGCTCCTCGGGAAATTGTCCAAGAGAGACAGAGCACCAGTGTTTTCTGCAGCATGACTTGATTTGTTTAGTCTGGATTTCCTGTACAGTCAGCTTTTTCCCCTGGGATGATATGAAAACCAGTTTACTCTCCTAGAGGCCTTTGGTCAAAGCTGGTAACAGGAACATTTATTGTGTGCTATTTTCCACGTACCATACTAGACATTCTACATACGTTATCTAACACAGTCCTTTCACTAGATCTCTCTACTAGCTGCTATTAGCCTCCTTTGAACAGATGAGGACCTTGCGGTTGACAGAGGTTAGTTCATGTGCCATGTCACACCGCTGCTGAGAGAGTGATAGCGTTTGCATCCAGGCTTTCTCTCTCCCTCTCCTTCTCCAAGTCCACGACTTTAACCACATATTTTTAGTGTCAGCCACTCTGAAACACAGGGAAAAACCTTCATTGTGCTTTTCATCCAAAACAATTTTCCTAAGAGCCCACTATGCACCATCCACTATTGAGTACTTGGGATTAAAAAAAACGGACTCCGTTCTCAAGAGGCTTGTCATACAAGTAGTGTGTTTCTATTGGTATTTGGAGCTGACTAATTCTGTGTGTGTGGGACTATCCTGTGCATTGTAGAATGTTTAGCAGCATCTCTGGCCTCTACTCACTAGATTCCCATAGCACACATAGCCCCACACCCAGTCATGACTGCCGGCGGACAGACTCCTCCCTGGTCGAGAGCACCTGGTTTGCAGGGAGAATCCCCCATGGCAGTGAAATCGGAAGTCAGTGCAGGCTGGCATTCTTCGGCGTTCACTGCCTGCAAGGTGCCCCATTCCAGGCAGCCGGGCAGGAGGCACTGCTGGGGACTCCTAGTGATTCTACTTCTCCAGCCATACCTAAAAGACATTCAGTTATTATTCCTACTGAGTGGCCTTTAAGGAAAATTCATCATTTCTCCCATGTCTCTCCCTCTGGCATACAACTCAGCATTGCCTCGCCCTTGTTTTGCATGAGCAGACTTGCCACGTTGCTCTGTCCCCAGACTTGAATAACAGCACAAAGCTTCATGCAGCCTGGATGAATCGACAGAACTAAGCCAGCAGGCTGCAGAGTAATAATTCATCAGCTTAAGAGAATATAGAAGGTCTTGATTAGTCCAGGAAAAATGACAGCACATGCTGAGGCTCTCTAATTCCATGGTGGTTATTTGCTATTGGAAGTGTCTTCCTACTACTCTGTTGTTGAACAGACAAGCAGTGTTAAATATATGAATCTGCATTTTACAAAATCAGTGTAATAAACTTAACCACGTTTTGTCTTTTTACAGATGAACGCAGTATAGAGCATGAATTTTTCTCCTCTTCTCTGGCGACATCTTTCCTTCCCTGTGATTCCCTCCTGCTGTTCTGTTCCTTCACATCCTGTGTTTCTAGGGAAATGAAAGGCCAACAAATTTGCTGCAACCTGTTGATAGCAAGTGGATTTTTCCCTAATTCAGAAACATCTGTTACTCTGGAGGGTTTCACGCATCTAATTAAAGGTAAAATTGAAAGGCCCTCTCCACAGAGTGGGTTTTGCAAATGAAAAACATCCAGATACACCCAAAAGAACAGGACTGCTAGACTGAGAGCGTGGGGAAAGGTCAGAAGTTTAGCAGCATCTAGCAAGTGCTCTGCATCACGTCAGTGCTCACTTGTTAATAGGCTGTTGGATCGGTTGTTTAGGGAACTTCTTCATGTAGGATTGGCAGATTTCTGTTCTGGAGAATCTTTATCTGTTCTGTTTTAAATATGGCTGGAAGTTTTCCATTGGTTTACCTGTGAAATAGTTTAAAGCTATGTTTCTCTAGAACTATATAACTCTTTATCAAAGGTACCCATCCTGTATCTGGGCAGGGGACAAACGGTGTGGTCTGTATTTTATTATATCTTCTACTGTGGCCATTTAAAGCTAAATTCTCTCTCTTGGGAGAAGTAGCTTTTCTGTTTGTTACGGCTTTATGATACTGGCTAATATCAATAGAAGGAAGTACATTTTCCAAATTTAGCAGTAGGATTTTCTGCTTAAACTTGAATATCCAAAGCTGAATATAGTTTACTTCATCATGGTCACTAGGAAATGAAATTGTCTTCATAGTTCTATCAAGGGAGCCAGTCTATTAACGACAGCTCTCTCGAGGCAAATCCTATTATTTTTCAAAAAGTTGAAATTAATCATAGATGTAGACAAATTCAAAATTTAATTCACGTTCTTAAATGGGTTAATTTGTCTTTATTTTATCAGCTGGTATTTAGTCTAGTCGTAAGATTTTCAAATTGAGAAGAAAAAATAGTAACTGAAAAATCATGAGCCAGAAATAATATGAGAATCAAATAATTTGAAAACTCATCCTGTGTAACTGCATTGAGAATTGCATGTTTTTCACTTATAAATGTGTTTTTCTGACAAATACATTTGCAGATTGTTGCATTATCTCCTGTGCTTTTTCTAGACCCCTTTTTGACTGATGGTGTTTTGTGAAGTGTGTTGTTCCTTACCTTCTTCCTTCGTTAGTACTGGCACAGAGAAGTGGTGTAGGGGGATGGCTTTGACAGGGTTCTTCCACACAACACTCAGCCTGCTCAGCCTGCTGTCTTTGTAGCTGCATCTTATTTTCCCACTGTCACCACCATTATATTACTGTGTCTATTTTAAAATTAAAGCTAACATATATGGATTGTATTAACTATAAGATGCACATGGTCCTTTGTACTGAACACACATGAAAGCCTCCTCTGTTTTTACATAAGATGGCATGACCTTACTGGGTTTGCATTGACTTTTGAAATTGAAATGATAAAGGAACCAAGAAGACAACATGAACAAAATACTGTTTCTAATTGCTGGTGTTTATTTGGTATATTTTTGCCCTTTGAGAATGATTTGGCATGGTTTCATTTTACTGCACTAGCCAAGAGACTCTCTTTACTTTTCAGAAGTATTAAAATGCTTAATAGCATTTGGTGTAAAGATTTTAAAAGTTACTGGCATTAAGTATACGTCTGGTGTTTTTCTCATTTTTAAAATTCATGATTAAACATAAACATGTCAGTTCTTATTTTATAATAAGATTAATAACACCATATTCCTGACTGTTGCCCTTTCTTACCCTGCTTATCACCAGAATTGCTGTTGCAGATTAAGATAGGTCAGTGGAAGAGATCAGAGAGGAAACATTATTGGAGCAAGCTGTAAGTATGTTGGTCTTGGTGACTGCAGCTGCCTCCAAATGCACAAATAATTTGGCATTTATTTAAAAATGAATCTCAGTACTGCTAATGTAAGTTTTCAAATTTAAAATATATGTAATAGGGGACGCTGTCTTGTCTCCAAAGCAGCCATCTAAAATCTACACCTCCATGATTAGCTATTACTGAGAAATTATTGCACCCACACAAAAAGGTGCCATTTTTTCTCCAAAAATGTTATAAGCTAGAAAGCCATGACCTTCTCAAAGTAAAAGACACCGTTTGCTAGAAAAACATAGTATAAGAAAAGACATAATCACCAAGTTAGACATAAATCTGGCATGTTAGACTTAAATATTGTTGGAAGAGTTACCAGGGAATAGTGGTATAGGCTTGAATTCTGGCATCATTACAAATGTGATGATTCTCATCTCCATGTCTGCAGTGTTTACATCTAGGAAGCATAAAGTTCCTGTATAACGAACATTGAGAGCTGTATTTCTCCAGGGAGTAAAGTAGATAATGGCCTGGCTAGCCAGTGTAAGTTTGTATTCTTACATACTTGATCAGTATAAAAAGTCACTAATTAGATCCTGGTGTAGAGATGTTGGTGTGTTTTAATAGTATTTCTTATATGGTGTTTCACAAGCATAGAGCTTATATGTAATATTTGGGAGAAATTTCTCCTTACTTAACAAAGAGAGTTTTCTGAGATGGCAGTAAGTGGATTTCACTATCCCGCTTTAAACAAGCAAAATCTGTTTATTGAGTATATGCTAAAGTGGGATATTAAGTCTTAACAAAGAAAGCACTCCTTTTACCTTTAACTATCCCAGAGAAGACAGGACAAATCTAGAAATTGTTTTCAAAACTCTGCCACCTACCTTTTAAACTAGGATGCTGTGCCCAAAGTCTGGGGTATTTACGTGAATGGTGTCTTTTGGTCATTCATTCATTTATTATTACATCAGACACATATTGAGCACCTGCCAAGAGCCAGGCACTATTCTAGATGTTTGGGAAACAAAAACAGACGAAGATACCTACCTTTGTGGAACTTCAGGTGTTCTGAGGTACTGGATCATATGTTCTAGTACTTATTATCTTATGAAAACTTAAGATTTTGTGAAGCATACATAATCAAAAGCTACAAAAATTTAAATGTTATATAAAAATATGCACAATTTCAAAGAAATAGCATTTAAAACAATTTTACAAAGTTTAAAGATAATATTGTTTTGGAACTTTCTAAGATGAGTTTTTATAACTCTTAAGTGATACTGACTTAATAATAGTCAGTTTCCAAGTTTTGATAAACTAACCAGGTTTTGTGTGTGCTATCCTGACAAACATCTTGTTTGAACTATTGAAAAAAAGAACCATACTTAAGCAGTTTTAAACTTATATATTAAGATTATATTGGGTATCCAAGAATATAAAGGTTCCTAAAAGATCCCTTTGACAGAAAGCTGTCAAAAACCTATTATTAAACTATGTAAATTCTATATTTCTTAATGCTGTTATACCACTTTAATGCCCCAGTGTCGGTGTCCGTTTGCACCCTTCCCCATATCTTGGACACAAACGAAGCAGTCTTGATATTGTTTTGCTGTTGTGACTGCTCGTCTGACTCACTTCCTAGTAGACTCTACACTATTTGCACAGGTAGCAAGGGGCCAGCCTGGGGCACCTGGAGTGAGGTTCAGGCTCCGGAATAGAAATGAGACACCCAATCTTTGCCCCCTTTTAATAACTGACTTAATTTTCTAAGCCTTCCCCCCCCCCAAACACACATACCCTTCCCTAGTTGTCTCGTAAATCACATCCTTTCCATTCATAGCTATAAAATACCCCTTCCCCCAAAAGCCCTTGTTTTAAATGCCACCTAACACATTCATGGGCTACTTCCCTGGGCCATCTGGTCCATGATTTACAAATTAATTCAATTTACTATGAGGGTTAATAAGTGAAATTAGGAAGATCGTCCCAGCCCCTACCAAAATCCCACAAAAATAAAATGATCATGTTGTATCAAGAACAAGTATAATTTCATTTTTCACAATTCGGGATTATTCATCCGTGTGGTCTCCCCTGCACTGATGCCAAGCTTTTGTCTGCGGACGTGCTCATGCACAGCTCAAGCTGACTGCATGTTGCACAGCTTAACTTTGTAGCATTTATGCTTCTCCTTAAAACTCCACAGAGCCCAGACTTGAGCTAATTTGCAAGTAGCTGGATCTTCTATCCATCGGGTGCACTGCGGTAGGATGTAGGGAAAGAACACGGGCCGAGTGCTGTATCACAGTCTACTCTCTGGTGTCAGCTTCATCTGGGAAAGAGGGGGATTCGATGAGAAATCTCTGATGTCTCTTCCAGTTCTAAACTGTCAGTAACGCAGACAGGTTAACATGTTCGCTGTAACGAAGCAAATGACTTTGTGACCAATGACTTTGATAGCTGGAACTGGACAGCCATGGTGTTCGTGTACCTTCTCTGTGGTTAGAAAACCATATACTAACCCTAAAGTAGGGGACCTGCACTGGAAGCAAATGCCATTCACATCCCCATGAACCAGCCCGGAGCTGCAGTTTACCAGCTCAGCTAGTCCTCCTCAGACCCGAGGGCGGCAGCAGTAGGTTCAGCTCCCCGAATACATGTCAAGGCTTTGTGAAAATGACCTGTTCTCTTTAAAAAAGGTCAGAATACCTCCTAGTGCAGGACATGTTCAATGATTTGATTCAGCACATATTTACTGAGCACTTCCTAACTGTGAAAGGATAGTGTTAGCTTCTAGGGGACTAGAAATGTGCCTGCCCATCCTCTCGCCTTCAAGGATTAACTCCACTCAGGATTCTCATCTTAATCAGTGTGGTAACCCCATGTGACACTTTGCATGGGGCCTGGCTCACAGCAGGCATTGGACATGGATTGGAACCAACCTGACACGATCCCTGTGCTCAGTGGAGTTCCCAACCCAGTGATGTAAGAGAAAAACCTTAGTTGGTTTTTTTAAAAAAAAAAATTCATTTTTCAGTTGTTTTTTTGATACATGTATTTATTACGCTGTAAAAAGCAACACTACCTGATTTCATTTAAAATAAATATTTCCCAGTTTCAGAATACTTACAACTTCTAGTTTTACGATTAGATTCTCTTTGGGAGGTCCTAGTGGCAAATACATTCGTAGCTGTACAATCCCCAGGAAGAATCTAAATCCATCATCAGGCCATTCAGTCCCCATCAGACAGACAACAGAATCAAAGGTCACTAGTTAATCCAGCTCTGCAGTAAAGGGCAGTGGGGGCAGCATGGGGTACAGCACAGACCCTCAAAGATGAGATCATTAGGGCTGAGACCAGCAGAAACAACCTTATATTAATGTACAAAGCTTTAAATAAACATGACCTTAGAGCGTTCTCCTGATACAGAAAAAAAGCAGATACGATCCTAAAGCCAAAATAAAATGATCTTTGGAGTATACTCATGGCAGCAGTTAACAGCACAGTCAGAAGCATTTCAACCAAATGGACTCATGATTATCAGCCAACAGCAAACAGAGAGCAGGAATCAGGATACAGTCATAAATAACCTCATGGGTAAATAAGGGCACATTTCACTAAACAAAGATTTCACAAAATAGTTTTGATCTGAGACAAGATGAAAACTATCTTTGTTCCCAAATAATAGTTACAACCTCTTTTTAATTAAAGAAAAGCCTCAAAATCATTGGTAATCTTTAAGTTACACAATTGAACTATCTTAATGCTTCATTTTGATCACACAAAGCAAGCTGCTGTTTGAGCAAATTTATTTCAGTTGATTTCAGTTCAAGAGGATCTATAATATAACTGGGGATATTTTGCAAATGCTACCCGTCTAGGTGACTTGATAGATTCACGGGGCAGGAACACAGCAGCAGGGCTGGGTGCCCACCCCCCTTACTCCCCACAGCACGGCTTCATGCCTGATGCAGCTCCACTGAGGAACGCTGGCCATGCTTCCACAAAGGAGGTGCTGTCTCGGGACCAGGAGGGTGATGGCTGAGGCCACTGACTTAGACTGGAAGAAAAATCAAAACACATGGAGACTGCTAGAGTGGGAAATTAGGCGTGATAAGGCTTGGAAGGAGTAGTGTGTTCTCATAGAAAAGGTAAAGAAAAAAAGGAATTGGCTATGTTAACTAGCGTTCATGTGGTTGAGGTTTCTGCTCATGTCACTCAACAGCTTCAGAGAAGTCCATTTGTGTGTGTGTATGTGTGTGCCTGTATGTGTGCTTCACCTCATACCCCTTTACCTCTGAGGTATGCTGGGATAAAGTATATGTGCAGTTCCTCCCCCAAACAAATCATGGGTCTCCATTTAAAATGAAATGGCCTTCTCTTATTAGTAAACTAGAGAGTCCACCAAAACTTATACAATAGAGAATAAGGAGAACACTGGAGTGATCTCGTGGTCCCCCAAATAGAGCAGATACCTTGATGCAGACTTTTCATGATAGGTTTAAAAACGAATGTTATTTGTAGCAGTTCCCATACCACCATAATAACTTTGGTAACTTAGAGCACTTCTGTTTTAGCTTCATCCTGGAAGCTGAAAAATATGTTCTTAAAAAGTGGCAGTAGGACATCCCTTCTTTAGGCTGATACATTTGACTAATTTGTACTTATCTTTGTAATTTGTCTCTGGTTTATTTCCTATAGACAAATGACGTGGTTGTAGCTCGGATGCCAGATCTATGAGGCATTTTCTGACTTACTGTGGAAAACATGAAAACTGCATAGTATGCCAGCACCCACTTTCCCAGCTAAAGAGGCAAATAGCTAAATGTCTGGGGAGAGAAGCTGGACAAGGGGTATAGAAAAAGGAAAAATTTTCAAAAGTAGTGTAACTACATTCACACATTATGTTTTGGTCACCAAACATATCTTAAACAGATTCCCTGATAAAGTCTAATCATAATTGGTCTATCCTATTAACAGTTGTTAACTACTGTAATTTTTAAAGTCACATCATGAAGCTAGGGTGATGGGAGACATTTTAAACACACAACCATAAGTGCATATAGTTGTTCAAACACTCGAACTAAATCTATATTTGAAGTCATGAAAATCACACTAGTTTGCTTCTAAAGGCTGCCTTGGCCTATGTGGACAGGCTGCATCATAAGAGCGTAATTTGTAAATGTATACCAGCAGATCATCACCATAAACTGAAAATTCACAAGACACAGAAATCAACCATGAACACCACACAGTTAAGCTAGCATTGGTAACTATTTCGTTTACATCCGATTATACAATGCACGAGGTAAATATTGCTCACATTATGGAGGGAGATTGTTTTATTTCTATTTTTTCCCAAAGAGATCAGATTTGTCCTGTGCATACAATGAAGAAAACTCCAATAACACTGAAATGACAAATGTTGTAAAATATACATCACTACCAGGTAGAAATACACGTTCTTCATAATCATTTTTCACAATTAAATAGGTAAGTGATTTAAATCTTAGGCTTACGACCATTACAAGAGTCCATCAAGATTCTTATGGACAGTTTGATTTTCCTTTCCATTGTCAGCATCTCCTTGAGGTGTGTACTGGACTTGGTATTCCTGGAGGATTTTAAACACATCGTGATGTCCAAAGTGCAGTGCTTCATCCATGGGAGTGTTATTCCACCTAAAGAAGTAGTATGGCATGGACTGGGTCATCAGGTAAT
This sequence comes from Rhinolophus sinicus, assembly GCF_057876585.1. NCBI lineage: Eukaryota > Metazoa > Chordata > Mammalia > Chiroptera > Rhinolophidae > Rhinolophus > Rhinolophus sinicus. The sequence continues at coordinate 175,370,685 of NC_142517.1, read as the reverse complement.
TACTGTACAAAGATGACAGATAATCCAGCATTCGTAGCTTTTAAAGGCAGGTTAAAGGGCCATTCCGACGTAGCCATTTTAGCAATATTAAAAGTAAAAATTCATTGAAGAAATACAGAAAGGGATTTATAATTCAGAAAGTGTTCTCAGACAACTTTGGGGCATGGGGAGGAAGAGAAAAATATGTTCTACCAAAGGATCTGGTTCACATATCTAAGTGCCTATGGAGGGGAAGTTCTAGTGTTGACAGATAGAGGAGACTCCTCTAGATTCCTGAATTTTAACTCCATGCAAAGCCCAACGGACCTCTCTTTAAATAAAATGTTCAAAGAAAATTCAGGTATATGACAACCATCACTCTAGCCTTGGATAGAAAATTTGATCCAGTCAATTGAAAATCACAGTAAATCTCAGAGGTCTAGAAATAGCCATGACCTAATTAGGACTCAAACATACATTATAGGAGCAAGATCGACCCGAGAAGAACTGACATTGTCATCATCTTTGGTAAGGATGGAAACCAAGGGGCTCAACTGGACCACTACACAATCAGAAGAATAACTACCCTTTCTATATAGTAAGTGAGTGTCTGGGGCTGTGCTCTTTAGAGTGGTACAGATGAAGACTCAAGATAAGAAGAAACGAGGAGTTGCCAGCAGTGGTAAATCAGCTAATTAGCCTTTTGAAAAAGGAAACAAGACTATGAAACACAACCCAAGTAAATGACAGAATATAATTAGTTCCCTAATATTTCACCAACTATTAAACCTCTCTTCCCATCCTCTCTCTCTACTTATTCTACTTATGTCACTTCTCCATGGCTAGCAGGCTTTCTGACTCCATTTTTTCATGTGCTGCTCTCAACATTTGGTTTTCCTTTCTGTTTCTTCTTTCCTTTCCATTTTTCTCCTTAACCTTTTACCTTCTTAAAGAGGTCACAATAGGGATCTGAAAGGTTTTTTTTTTATAGTCTCATTTTTAAAACATTTTGGATAAAGTTTGGTAACCTGTTCTTAATTTTTAAAATCAGGTAAGTAACATTTCACATGTACCTTTTTTCCCTCAGAAAAAAAAACAAAACAAAAAAACCCCAGCTGAATTAAGTTACCTTTTACTTCTATATTGGCCTTCATTTAGGGAATCAGTGGCCTTAAACCGGGAGATGGGAGTACTTTTCAATCATCTACAGCATATAATTATCTGTCTTTCTGGAAAAAATTGAATGTTAACTGCAAGTTATCTTTTTTACAACTCTTCTGCCATGAATAATGCAAAATATCAGCTTTAGAGAATACACTAAATTCGTTCAAGTCTATTTTTACAATTTGAGGTGAAACACTCTATGAAATAGAGAAAAGATTTGTCTTGCTCTAACTTACATTCTTGTAGTTGAATACCTAGTTAGCAAGTTATTTATTTAGATAACTCTTGCCTATCAGATGGGTACTTCTACTTCCATATTCCCAGAGGTCAATTAAGGCAAACAAAAGAAAACATTTCAGTCCTTAAATATGCAAAGCACAGTAACTATTTCCAGCACGTGTGAAATCTTGTTTTGGTTGGGATTATAAACACGGGTGAGGAGGGAAACACTCATCAGTTTCTTGCTCTACAAGAGCTGGTATGGGCATTACATTTAGGGATAAAAGGCAGGGCTTTTAAAACATGAGGTTTTAGAATACTGCCAATAAAGGTCATGATCTTAGATGACCAAAGTGTAACCACACTCACAAAATTACCAACAATTTTCAGACACTGATACCGTAACTTTTCTGTATTGTTTGCAAGCTGAACTAATAAAAGCCAAACCACTAATTTAAAAAAATAGTAAAACATTACAAAGTAGAAAGATCTAATAATTAGAGAATAATCAACATGCTCCAAAATCACTGCAGTCCTCAATTACCCAATCCAAACTCTTGATAATACCAAATCTCTCCATCAAGTATGTTTTCCTTCCATTCTCCTAAACTTGTATTCTCATGTATTACTCACTGACTCATCCAGTTATATAACTTCAGTTACGTAATACAGAAGTCTGTGAGTATCAAGTTTAAGAATGTATGTATCTACATAAGCCGCACTCATACCCTGCCCTTGACTGTTCGCTTAGGGGATCGCATTTACTGCAGGATGAGTTGCAGTTTGCCATCTGGACCAAGTGGGAGAGGAGAGGAACAGAATATATTCTAGAGCGACCTCTCCCACTACAGAATACAGTGCCTTTCTCTTCCTTCAAACCTCATCTCTTCCCCAAAGCACTGATTAAAATCCAGCTTCCATGAAGCCTTCTAGAACTGACTCAAAAACAAATTCCAATTTATTCACTTTAGAGTTCTGTAACAGTGATTTTCTTACACATTTTAAATACGCTCCTGTAAATGTCTATCTTGTCTATCCTATGTAGTTAAAAACCCGTTGAGGACAAAATTCCTTTTCTTCTCTTTCCAAACACAAAGAATTGTTTTCTTCATACAGTATATTGACTGACAAAGTAACCTGAAAAATTCTAAATAAGAGACCATCCTTAGATAAGAAATAGGATTTGGGAGAGAGAATGATCTACCCAGCAGAAACAAGATTTTGTTGCCTTTATAAGGCACCATACCAAGTTCAAGAATATCTCCAATACTATATACACAGTAGATTTAAATATACCATCACTTAACTATTATACTTCTGTATAATAAAACACTGATTTGCCAGTTATAAATTAGAAGGTGACATTAGTGCTTACCTATCCTTGGGGAAAGGATTTACTTTGCAGGCTTCCAGCAAAAATTTAACAACTTCAACATGACCTATATTCAAAACAGAACAAGCAGATTTTAGTATTGAGTAGAAATTAAATCTGAAAAAAGAAATAGATGAATGGTTCATATAATTACCCTCTGCAGCAGCGACATGGAGGGCTGTTCTAGAATCATAGTCTCGCTGTTCCATGTCCATGGCTGACAGAGCAAATCTGAAAATTTGGAAACATAACTATTCATAACTATTTCATATATTTATACATATAAATGTATAATTAAATTCACAATCGTAACATTTACTCCCTCAGCTCAATCTAAGGTCCTGTGAGACTGGTGAACTTGAGACCCTATTCAGTACACAAGCATCTTGGGTACATGCCACTTCACCTCTCTTCCTCAGCTTTGCTCTGTGGGAGTAAGAGGAAATGTCCACCATCTCTCACAGAATTAAGCTTCATTATATTATTGTTCAAAACTCAAGACTAGTGGCACAACTATATCAAAGTTTGTGTCTCAGAAGGGCAAGAAACTAATACGTCAAGTTAAATGTTTCCACTAAGACTCCCATTCTTTTAACATTTTACGGTCTATAGTTTACAAGTACTAATCAGACTTTATGAAGAGCACATTTTTTTATTGAGATATCATCATATAACATTATGTAAGTATAAGGTGTGCAATGTGTTGATTTAATGCATTTATATATTGCAACATGATTACCAACAAAGTGTTAGCTAACACCTCTATCATACCACATAATTATTTTTTTGTGTGGTGAGAATAATGAAGATCTAGTCTCTAGTAACTTTGAAGTTTATAATACAGTGTTAATACAAGACAAAGGTGGAAATTAAGCATAGACGTTTTTCCACATTGAAGTTCCTTGCTACTCTATACAGAGATCTTATGTTAAATAGACAGTACTATGTGACCTTTCTAACCCTGGTGATCTGCAGAACATCAAATGCCCCTTATTTGCGTACCCCCTCACCTCCAGAGATGGGGACTGGAGGGTAGATGGGGATTGAGAAGGCATTTTCCAATCCCAGTAAAGCACTAATGCTAATTAGCTCTTATGGATTCACTGACCAGTTACCACTTGGGAAAACAGAAGTCTGGGCTTTGATAAGTAGAAAAGGACAAGACTGCATAGCAAGCCTAAGGCACTGGAAGTGGGTTTAATATAAATTTGTTTGGGTCATTTTATTGGAGGGAAATGGAAGTGAGATTTTAACCTTAAAATGGCCATTTGCCCAGAAGTAACTTGATAAACACCTGCAAAACCACATGCTAATCCACCCTGTGAACATACCTTCGAAGTGCAGATACATCTCCAGTATATGCAGCAAACAAAAGGTTTATCACTGATTTTACCTGTGAAGAAAAGAAAGTTCAGGCATCCATAGGGGAAAATAAATACACAGTGTACAACTGCCACCCATCAGTGGTTTCCATGTGTTTTGAACGCGTCAGCTGGGTCACACACAACAAGTTACCACGATTACAGTTCTATAACCAAAAAGAATGCACATATGTGATATTTTTCTTTTTTAATAGAGGATTATGAAGGGAAATTCAACAATAAAAATAAGATACATGAGGGGAAGAATGGAACGATATCAGTTGGCGCAAAGAAAGGAAACTTGTGACCTATGAAACACATAGTTGGAGCAACTGAAAATTGTTTAGAACCTTTCTCATTTAGTATGTCTTAGTACTGTGAGCTGACTTGCACACTCACAAGACTCTCATCACATCATTATTAAAAACTAAAGCTACATAAATGTCTAATCCCTGCCAGCAAACGCTGTCCTCACCAATCACCAATCATTGGCATCTTTGGAAATCTTGAGAGACAACATTCAGTAGGCATCTTCTTAAACTTAAGAAAAGGACTACACTTCCTGGAAAGACAACCCCCAGTCTTCAGTTCTATGCCCAGGCAGTACAAATTGGGGCATCCTCAGAGCCCACGATACTGCCTCTACTCAAAAGGCAGGTAAATTCCCAAAATGTTAAGTCATTGCTCCAAGACTGCACCATGTATTTTCTTTGGACAATTATCTACTTTCTTGTTCCTATAAAAAAAAGAAAAAGAAAAAAAAAAAAAGGCTAGTTATCCTAACACCCACTGGATTTTGGTCTGCTTTCATAAACACTTTATCCAGCCCCGTTTTTGAGAAAAAACTATTGATCATACACCATAAATACTTCATAAATTCCCACTTTTGTCTAATACTTGCAACTTCAACATTCATAGCGATAATCCAATGGATTTTGTTCTCAATAGTAGAAAACAGAAGTTTAATTGGAGGGATGGAAAGTAACCCAGCTAGTCAAGCATGAACAAAGCCGCAGTCTGGGAGCTGCTTTCAGGATCGCCCGGACATCCCTCCTTGGCACTATGGCGTCACAATGGCTTCCCTTTCCCACACAACCTGTGAACTTTTAAGTCAAACTGGAACTAACCATGGCTGGGCTTTTCTAATTCAGCATTTTCAAAATGTGTTCTGCAGAAACTAGTCCACAAACGCTCCATGAAAGAAAGGGTCCTGTGGTCAGATATCTATTTTCTTAAAATATTAAGTCCCTTAGTGGGGGATTCATGAGCTTATGAAAGGCTCTGTAAACTGCAGTACAGGAACATGTCTAACCAGCTAAGCATACCTCCCCAATTTTACTAATACTATTATTGTTGATATCACTCCAAAAACACCTTCCTTTCATTCTTTCAGTGCATTAGTTTCCCTTCTGACTCTTACCCAGCCTGTGCTCGGTAGTCAGTCTCCTACTAACCCTAAATCCAGAACAGTTTTCTCAGCGGGTGTGGAGGGAAAAGCTCAATGGAATCACCCAGAATGTTCTAAAAGTGTATATAAGCATCTCTCCTCCCATGTCTACATTTCAGGGAAAACAGTCTTTTAAAAAGAGTCTCCAGGTGATTTTGATATGGGCTCTTCTGGGTTATGGACCATTGTTCCAGGTGTCCCTGACTTCTTTTTAAATTGCATCAATTTGGGATCCTCAATTCTCCCTTGTGTTGAGGAAACCACTGATGGGCTATCACAAATTATTCTCCATATTTCCAATTACATGACAGTTTTTTTCTTCTTGGTTCCCATTCACATTTTCTTCAGACGTTTAATACCAATGGGAACCCCTAAAACAGATGACCCGAAACACCTCTTTACTAAGATAAACTGTTCTCACCTCTCCCTCCTCTGTTATGCAAAATACCTGCTTCTAATAACTATTCTCTCTTCCTTCCCTTCAAACCTCAAAGCAAAAGGTATTTATCTTTCCTCAGTTCTAGAAGACTAACTTCTTTCCTATTCCTCTAGATCCTCTAACCTTGCTCCCTCATTTATCCCTTTTTTTCTAGCACCTTCAACTTTTCCCTTGGCCATTGGCTCCCTTAGCTCTGCCTTAATATAAACACAATGTCATCCTATTTTTAAAAACCAACAAATAATCCTACTGTTACTGCTTTCTGTGCATATTTTCTGAAAGTAGTCTGTATTTTTAATTCCCTGCAAATTAAGTTCACACCCACTATTACCTCTAAATAGTACTCTCGAAAGCTCCAGCAGCCTTCCTAAACCCTAATTATTTCAACTTTCCAACACACCGCACCTCACCCCTTGTTTTCCACAACACCGGCTGTCTGCATCTTCCTCCTATTTCTTTGCAGAGGCATTTCCCACTTTCCACCACCTAGTAAGACTCCAAAGCCCTAAAGGTAGTCTCCATCTTTCTTGTTTTCCAACATAATCTCCCACAAAAGTTTTATACATCCTTTTGGGCAAAATGACTTTGCAATCGACATCCTTAATGTAAATCTTTGTTCCTAAACCTTAACCCTACAGCTCCACTTGCTTGTCACATGCTGTCATTTCAAACTCAAAATGAGCAAATCTCTCTGCAGCCCTGACTCCCCGCCCAGGCTCCAAAAGTCCAAATCCATCTGCCTATTTGGCATTGCCCCTAAGGTGTTTAACAGGCATCTCAGACTTGTGCCCAAAACAGTGCTTGATTTCCACCACTCCCCACCCCCCCCACTCACTCCCACCATTGGCTTCTCTTCCGGTCGCCCTCATTTCGGGATGACACTACATACAATCAGCCAGCTGCTCAGGTCCAACACTGAGCCATCCTCCAGGGCCGCTGCAATTGACTGCACAGGTTGAGCCCTCCACAAGGATGCCCAGCCACGTAGGAGTCCCCGGCCCGTGCTCCTCTCACCCCGCTTGTGGTGTCTCACACCCCAGTACCTCTGATGGGAGAAAGGGAGCCTTCCTCACACAATGTGCTGAGGGTCTGCTGACGCTGAGGCAGAACTAGCTTTTTCTAATCCACACAAACCCACCATATAGATCCTGGACATATTCCTTGATTCTGTTTCTCACAACGCACATCTAGCTCATCAACAAATACACTAACTCCAAAATACATTTGGAGTCCCACCGCTTCTCACCACCTCCGTTACTATCGCCCTAGGCCCCGAACCACCACTTGATCTCACCCGGAGGCTTGCGATAGCCTCCTCAGTGCAGTCACGCACCCCTAACGATGTTTTGGTCATCCGATGGACCACACACACGATGGGCGTACACCACAGAGCCTAGGCGTGTACTGGCTGTGCCACCTAGGTTTGTGTACGTGCACTCTAGCATGTTTGCACAACGACGACATCACCTACAACACATTTCTCAGAACGTATCCCCCACCGTTAAGTGGCGCGTGACTGTATTCTTGTTCAACTCTGCTGCCACAGGGATCTTTTGATAACAGATGGTGGCAGTCCTGGTGACTTTCCATCATACTTAGAATAAAACTCAAACTCTTTACCATGCCTTTCAGGACAAAAATGCTCTACTCCCTGGTTACACCGTGCATCTCATCCCCGCCCACTCTGCCCCTTGCGGCTCTCCCTCGGTCAGGGGTCTTCCTGTTGGTCACGGGGACCCAGGGCTACACCTGCCGTGCTGCTGCTGGGGGTGGCTCCCTCCCTCACTTCATTCAGGTCTCCATTCAAATGCTATCTCCCAGACTCTAAACCACTGCCCTCTTTTTCATCACTCCATATCACCTACCTTACCTTTTCTCTTCGGAGCACTTATCATTATCTGATAACACACGTTTCTTGTCTCTTTCCCCATTAACTGTAAGTTCCACGTGGGCAGAGATTTTCTTTTTGTTTCCCCATTATAACCTGTGCCTACCACACATAATAGGTGCTCATTAAATATGTTGACTCAAATCAACACATGGTATGCCTTAAACTTACAGTTAAATGGCATCTTGATATTTCAATTTAAAAAACAGTGTTGACTATTTTCTCCCAAAGTATCAACTATTCAAACTGTTGCTATCATTTGGGGATTAAATTAAAATCATTATTAATTCTTCTACCTCCCTTACCTTTACTTCTTCAAATAGCGTTAGCAAATTTATTCAGTCCTCCTAACTGCTGCCTCAGCTTCTAATCCTTCTTCTACCCACGAGAACTTTTCCACATACTTCGAATCATCGTCACAAAAACACTGCTCCCATCACTAAAGATTTCTCAGCAACGGAGTGTCAGAAAAATCCCCAAATCATTCCTGATAAAATTTAAATTCCTTAGCCCCACATCCAAGATTCTTCAGTCTGCTGTTTTTTTCTCTCAACCTCAATAGAGCAAAACTGGTTCTACTACTGCCCTTGTTTTCATCAATGTCTACACTCCTCTCTCTCCTTTTGGGAATACCTAGATTCCTAACCAAATCTTTCCCTTCCCTCAAGGGCCAGCTTGAAAGCCCTTGAAAGCTCCTTCTTCGCTGCCACGTCTTCCCAGCAGACATCCCACCCAGCATTCATTATCCCTGTAGCTTGCTGCAAGTTGCCCACAGAGGACTTTGTGACAGCTTGTGCCAAGGACTCATCGATACCTTCCTTCCCACTACCATCCTGAACGTGCCTTCTATTCCTACTAAGCCACAGTACATACTATTTATTTCCTGAAAGCATCTTTTCTCTGTCCATTTCTCACTTCAGTGTTATACTTAACCCCTCCCCTGTGAATTCTACTGCAATCTCTTAAATCAGAAAGGCGTTTCTTTCTCCCACATTTGCCTCACAAGAGTACTATGGGTGTATCACACATGGTATATTTACTTGTGTATCTTATCTCCCCCACTACTCAAGAGAAATCCAGAACTCCGGTGTACACTGCCTTAATAGATTAACTGCCTATATAGTTCTTATCCTTTAAAGTACATTGGTCCTTCTAAGTAATAAATCCTTGATCTATTTCAGTGACTATGCATGAACCACATCTTTTTCTCAAATTCTGAATTTAGACCAAGCTAGTCTGAAGACATTTTACTATATAAATTATGGGTGTATCACTTAGTCATTTAATTACTCAATATTTCCAAAGTTCTAAGAATAAATTCCTTATTCATAAGGCCAAAAACAGGCTGATTTTATAATGTAGTCAATTTATTGAGAGTATACTAATACTTTATTCACAAGCATGTTTCAGTTCAGAGAGAGAAATATAAAAATACGCCAAAAAACTTTAATGTATAACAGGCTTTATTGACCAACGGGTTGAGAGGGGAACATTTATTAGCTTGCCTTAAAAAAAATCATTAAAAGGTAACATGGGGGTTTAGTGTTCTTCCCATGAAAACAAAAGTCTAGCTGCAGGGCTGAATTTAACCCAAATCACAAGATAGGAGCTGGATCGCAAAATAAGTGTCATTGACTCCAAGGCAGAAGAACACCAGGAGGGAGCACACATGTAGAACCATTTAAAATTAAAACCGCAAATGCCTCTTCACTTGAGCAAGTAGCTACCCGTATTTTTAAAGTTTGCATAAATCAAGAAATGAGCTATGAGTAGAATGCCAAGAAAGAAAATGGAACAGTTCTAGCAGTTTTGAGATAACAGATGGAGTGTTATCTTATTTAGGGACAGACCAGTTCCTGGTCTGTTAAAAGAGTTCCACGAATACTGGCAACTACACTGGCCCACCCTCTGGAATGACTACCACGGCAAAGCAAACTGAAGGTGGAGGACATCGTATGAGACGACTCATCCAACTCCAAGCCAACTCTTACAAAGAATGCAGGTGTGCTCACCACTGATCAAGGCGGATCCCCCTAATTCCCCAATGCATATATATGTTAATTTAAAAATACTTGTCAGGAAGGCCAGGGTCCAGAAAACAACGAGTCAACAACTCGTTGTTTTCAGAACTGTCAGAAGCATGGAACCTGTGTTTTGATGACTCATTCCTCAGCACAAAGAAACAGAACATACATGGGAAGAACAATAGCCTATATGAATTAAGCAGTCTGACGTTTAACATATGCCTCCCCATAGCAAAGAGAAACTTCACAGGGGCAGGCAGCCACTGAAAATTTATAAATTAAATGTTAACAGTTTTCCTTTCATATTGCAGATTTTCCAGTACTACTACATTTTTCCTTATCAGATCTCTTTATCAGAACCTGCCAGAACCAGACAACCTTATCTTAGTTTATTTGTACAAAGTAAGACAAAAACACTACAGTTTATGAGTTCATTTAACCCTGGCATGCATGGAATATCAAAATCGTATTTTTTTCCAAAATAGCTAGAAGCAGTTGCAGATTCTATCAATTTTACAAGTCTAAAACGACATTCCTACCTCCCCAATCCTATCATTTTCCTATTCATTTTGAGCCTGTTTAAAAGCTGAATTGTGTGACTTTGGTCTCCTTTTCCCAAAGACCCTATTCTGTACCAGTAGCAACTATTCGAATTACATAATAATATCACTTTGAGTTTATATAGTGAATGACCTTGAAAAACCCAACATTTATAAAAGTTATTGTTTTTAAATATATCTGACAGGCTGGTTGTAAAATATAATTATGGATATATTTTATTTATTACCACTGAGGTTAAGGCCCTTGGCTCAAGGTCATATAGCATATGAATTAGTGATGCAGCTGGGATACATTCCCACTTCTGTACATGACAATGATAGTCCTTAATAGATCTCAGACTGTTATCCAAAGGATAGAAGGAAATCAAAGGATTAAATAGCAATTGAGCTCTAGTCCATAAACATCCTCTGCTAAATACTGGGAGGAAGGAAGGGAGTGTGGGAGGGAAGGAGTGAAGAAGGGAGAGGAGGAGAAACGACGAGGAAGGGAGGGAGGAAAGATTGATTCATAGGCTTTTACACTTTACTCAAGTATTCTACTTCCAACTCTATTACCTACTGCAAAACTGTGGCTTCCTTTGTTTTTCATCTTTAGTTTCTGCCTTCATACAAAGACTAATTCAGTTCTTTTGGAAAGACTTTAATGAAAAAAAAGCAGGTAACTGAAAACCCATCCTTCTGTTCCTGCCACTTCCAGTTTGACGCAAAGCTCTCGCGTTTCCAGCTCACTACAGTATCTGTTGCCGTGGAACAGATACTGTTCATCATCTGTTAAATAAACCATCATCACTCCAGATCCAATTTTGCTTTAAAAGCTTCACTCCAACTTGGCCTTTTATAGCCTTTAAATGAAAATAAATTTTCAGTCTTTTTTTATAAGTATTTTTCTTAAGGTCAGGTTAAAAAATACAAAGCTAGTAAAGCTAAAGAAAAATGTTAAGTTGCCAGTAAATGTAAATCAATCGCTTGCCTACAAGGGTAGAAATACGAACCTGTACAATGTGTATGTGATCAAAGCTACTTCCTCTTTGCCTTACTACTGAGCAGATTTAATATTCACATGTATGTATAAAACAAAATTATAGTACTTTTACAGTTAGACAATCTAAGTTTGAGGCCACATGTTCCTAAGCTTTCTAGTGATTTATTCAGACACAATATTAATATACTATATAGACAAAACTAATCCAAACTGACATGATCAGAGGATTACAGAAAATCCTTTATGGAATAACAGTTCAGCAATTTCATGACCACATTTCCAAATGTTTACACAAATGCAAGAGGTTCTCATGTGGTAATTTTAATAATAGAGAGGGAGGATTATATGAGTATTTTATTTACAACAAAATAACTAATTTGAAACACCTACTCTCTCCCTGGAGTAAGCTAAGTGCTTTAAGTATTATCCCTTTACTGTTACTCAAAGGATAAGGAATTGAAGATCAGCATGTTTAAAACTTGAGCAAGGTGCGAAGGCTGGTAAGCGCAGAGTACGGGCTCAAGCCTGACACCCGAGTCAGTGCTCTCACCAGTATTCAGTGTCTACTAGGGCAAGAGCTCGCCTAAGAAAACCTGAGATGACATTTCCTCACCAGTATAACACCAAGACTAAAATATGTTGTGATGGGAAATCCGAAAATAGCAATTAAGAAACAATTTACAGTGAAATCATAGATACTAATTTTGTATTGAAATGCTAACCAAAGATTTTTCTTAATTAAAGAGAAAATAAGGGAACAAAACAGATTATTCAATTTGGCATATCGATGCCACAATGGGAAAATGTTAAAGGTATCTTCGTTCAAGTCCCTAAAATGAAATGTGGGTTAACGTGAATAGAGCCAATAGGACTGCTACAGCATTGGCAGCAAATAAACAACTTCTTATCTTAGTGGCTCATATTATTCTGGTAAATGCCAATGAATGGTCTAAAAAGACACCAATGGGCTCATGAGCAACTCTTTTATATCTGAGTATAAAAGTAGCTAACAATATATCTTTGTGTGGTCTGAGAAACAGCACTCCCAATTAAGAAGCAAGCAGCAAATAGAAAAACAGCAACGATCAAGGGCAAAGGCAGCTATTTCTCTGAAGGACAAAAGTGCATTTTCCATGCGGCGGACCTAAGAGTATTGGTACTGCACTGACAACTACCGGTTTTTTTATTCACTATCCTCCTGGTTCTCTCCTCTCTCACACAACTATGTGTAAAACTCCATGAAGTTTAGTTAACATGACACTAGTGTTCAGAAAGAGGATGAGGCGCCACACTTCTGGCATGATAAAGCATCGTGTTGATTTACAATTGTTAACTGAAAAACAAGTACATAAAACTCCAAAGAATCAAAGAAACTAAAAGCAAAGAAGAATAAGGAAGAGAAGAAGTTGGTCACCAAATGCTTGTACATATTACTTCAAAAAAAGAAAAAGTGAAAAATCCGGGCAGGGCCACTGGAATCAAAAGATTCTTACAGTCGGGTAAAAATGTAAAATAAATATAAACAAGGTCCCTGAAAAGAGATGGGGTTCTCTTTCTGCTGGGAAACAAAACAAAGTTTTGGCAGTGATAGAGGCAGAATTGTGGTTTCAATTTGAAGGACCTCTCTGTCCCGCGCATGTGCTAAATACTGCTACAACCAAGCAAGACACATGTACATGGGTACCCTACAGTTATTCCAACCACAATACATCCTTACTGCTTTGATTCTGGAAAGAAAATCTCTTATTTTCATTGATCTCCAGAGAGCCATACTTAATTCTCTCCATTCTTTAATGTTTATTTCACAGTTGTACTATGAAAAGTCCAACAAGCGTGTTTTATGGACAACACACACAGAACAGGCACAATGACATTATCTGTTTCTCTAGTGCTACGAATTTTTCAGTGCTTCCACAGATATTCTAATTTGATTACTGCTCAAATTATAATAAATAACATGTTCCTCCAGCATATAACACAAGAAGCTGCTGTAGAACAGGATATTTTTAAGACCCTTAAAAATAAACCAATGTAACATTTGAGGGGAAAAAAATATATAAAAAGCCCTCCTCCTCCGCCCCCCACCTAATCACTCCAGCACCATTCTCAGGGCCTTATCATGGGACTGCTTAGCACCTCTCTTTAACATTTATAATTCTTATCAATAATATTTTATTCTGTTAAGCACGGAGGATGGACATGGCAAAATTATACACAGGACTCAGTGTAATCTACATAAGTCGAAAATTCTATAAGTAGAACCAAATTCAAAAGGAAAAAACCTTAACAGAATGTCTTCTAGGTAGGCTGAGTCTAAACTAGATTTCAAGCCTATTCTTATAACCCGTTCCTGGTAAATGCTCTAAAATCCCTTGCCTGATCTTCTGCAGCTCCTAAACCCAATCCAGGATGCAGCCATAGGCTTGGGGTGTGGGAAGGGGACAAGAGCAGATTGCCATCGTTATAAATAAGTCCAGGGTTACCAACTTCCATAGTACTGGCAACATCGCTGTTTCCCTCAAAGCTTTCTCCCAGTCTCCAAGAACAAACATTTCCTATCTTCTCTGTGCCCTGAAACCTCACAGCCTCAACTCATTCTCAGCAGAAAGCCTCCTTTCATACTCTGGGAAACTGGAAGCCAATGGCCAGAAACTCCCTCAACCTTCCCCAACATGTCTCCAAACCTACCTGCCTGCCTCTCCAGGTCCTATTTCATTGTAGATGCTCTTCCTCCCACCAAATCTAATCCTCTCCTTGTGCTGAGAGCTCCATCTCCTTTTAGAGACCTCACTTTATCAGTCATTTCCTCTCTTGTACCTACTTCAAGCTCTCCTTCTTTACTGGATCTTTTCTATTAGCAACCAAACCTCCAGTAGTTCTCTCAAAGTCAATAACATTTTCTTAAAACAGGGGGAGAAGGTTATCAATATAGGCTACTAACTTTTTTATTTTCCAAGTACAAATAATAAAAACAACCTTACCATGTACTATCATTGTTTACTAAATAAAAAGCAATTTTAACATCAAAAGAAAGAAAATTAAGGCCATCATGTAAATGAACACCACTCCTTATTTAATGCTTATCTACTTTGGTACAGCTGACTGCTCCAAACTTCTTGAAATAGTCTTTCCTTGACTTCTGATACTATACTATGGATTTTCTCCTCTGGCCACTAGTGTTCCCTAGTGGGAGCTCTACCACTCTATCCTACTTTTAAAATGGGAGTTCATGAAAACTCCTTAGCATTCTATGCTGTCTCCTTAAGAAGTCTCACACCTCTCCAGAGCTTTGAATCTACTCTCCATGCTGACCACTCACAAAACTGTATGCCCAGCTTCGACCATTCCTCTAAGTTTTAGGCCTATATCTGACACGTACTCAACATCACTACTTGGACATTAAGATATACACATCAGAGAAGTTAGCTTTCACACATTGCTAACTGCTTACCCATTAACCACTCCCTACCCCATCCACACTACCGGTTCCCTGAAAATAAGATCTAGCCGGACAATCAGCTCTAATGCATCTTTTGGAGCAAAAATTAATATGACTTGGTATTATATTATATTATATTATATAAGACCGAGTCTTATATATATTAAAATAAGACCGGGTCTTATATTTTTGCTCCAACAGATGCATTAGAGCTGATTGTCCAGCTAGGTCTTATTTTCAGGGAAACACAGTAACAGAATCTCTATTTGTTGGAGGTAAGCATTGTAGTCAACTATGACTACTTCTTTAAATTCCCTTGCAGCCAATGTGTGTCAGATGGGTTTCTGCAAAACTTCTTTTACCTAAGTTAGGTATCATTCTTTCCTTTCTTCTTCCACTTTGACCATACAAGTGAGGCCCAAGGTGCAGCAGCTGTCCTGTGACTGTAAGGTGACAGGTATGAGGTCCAATGCTAACACACTAAGTTTGGTCAGAGCAGAAGCCTACCTTACTGATGGCACTAGTCCAGGATGTCTAACCCCAGACTTGTTATATTAGAAAAATAACCCCATCTGTCTAAACCACTGTTAATCAGCCTCCTGAAAATTATTTACCAAAATTATTTTTGCTGTACTGCAAGGTTTGCTTCTTCAGTGTTCATGTTAGTAAACACGGCAGCACCTGCCCCATTTCATTGCTCATACTAAACACCTGGTAGTCAACTTGATATTTCATTCTTTTTCACCCACCAAATGTTATCACTAAGTACTGCCAACTTCATCCCTTAAACACATCTTTTATCTGTCTACCTCTCTCACCTCTACTTCCCTATTGTATGTCACCTCTCAGGCCCAGAACTTCAACTTTCATCTCTCTAATCCATTCTCCACAGAGCAGTGTTTAAAAACCAATTATGTCATTCCTCTACTTAAAAGCCTTGAAGTTTCCTATTGCACTTTGAATAGTCCCAAACTCTTAAAATGGCATATAAAACCCTACAGAAATGCTCCTCAAACTGTGTTCAGAGGGCTACCTGCAGCATAAACACCTACAGTGTTTATTAAAAACGAAGATTTTAAAATCAATCTGTGAGGCTGGGCCATAGGAATCTGTATTTTAAAATTAGGATGTGGCCATTATTCAGATGCACATTAAAATACGAGCAGTCCTACTGTACATAATGTGGTCTTATCTCTAAGACTCATCCAGAGCCAATCTTCATTCACCTTGCCTCATTCTTGTCTCATCACATGTGCTCTTTCCCCTTCTCAACTGTGCTCAACTCCTTCCTGTCCTGGGGTCTTCTAGTCAGACTATCCTATTAATCCTACTCCATCCTTCCTCTAACTCATTCAAACCTTAACTATTACCTTTCAGAGAAAACCACCCATACCTATACACCCAGATGAAGTGAGATCTTCTTGCTATATCCTCTCCTAACATTTTGTACTTTATCATTTATTATCATATTTGCTTATTTTTTATAGAAATGTTAAAAGATACAGCTAACTATTCCCGGTATCCATTCCCCTTGCTCCCAGAGGTAAGCTTTACTAAAGACTGGTGTGCATGTTCCTACACTTTCAACTACATCGTAAATTGTCTCATAGTCTGTTATAGGTGCATACAAATGGTGTCATATGACACATGCCATTTCATCCCCTTTGTAAGTTAAAATGAACTAGGTCTATATGTATCCATATGAACAAATCCATTATCACAATTTTCATTATTTTAGTAACTATTCAATGTCTTCATCCCCTTCTAGATTGCAAACACCAAGAGCTGGATCATACTTGTCTCACTAACCACTGCATATCCTAACCACTTAGTAATTTCTGGTACACAAGAGGCAAAACATAAATAGTGCTTAAATGAAGACCTGATTAGTGAATGAATAAAGAACAGGATAATGGCCAAGGTTAATTTATATAAAATCTGAACTTCTCCAACAAATTAAATTGGCTAAGTATTTTGAACTAATTCTGTTCGTGTGCAGTTTAAACAAAAACTAATGAAATACTGGGGGATAATTTGTTCTTAGCAGAAGGGAAAAAATAGTTTTATAAATTTTCATTTATATAGAGGGATCTAGTATTGAACATTGGTGGGGAATCTACATATATTAATAGTACCAGAAATGAAGAGGAGAAAACACATATTAAGAGGAAAACAAAATCCCTGGTATATACAAGAGATGAAAAATTGTTTGGTAACAAAGTAAAACGGAGACTAACAATATTGAAACAGAAGCCTAGAAACCAGAAGACTCCTGGCCACATTCTTACAGCCACGTAAGTGGGAGAGCAACTTCATAAAAAGAATGAACTATCTGAGCAGTCTTGTACTAGAGCATATTAGTACAAAAGCAATACTGGAAGAGAAACAATTGGAAAATGCGTGCATTTGCTGCCAGCTTGCCAGAGTAAGGGTGTTGGGATAGACAGAAATTATTTTTTAGATTTTGCTTATAAGTCAAACTCAAAATCAAACCATAAACAAGGATAACTGTAAATGGCTCTAGATGAGGATAGAAAATTTCATCTTTTCATCACTAAATCATTGTTTTGTTGGTTTCCAAAAAAATTTACACTGAAAACAAGTGCAGATGTAAACAAAGATGCATTCATTTATGGATATGTTCCAGATAATAGAACTGTTACATATAAGTAGGATTAATGAAAACCCCTACTTTGAGCCTACTATGAAAAGCTCTAGTCAGGGTTTATAAAGGTGATAGACATTTAGAGGATGCAAACAAAAGGATTTAAAAATGCATCTTCTAAAATGTCTAAAGAATTACAATAAACATCAGCTTTTAATGCGAACATACTAATTTATACTTAAATGCTGTAGGAATATACAGGAAATTTAAGTAATAAAAAGCATTTATATCTACAGTAGAGTAAAGCTAAGGAATGATTTTAATGGTAAGATTTAGGGCTGACTTTTTAGTTTCTATAGTCAAGTAATATTGGAATTAATTTTCCCACTTAGATCAACACTTTACAACATAAATGTGATCATGTCATCATGTCTGCGGAAAGTCCCCCAATGGTTTCCCATCACATCTAATTTCCAATGAGAGGATCTTTGGAGATGAGAATTTCTTTCTGTGAGTGAAATACATATGTGCATATTTTTAAATCATAGAATACTCGTGATAGGGGATGAAGACACCTGAGTTACATAATTTATAGTGAAAAATGAAATTATCACAGAATAACCTTGTTTAATATGAAATCTCCCTACTAAATTCTTGATCAAGGCACTTTGAAGTTGTTACTGCCCTTACATTTTCATGGAATATTAACAAGGACACATAGCTTGCTCCAGTTACATTTTGCAATGGAAAACAGTATAGTCTGTGGTCAAGAGGAATATACAGGAAATTGGCTTTGGAACCAAACTGCCTGGGTGCGATTCCTGCTTCCATGCACCTAAAGCTGTGTGACCCCAGGGAACTTACAAGACCGACATAAATCTATAGAGGTAATCAATAATAGTGCCTACTTCGTAGATTTTATGAGGATTAAAAAAGTCTCAACATGCTTTGCACTGATGGCTGACCCACAGTAAGTCACAGAAGTAGTTATTACCTGTGATCCTAAAAGCGATGCTATTCAAATTTTGATGTTACTAGGTTTCTGCTGATGGTGTATTGTGCACACCTTACTGCTAGAGCTGACTGAAATTGTTGACAATGAAGCAAAAGTAGAAATCTACAGAAAACCACAGGATTTTCTATGTTAGCAAACCGGACTGCCGGGGCAAAGCCATATTACCTGGGTTTAGGCCCACATTTTTGAGGACTGATCTCTGTATACTAGGTTCTAGTTTGCACATCGCTCAACTTCCTGTGATAGGGGACTGACAAAGGAACTCCAAGGTCTTTGGGTACAGGAAAGAGGCATGGATGGGACATCCTTTTCATTTTAAAACATTGCCAATTTGAGGTATGTATAGTAATTTCAAACCTGTGATTAAGATTTTTAAGGGATTAACTGTCAGGGTTTACTGTCCTAGGTCAGAATGAGTTAGAATGGTACATCTTCCTGAAGCCAATTCTACTCCATCTCTAGAGAAAGAAAAGTTTAGTGAGAACTGGTAAATACTATGTTTTAAAAATATTAAAGCAGGTATTATGGAATAAAACATTTTACATGGATTTTTATGGTAGAAAACAAATCTCCGAGTTCATGTGTATGGTGTTACCACATTGGGCTGCCCACCCGTAGCTTCTGCCCAACTGCCCAGCACTCACTGATGCTCTTTAAATCCAAAAGCACTAGGTAAACCAAAGTTTCAACCTATCAAAAAATTTGGCAGAAGATCCCAAATTCTTAACACAAAATGCTAAGCCTCATAATGGCACTAAATAAGAATTTTCGCAAAGCAAAAACTGCAAAACTCAATATACAAACAGAGCAGCGGCCCTCTGTCCAGAGCCCCTAAGTACCAGGAAAATACACTAATATGAGTAAGTAGACCATTACAAGGCCCAACATGGAAGGGACACTAATAAACAGCAGTGCCGATTCTGTGGCAGACATATATGGTGCGTGTAAAATAAAACTGCACAACAATGACAAAATAAAAATTAAAGCTTCTCAAGTTTTTATTTCTTAGCTAAAAACATAGCAAATTAGTTTTCTTTGTTTCTCCTTAAGGTGAAAAAGCAGAAAGTCATACATACTCTAAATTCTGTTGTAATAGCACATTTTAGTTGAAATACTTCATAAACACATACATAGAAAGTTAAACTCTTCTCCTCCTCCTCCTCAAAACCATTCTCTAAAGTTTCTCTTTAAGGTAAAAAAAAAGAGAGACATTAAGGCAGGAGCTTTTATTGGTATGATTAGAGAGGGTTAATAATATTGGTGACCACAGAATTTTAAAATCACTTGTCCTGTCATTTCCTGAAGGGATGTCAATAAAGTTTCATTGTGCAGAAAATGTAACATTCATTCATCTCAATTCAAAAGTAGAAACAATATTATTTAGTTCACTTCTTTAAATTATACATTTTGTGTATAGAACTGGACCCACAGATGCATGTATTAGAAGTTGAATGTAAAATAAATCGATAAGCTGCATTATATTGAAAAAAACAAAGATTTGACTTTAACTTTTTAAAAAACACTTCTGAATGAAAATAAAACTAGAATGGCAAATGTCAATAATATTAAAAGATTTGGTAATGAACGTATCAGGGATAGGAAGATCTGAAAATGAAAACCCATTTTATGAGCAACTTTGATATAATTTTTAAATACCTGGTTTTCAGCCCAAAATGAATTATTATAGGAAAGGATGAAAAAGAAAAAACATTTAGAATTAATAGTTTGAGTTTTTCAATTAAGGTCTTTAATTTTGAGTGACTATGAGAACAAAACAATAGACACTGGATGGAATTCAATTGCTAATTTATACCATGATTTTATACATCATTAATCTTATTTAATGGAAGAAAGTCAAGATGTAAGTTTTATGCTATCCCCTCAAAGGACAATTTGTAATTGTCCCTCAATGAAGATTCATAAGAAACATGCAAAAACAATGAAAACTACTAATTCTAACCTAAAAGGTTGAAGAGGCTAAAAATCATGTATTTTAATTTGGATTTTTTTATAATGGAACAGTCCAAATAAGAGTAGTTATACTTTCATAATTAATGCTAATATTTCAGCATCATTCTAATTATAATAGATATAATGTGAAAGCAAGCAGAATTTATACTAAGAGCCAGTCTCTTAAAAGTTCATGTTCTCACCTATATAAACTTGTGGGCAGAAGAGCTACTTAGACAAATTTAAATTTTGAGAATTAAGAAACCAGGACATTTTATAGAGTAACAATATTTAAGTTTTAACATTCATAAGTCAACAAAGGCTTTTAAAAAAAGCAATGCATTTCAAGAACAGCAATATACATTTCCTTCCTAAGAAATAAAAATCCCAGGATTGTACAATAGAGATCGGCACTGAGGACAATGTACACAATAGAGTCATAAACACACAAATGAAGACCCTTGTGCTGAACCTGCTCAGAGATCCAAACATCTAAAATAAAAACAAGGCAGGTAGCTATTTTGCATGGTATGTGCTGGAAAAAGCTAATTTGCAAAGAAAAAAAAAAAGTTTAGAAACATTTGTTTAGAACTTTAATAACCTTTTGCTTATTTAAAATACTGTTTACTTATATATTTAACCATTGGCTTTTAAAAATAAATTCCTAACCCCAAAGGAATTTCTTTTAAAAAGCCAATGGTGCAACATTTATTTTTAGTCACATTTCTCCTACACTTTCTTTCAAAGGTTCGAGGGTAATGTTTTATTTTTAGAACTACTGTATAATTCTAACTTCTAACTTTACTGGTCTTTATAAACTGTGGTATATAACTGTTTATTAGAAAAATACAATTAACTGGTTTTAATAAACACTGATGGGACAGTCTGCCAAATAACTTATAGCTATTATTAACTACTGCCAACTGTGCTTCTCATTAAAAATGAACAACCAACAAAGGCTGTCCCAATAAAACATAAAAAAGACCAACCTCATCAATAAAGTAGGGGAAAAAACTGTAAATATGTTAACTGAGAAAGCGAGGTGCTAAGAAACCGGGAAAAGGGGGTTGGGTGGAGTGGGAGTTTGCCCCTGATAACCTTTACAATTACTTTCAAGCTCAATTATGTGATTCTAATAAATTACAAGATTATGGTAAATGAAAGAACATCTAAGATCTAGAAAAGCTGAACTATGTATTAAAAATAAATTCTTCAACTGTTTACAGAATATGAATTAAAATTATAACTCAGGGTTCCAAGCGAAATTGCTGGGCAGAGGAAACTTTTATTATATAAACAAAAACCACCAGAAATGTAATACGAAAACAGAAATTTAAAACTATTTCAGGTAAGAATTTTTCCTATCAAAAGCTAAGCTTTCCATGGGGCAGCCGGATGGCTCAGCTGGTTAGAGTGCAAGCTCTGAACAACAGGGTTGCTGGTTCGATTCCCACATGGGCCAGTGATGGTGTGCCCTGCACAACTAGATTGAAGACAATGAGCTGCCGCTGAGCTTCCGGAGGGGCAGCCAGATGGCTCAGTTGGTTAGAGCGAAAGCTCTCAAAAACAAGGTTGCAGGTTCTAAACCCTAACTGGACTTGGAGCTGAGCTGCGCCCCCCATAATTAGATTGAAGGACAACTGCATGGAGCTGATGGGCCCTGGAGAAGCACACTGGTCCCCAATATTCCCCAATACAATTTATTAAAAAAAAAAAAAAAGAAAAGCTAAGCTTTCCTGACAGATAATTTCAATCATCTGAGGTATTAGGGCTGAAAATACTTTAGCAGGTAAATACTTAATGGAAAAAAAAAATCATTATTTTTTAATAATACAGTGCCCAGAAGAATCACATCCTCAGTAAACTCTGGCTTAAAAATAAGTATTGTTCTTACCATTGAGATTTTAACTAAAATATTTCTTACCAATGAGATTTAGAGTTTAAAATGTAGTAACAGTATTATGAGGTCCACTGCCAGAATTTGTCATTTCATTACTGTTTCCCATGAGCCTCCACCCTGGACTACTTATAGCATTCATCATAGCACTTGGCATCAAGAATCATAATTTGTATATTTTTTAATTTAACCAATACCAAACAGGTTTCAATAAGAAGTGTTTTGTAATTTATGCAAAAAATATCACAGATACTACCAGAAAAGCAATGCATCTAAGTGCTAATCAGTATTCTATTCATTTTCATTAAAGGTTAATGGATTAGGAAGCCATTATAAAAGTTTTAATCAATTAGGCTTTACACGTTTTTCATATCTTTAAAAAAATCTCTATAGCTAACTTAAAAAATTACTAAAGTGGAGCTACAATCTACAAAACAGAAATGGTAAACTTAGTCAACCTTAAAAAATGTCCTTCCTTTCATATGCTCACAAAATATAAACAGAAGACACTTTTATAAACAAAATATAAACAGAAGACACCATAGTAACAGAATCACTTCATTAAATAAAGATTTATGATTTACTTAACATCTTTTGTTTGAAAAATAAGTATCTTTTCTATTACTACTTAAGAAGTTAAGGACTCTGAGAAACATCAAGTTTTGCCAGCTCTGTTTTATATTGGATAGATTGTGCCCTAAGATGCCCTTACAGTAGTTTTAAAAACAGAAGTCCAGACTAAGTATAATTTCTGAATTTCTTCAAGTCATGTACATTTATGGTATTCACATTAATAAACTACTCGTGGGGTAGGCAGGGGGAGGGAGAGAGGGATCAAGGAAACTCTCCTAGCACAATTAAATCCCTTCCATTTCTAAGCAGTGTAAGAAACCAACATTTTAACTGTGTTACAATTTAAAATAAAAGTGGTTGAACTTGATTAAACTTGAATGTATGTGCACATATAACTTTGTTCTTGAACTCCATGACAGAAACTGGACTAAGTTTTAAGGTAGAGTCTATATTCTGAATAAATCTAAGGGAAAATCTGAGTGATGTGCCATGATGCATCATAAGAAGCTGCATCTCTATCATCTGGTTTTGGTTTTATTACACTATGTAAATATTACATTTAATATAAAATGGTGAAGAAATTGAACAGAAATCACATTACTTTTTTTAAAAAATGCATTCTAGCATTTTTAAGACCAAGAAAAATATCAAAAATTTTACAAATGAACAGTAAAGCAATTCTTAAAATTAAAATTCCATAAAGTAGACTGCTCAAACTGATAAGTACACTATTTATTTCAAGTTGAATACTGAAAACTGTTTTACAGTCAACTTCCACATGAAACCTGATATTCTTGCTTTTCCCTTTTGTGGAGTTACCCATTATTGTTACTCTCTTACCCTGACAGTGCTGGTAGTGAATGGGAGTGACAACAGAAACCACAAATCGTTCAAGTTAAATTGAACAAGTATGTTCTTTTTTATAAATTCTGGGGCAGCACAACCGTTAGAAGTTCTTTTATGACAAAACTTGGAATAGAAATAGATCAATGAACCATTTATACATAACATACTATGTGGAAAGAACTGCTCATTTTCTGAATATGGATAGGTGGATGGATGGATGGAAAGATAGACATATTATAAATAGATATACATATAAACATATACAACACGTATATTACATATACACACACACACACACACACACAATCATGCTACAGACTGACATATCAGCCTATGGTTCTTTCCACATACATACATGCCTATGAAACTCAACACTGTCCAAGCAAGACCACTAAGCTCTTTGAGTCACCTTGCTCTGTACTTCAAATGGGTTAAACACACCACCAGCAACAAAAAAAACCCCAATGCATCTTTAAAAGCAAGTGATCATAAACTGTTACATACTGAATATACCTCAACACAAACTCTTTATTTATTCTTTGTTTACCAAAAGAATTTTATGAAAAAAATCCCACAAATACAAATTCCTATAAACAACAGTATTTCCCCTTCAAATAGTTTTAAAACTTCTACAATATATTTGGGATGTCTTCTCTGGATATGAATGGCAGCTTTCATTAAACCGAAAAATTTTAAGTACTGTAGTTGACCTACAGTGCATGGAGCCTTGTTATAATTCGGACCATGCTGTGGAAATATACTAAGTTCCTTCTGAAAATTAAATTCCTCAAAAATAGCTAAGGTAAATTTCTATATTATAGTTATTCCTCTCAATATAAGTTTTGAGATTGACAGTTCTATGCTCAAGTAATATTATGATATTCTTTATTTGATTAGCACTGTTTTTCTTACTCTAGATAACAACAGGTAAAACAACAGTTACGTAGTCAATAACATCAGTGATATTGTTCCTCAGAAAGCAGGAAGAACCTGCCAATAGGGGAATGTTTGTTTTTTAAGTTGTCAAATAGAAAAACAACAAAAAAAATTAGGAGAAAAGTCTTTATTCAGATATTCCTAGTACAACCAATAGAAAATCATCCTACCCCCAAAAACCGCACCAACGCTGTACTGCATTTATAAAAAAAAAATCAAAGGAAGACTTTTTCAGTATTTCTGGTTTCTCTAGCAACTTCAGAATTACTTAAAAATATAAAACATTTTAATAGTATCTTCATAAAGGATTTTTTTAACGTTAAAATTCCAATTATCTATTGTACTTAAAATGCTGGAGTTGCTTTCATTAAAAAAACAAAACCAAAAACAAAAACCTTAAAAAAAAAAAAAAAACCAATAAAATCAGCTTAAAATAAATTTATTGTACAATACAAAAAGCAGGCATACTGGAAAATAAAAGGTACATTATTAAATATACAAAGCAAATGAAACCTAAATAACACAAATGTTTTCATCCAAAAAGGAAGATTAAAATGCACAACATTTATGCTAAAAATAAAAGTATTTCAGGAAGGATATGCATTTCAAATGAAATGTTAATGATGAATAAAAAGAAAAACAAATATGCTAATTTCTAAATGCTTGAATATCAAGAATCAGTAATGGCATGAAACATTAAATCCAACAACACTGGGTAACTTTTCAAGAACTGTATTTGAAAAGGTATTTAAAAAACTGAAGGAATCAAAATAATGTCCTTAAATCTGGCAAAGATTTTCCTTTTTTTTTTTTTTTTTTTTTAAGTAAAGTTTGAGGGCCTATTCACAGTATCTTCCCTCCTTCCATTTATACCTTCCTACAAAAATTCCTGGATGCTCATCCTTAACAAGATTCTATAAACATAATGGCTTAGGTAACTCTACTGATAAGTGTGCATTTCAGCCTTACCAACATAATAAAAGTGCTACAAATTAACAACATAATTTTGAAATCTATATATATATGGACACAATATGCAACAATAAATTGTCATTTTATAAAGTAAAAGTAACCTATGAATGAAATAGTAAAATGTAATAATATAGAGCATATGGGAGCCTTTTTTGCAAACTATCAATTAAGGTATTCAGTTCCTCAAACCACAAACGGTTCTGGTGAAACTAATAAAAATGGTACTGTCCAAAGGTATGGCAGAGGTTAAGGCCTTCAGACACAGCACTCTCCTGTAAAAGGCCAAACCAGAAGCATCCAATTAGGATATGCATCGTACATTAGAAACATTCAAGTAACTGTAAAAAATCCTTGGTAAAACCTCTAAAGTTTAACATATATTATTTAAATATATAAGTTTTAATACTTAATGTTAGCCCAAAAGGCTTTGACTAATACCTTTGGGAGGAAACTTCTTTTCCTAATATCATAGATCCCAAACTGAAGACAGCATATGATCAGGATTTTCTATATTTATATTTGCACATATAGTATCTAAATGACCCAGTGAGCTCTTTTCTGCTACACTATAGTATTTACTTTTATAGACTTTACCCTACCATATATATGCCATGACACTAAGAAACTATCAAGTTCTCCTTCTAGACCCCACCCTTACCCCTCCAAAATTTACAAGTATAAAAATAAAGTTAAAACAAACAAACAAACAAAAAAACACCTGGAAGCTGTGGGGAACTATGGGGAGAACCAGAGAGGTATATGGAGGAAGGAAGAAGTGTGAATAGGTCCTACAGTGTTTTACAATCACTTTGCCAAGACAGACTTTACATATTGTGAATTATGTGAAATCAGTTTGTGTAGAACCTATAGTCCTCTTATAAACAACTTTTGATTCTCAATATTGCATTTTTATAACCAAATAAAAGGATTCAGATCTAACAGATATTTTAATAGCATACTTACTACCTTCGGACTGAATTCATTTCCTAAATACTCTAAAAGAGTTCAAATGGAACAAACTTTATGAGATGTTATTATAATTCATCATAAAAGACTCATTAGCATTTGTGAAATTACTAGAATAAAATTATTAAAAGCTAAAAACCAAGATTCACCATTTGTACTTAAATATAACAGAAAAAGTTACGTGGATAATAAGAAAATAAAATTGTTCATGTAAACATTTCACTTGAAGACACTATTGCCACTTCTGAAATTATAACCATTATAGCTTTTGAACAGTGAAACATGTCATTATCTTACATCTGAAACTCTTTGGCTGGAATGTTGTAACATAAGACACTCCAATACATGACAATTCTAACAGAACATAGGAGTTGCAAAGTAAAAAAAGACGTGACTTATCTAAAGTATCTGATAAAATTTTAAATTAATTTTTAAAAATTTAAAGCCAATCTATCACTACAGAAATGGCATAAAATGTAAATTTAAGCTAATTTTATAATCTACTGCTATATTAAATAATTTAGGATTATTTTGCCTTTTTAAAAGTTTTGCATTTAGCATAGGAATACTTTCTATTGCCACTACAGACAGACATCATGTCAGTTTAAAACTGGAAAAGAAAAAACAAAATATAATGAAACTTATAAGTTCAATGTGTGGGTTTTAGAACCAAGAAATTACAAATTTCTGTTACTATTTTAAATGGGATTATCTGACTTTACAGTTAAAATTTTAATTACACCAAGATAAACTTTAAAGAAATTTTTCCTTTTTGTGTTTAAAATAAAGCAAATTTGCTTTATTTACTTACACTTTTTAAAAAACTGACAAATCCACTTTTTAATCTATTAATTTTACACAAAGATTCAAAGAAAAAAAAGCTTTATGGCTCTAGCACCCAAGGTTGAGAACACACAAAACTCAAATAAATATTTATAGTATGCAAAAAAGCTAAAAGATGTTGGAAAGATTAAATGAAGAACATTCTGAAACTAGAACCCATTTCTTTAGCTTTTCTCTCCCAGACTTTCCATTCTATACACTACAGTTGTAGAGATGTCCTCATTTGACTCAGGTGACACTTTTTTCCATACTGTCTCTTTTAAAGCAAGTTCTTGTTGGAGACTTTCATAGTCCAATGGTCCAAAGGAATGCTAGTTGTTCAAGCAACATACATAATTTATTAGTGCACTTGAGTGAAGAAAGGTCCAAGCTATAAAACGGTATTTTTCAATGAATGTTATTAAAGCGTTAACATTTTCACCCACCACCATTTGATGTTTTGCAACATGTTACACATGCTGACTCCCCTGGAAGTTTCTATTCTGTTGGCTTTGCATAATTCTCATACATTATTAGAAGTTACTTTGATTAGAACTAATAATAGAAAATTTTACTTAATGTATTAAAAATATGTTTTCTACTGATAAGTGCTTCATATGAGTTTCAAGTCTAATTACATAATTTAGTATAAACATTTTCCATATAGGATGCAAAGGAATTTAATTAAAACTCAAAATAAGTCCCTCTGTCCAGTGAACAACTATGAAGACAAAATATCTTGTTCCTGAAATTTTTTCCTGACTCTAGTACTAGCTCTAAAATAGTAGTATGTATGTGTAATAAATAACATGAAGCCAAGCATACTAATAAGAAAATATTACTTTAATATAAAAGTATCAGGAATACTACCTTAAACCCTTTTTATAAAAAAATATTTCATCTACTCTGGCTTATAAATCTTATTATGAGGCTTTATAAGGTCTCTCGCTAATAATATAATTCCTTTCTCTTTTACATACCCATCCACATCAAAATAAATTTCAATTCAAGATTATAACTGACAAATATTAAGAGTAAAAATAGACTTTCTCTATAGCATGTAGCACTTTCCAATTGTCTTCTTTTAACAGAATTAATTCTTTAAGATATTGCTTAAATAGCAAAAAAGTGGAGAGGAGGGAGAACCCTGCTGCTAGGCTAACCAATTTCGATTTAAATAAAACAACGTTTAATATCTACGCACTATCGGTCCAGGATCCAGGATGAAAATTACAATTTGTTTACACTCATTCATCATCAGGAAAGATAGGAGGTCATTAACAATTAAACTAAATTTTATTCAAATCAGTGAATCTCATTTTATCTCTCTTAAAAAAAAAATTACATAATAATCTAAAGAATTTCACTTACCCTTTGATCACCACCTTCTCTTCGAGGATCAAGTTTTTTTGCAAAGTGTCTTAAGTTATCATAGTTATGGAAATTACACAGAGAAACAAGATCCTGTAAATAAACAGAACAGGTATTAGAAATTGGTTGTTTTTTAATAATTTAACAAACTATATTAATACGTCCAACTTAATTACTATCTCATTCAAAGCACCACTGCATGTTAATAAAGCAGTACAATGCATCCAGACGACTGATATTAAAATAAGAAGATACAGATACAAATTTTGAGATCACTGCTTATTAACATGACTGTAGGACTCAGTATTAACAGACTGCTTATTAACAGACTGTAGGACTATTTAATTTTCATTTCCTATAAAATGGACATTATAGTAACATGCCACATGAAAGAATTCTTTCAAATAGTCATTAAAAAATATATATATATATAAATATTCTGGTTACAATCTTTATAATCTATAAGCAATCCAATGTTTTTCTCTAGTTTTATAGACTATAAAAACTGAAAAATCAGAATTTTAATTAAAGTCTGCAGAAAAAAATTACAATACTCAATGCAGACTCTGGAAAGTATTAAATGTAAACAAACCAGAAGTTGAAATATTAGCAAGAGTTGGGTAACAACAAAAAATACTGCTCAAGGGTAGTAACAATTTTAACTTAAGTGTTTATTTCCTCAAAAAAAAAAAAAAGACTTTTAAAGGTAGTTTATAGATATTCAATCATGCAGATTAAAGATGATATAATAAACTATAATCTTAATTTATGTTGAGCTTCAAATTACTTCTCCAAGTTTAATATCTTTTGCTGGGGCTTTAGGAAACTGAAAACTAATTACAACCATGAAAATTAAAATATAAGCATCAAACACATGTAATTTTCTGTGAGAATAATGAGAGCTGTCTTGTAGAAGTAATCTGAAGTCCTCTATGAGTACTTCCATGGCTACCTTGTAACTGGCAGACAGGCAGGCAGAGTGCCAGCAATCAATGAACTATGAAAATGAGTAATAAAAGTAGAATCATCGGATGGCTCAACTTATATGACCATTATTTTCATTAAGAAAACATGCTTACATGACAGAAGTGAATTCCCTTAACACTGTTGCCCATCTTGTCCAGAGGGGGAGACCAGCACATCATGCCCATGACATTGGGGACAACTAAAAGAATGCCCCCAGCAACTCCAGATTTTGCAGGAAGACCAACCTGAAAATAATTTGAAAAAGGGGACATTTGTGTTAACATTTTAAAATAAAAAAAATTATGTCTAACAATAAAGTAATTGGTTAAAAAATTATGTTATATATCTATACAGTAGAATCCCAACATTAAAAAAATTGTAGTAAGTATTTATCAACATGATTAAAATGTAGCAAACAAAAAACAGTTATACAACAGTTGGGATTTATTTAAATATAAAAAAAGTTTTGTAAGATATACTCTAAAAAATTAAAATAGATTATATCTAATCATGGGGCTATGTTTTTATTTTATTCTTTTTGACTATTTTCCTAATTGTTCTGTAATAAATGTGTATTACTTTTAAATATAAAAAATTATTTTCAAAAAATATTTTATGACTAGAAAACAATGAGAAATTATGTCTTCTTACTAGAATTTCTGTGGTATGCTGTTAGACAAATTCTGAGGAACAGTGGTCAGATGGTAATTCAAATTAACCCTCTTCAAAACATTTAAGTTTATATTATACAAAATTTGACACATGATAAGACAAAATTAATATAATTTTAACACAATCATAATGGTGTTCACTAGTGGCTTACTAACATTCAGACATCGAGTACCTCTTGCTAGAAAAGGGACTGTGGAAAGCATAAGCAAAATCTCCACTATAAGAAACGGCATAGGATAAATGATCCAGTTTTTTCAAACAAAAATAAGAAAAAAAGAGAGAGGTCAAGGGAGGAAACTACAGATTAAAGAAGAAAAATAAAGGGAGTTACAACCAATCGTAACGTATGGCCCTTATTTGCATCCCAAATCAAACAAACTATAGAATAATAATTTGTAAGACAATCCAGAAAATCTGAACATTTACTAAATATTTTGATGATATGAAAGAATAAAATTTTTTTGTCTTTTATATATAATAATGGTGCTGTGGGTTTGAGCCCTTATCATTTAGAATTAGACTGAACTATGACAAGGGCGGGGGAAGTAGGTACATACAGATGAAACAAGACTGGTCATGTATTAGTGATGCATAACATTAAATGCATCTTTATTTTTCTATTTTTAAAAAACTTCAAAAAAAATTTTCAGGGCATTTGCTTGACATAAGCAGAATGAAATAAGAAAAGTCTACATATTTCACAAATGACAAATGCACAAGAGAGCTTAAAGCAGTACATTTTTAAATTTTAACTTTAATGTACTTTAAGTCCTTTAAAACATCTATGGTTATAACCAAAAATGTTAAACATCACAATTATTCACTCTTTCTGAACTTAAGGAATTCTTGAGGTATGGTCTATAATGCTAAACAAGTAAAGAAAGTTTATACTTGTACATTGAAATACCTTAAAAATAGAAGTGATAATGTTCTATAAATAAAACTTCAAGTTCTTAAGATAAGAACATCTGGTAGACTGTTTAACCCTATTCCTTACCAATTCTGTAACAAATTAACCTTGGAAACAAGCCTCTCTTGAAAATTAATGTACAGCTTTGGAAAGCAAAGTTCAAACGGCACTTTTGAAAGAACTAGTCCAGACTAGTTTCTTGCCAGAGAATATTAAGATTAAACAATTACTTACATGGAAAGCAAACTGCCCTGAGAAATCGTACATGCCACAGGAATGCATCAAACTCAGTGTATTTCGAACTGCTTCAGGGCTCAGAACTCTTTCACCAGTAATTGGGCAGAAACCACCATTAGCCAATGTTGCAGCCATCACACTAGCTGATTCACAAGTTACTTCAATGGAGCATAGCTAAAAGAAGCAAAACTGAATTCTGAACATTTAGGCTCACGTTATTTTTAGTATTATAGTAAACTTCTAAAAGATCATATGTTTTATCTGGTATTTCATACAGATCTGAAATCTTTCTTCCAAAGGGATTATTTTAATATAACTTGTTGACATTCTACAGATTTCAATTTGAACAAAGTTCTAACCCCTTTAAGGTTTATTCTGATTTGCCCAGTTATTCAGTCTTTTAATGAGATAACTCAGATAAGACCCAGGTCCTAAGCACTAAGATTTGTAATTTTTATTACATGTGATGTTCAAAGTTGATTAAATATTAATGCTTTTTGTAGGATACACAAACATAATTATTTGTAACTCAACAGGGAAAAAGGAGCCATGATATATTTTTATGATAAGTAACACACATCAGTATTATGATAGCTAGCATCTACATGAAAAATTGCCACTTTAGAAAAAAATGATAATTGTCTGACATTTCATTTACAACAAAGTTCAAGTTCAGCATCCGCAGATGGCAACATGCAAAGGACTGAAGAAAGAAAAATCTAAGACAGTTCTAGCTTGGATGCTCTGTATGCCTAAAGCAAAACGTTATCTTTTAAACCATTTAATAACATTCAAATATTTGTTTGATACTGACTACAGGTACTGGATATACTATGATGAATAAAAAAATGCAAAGTCCAGGTACAATGAAGAATGACATTTTTGTATTTAAATATAATCATACTAATGGAAATAGTTTACTACACCATACCCAAATTTACCCATAAAACCATAACAATAAAAATGGTCTATTTTATTTTTCATTAATAGCAACCAAAACAGGGGAAAAGTAGAGGAGAAAGAGAAGGTGGGAAAGAGGAAGAGGAAGAAAAGTTTTCAACAAACTTTCCTCACTCATACTTTAAGATCTACATACACACAAAGGAGTTTGAAGACAGCAAGAAGGAAAACTAATTAACTACAGTGAACTAGAAAACTGGGAGCCACTTTTTGACTGACTTTCACTTTGCCTATTTATATTAAAACCTCTTCTCAATTTCCCCAAAACGACAGAATCTACTTATTACCGTATGTTGACCCAGATAGCAAAGACCCATAGAAAGTTGATTTAATCATGAAAAGCTTTCAAGAAATGATTTAAATTCCAATGATCATTTCCTAATTTATGCTTAGTATTAACTGGAATCGTTAGTCATAAGGTGATATACTCCTAATTTGACGAATCCCTATTTAATAGTACTTTTTCGATACCCTGACGAATGTTTGATTAGATGCAACCCTTCTACAAAAAAATAAGGAAGGCTTCTAGGCCTGTCTCTTGATTTTTGCACTGAAGTGTAGAGATTTCACAGTAGGTTTAACTGCACCTAAGCTGTAATAGCCAAAGTTAAATATGTATATCAAAGGAAAAGAACATACGGAAAAAAATATGGGCTTGAGAAAAAATAAGGGCTACTGGATAAAAGTATGACATTATATTGTATATACTTTATAGTTTCAAAGAAATCCCATGTCACCTTCCATGTAATGTAGAAAGTTTGGTCAAGCATATGCTACAGAAAATAAATCTGGGGCTCAGTAACTGAAATTAGGTCACATGGCTAAAAGTGGCCTGGTTAGACCTTGATTTCCTATATTGACAGTCTGGATTCCCAATTTACAGTTCTTCACATTGGGCAGGTGACAAACTGTGACCTGAACTTCTACTGTGTTTCCTCGAAAATAAGACCTACCCCGAAAACAAGCCCCAGTTAAGTTCATCAGCCAGATGGACACTTTTAGTACGTTAGGACGATGTTCCAGAAGATGACATGAATGTATTTGAATAAATGTAGATTGTTGTACATGAAAAAATAAGACATGTATCCTAATGCAAAAATTAATGTAAGACCCGGTCTTATTTTCGGGGAAACACGGTATCAAGATCTACTTCATAACAACTTCCCTTATATATTCCTTAAGATTACTGAAAAGTTAAAGCACCTGCAAAAGTAACAACTGGCAAATGTAAGGCAAACTAGAAATTAATAATTTGTTACTATGTAGTTTCACATTACAGACCCATCAGAGGCACTAATGGTATTAAATCTGTAAGAATAAACTGAACTGGAAGTATGGGGGGAGGAGAAGGATGTCCAGGAAGACTAACTTAAATTGAGTCCCATACCACAGCAGATTATGTGAGTGGCCTCCCTCCTTCACGAATATGGAGAGAGTTGGAGTTTGAAACTCTAACTTCGAAGAAAGCCCACTATGTGACACTGCAGGAATGAACTAACAAGCTAAGAAATGCAACTTTAAAATACTGAGTATGAATCCTTTGATAAACAAATAACTTCTCCAAACAAAATTTAAAAGCTAAGAAAACAGAATTTAGTTTATAATAAGGACAAGCCAATTTCTGGAACTGTACATTATTTTTTGACACTTCTTAAACATAATGCTTTTATGGAAAAAATTTTCCCTACTACATTCTGAGTTATGACTTTTTAGGAAACACGGACATGAATTGTCTTTCATGAGGACATTTTTTCGAAAGTTAAAGGGAAATGTATTCTCTCTCTAGGGCCAAGTTTCAGCGATATCTATGTTCCGCAAAATGTGACACATCCATTTATATACATAATTTACACATTTAAAGTAAATTACCTGGAAATAGAAGTCTAATATACCAACCATGTCTGTGCCTTCTGGAAAACACTGAAAAAATAGAAAGGCAATTAAAAACATAGGAACACAGGAAAAAAATATATGCAAATAAGTAAAAGATACATGATTAAATTTAAAATGTACATAAATGTTTCATTTTAATTGAGAACAAAATAGCACATAACCTATTAAAGCCTAAAAACATGAAATAATGAAGAATAAAGCAAAATTACATCACATATAGATTTCTAGATACTAGTTTAACTGACAAAAATAGACTGATTCATAATTCATAAACCAAGGACCAGTCACTTAAAATTTAAAAATCAAGTTCAGCTGACAATAGTCAAGCTTTCTATTTTTGAGTAAATGGGTGAATCCTCAAGCAAAATTTGCACTAATATAACTAGTCAAATTTTTGAATACTGCCAGATACAAATCAACTTAATAATATTAACACTATAGGCATTAACTCAAGAGTGTTGTGAAAAAATTTCTGCACCTTAAACAGTAATAGATAGTTGCTTAAAGGCTACTGTTGATTTTTTAGCATACATCTTCACGTATTTTATTAAGAGGATAATTTGAAATAAACAAAATGTAAAAACCTTTTTTTCTTTTAAGTAATATCCTATTGCAAAATTTCGATCTCCACTTTCTCTTTCAGACTGAAACCTAGAAGAAAAAAAAATATTTTTCTGTAAAAGTGTGGTTGTTCTGTAGTTTGTTTATCAAAGTGCAGTATGAAGAACACTGACCCAATAGTCAAGACTGCCGTGTTCTAGTCCTAGTTCCACCAATAGGTTTGCTAGCTATGTGACCTCGGGCAAGTCATTTAAGTGATATTCTTTCACTGTAATTTTCTCAGCTGTGAAAGGGCTTTCTAGTTTTCTTATTTTGTGAATAAAGAAGGTAATTTTTAAATTACCAAGTACTCCACCATTAAAATATACTAAAAAATCGCAGAATCTTCTGGCTCCTTCAAAAGTACAATAAATAGTCAATTCAACTGAGGGAATCCATGGAAATTTCACTGAGGGGCGCATGAAATGGCCATTACAGCATTCACTGGATTAACAGATTTCAGAGGGAAGCCCAGGCAGTGGCAAATATCATGAAGCATGAACAAGTTATAAAAATATAAAAGACAGGATTTCATTGAAGAATAGCAAATATTCTGATGTAACTGGGAAATGGGGTTTATGTAGAAGACTGGCGAAACATCAAACTAACAAAGGAGACTGGTACCAAATTACCAAGACTGATGAATACTAAAAAATGTAATAGCTCCTAATTGCCTACAAAATAAAAGCTTGAAGGCTTTCAAACAAGTTACCTTGTCAGAGCTACATTTTAGAAAGAGCTCTGACATCAGTTTGGGAAAGGGGAAAAAGGAAGGATGAGTGATGTTATGGGTGACTACTGTAATGAGAGAAACAGGAAGCCTGAACTTAGATAGTGGTGATAGGAAGGGAAGGAGAAATATGATCACACATGAGAGCAGTTGGGCAAGTCTTCAGACTTGATGGAAAAGAAGAGAAACTGTGAAGTCCGTTACAAAACCTAGATTTCTAACAAAGTCTAAAGAAAGAATGGTGATATCAACTGACACAGGAATCCCTAGAGCAAAGAGCAGTTTGGGAATAAAGAGAATGAGTTTCGATTTAGACAGATTTAATTCCATAAATTTGGATATATATTTGAGAGCTCAACCTACAAGTGTCCAGAAAGCTGCTGGGGGAAAAAAAAAAAGGAACTGTGGGTGACACTCTTTGTATTATTGAACAGTCCCTTATAACTATATACATTTTAATATTTCCATGGTCAGAAAAATTATGTTGGATATGGAAAAGTTCTTGGAAATGAACATGTCAACTTGCCATGCTTTTTAAAAATACGTCAACATGTATAGATAAAGGACTAACTACTGAGCAATTGTCAGTGCCTAGCATATAGTATTCTGTTCATCAAACACTATGATCAAGAGCCTGTTATCTGCCAGATAACAGGAATACAGAAATGAATTCTTCTGGAAGACAGTCTATG
This sequence comes from Rhinolophus sinicus, assembly GCF_057876585.1. Classification (NCBI taxonomy): domain Eukaryota; kingdom Metazoa; phylum Chordata; class Mammalia; order Chiroptera; family Rhinolophidae; genus Rhinolophus; species Rhinolophus sinicus. The sequence continues at coordinate 175,334,198 of NC_142517.1, read as the reverse complement.
CAGGTCAGAGTCTCATGGTGATAATGGGGCAGAGAGAGATATAGAATAAGTTCAATAAAATATGGTAATATAAGAGCACAGAAGAGGGGCAAGATGAGACTAATGAAAAACTTCCCCGGGGAAAAATACTTAAGCTAATGAATAAAAGTTGATAAAGCAGACAACCTAAAAATTTTTGCCTGCTGAAACATGAAATATGAAGCATCACAGTTAGTATTCATGCCAAAACTGCTTAAGCTTTATCTACTCACATGGAAACAAACAGACCTATTCAAAAATAGGGAATATCCACTACAGCCCATGGACCAGATCCAACCTGCTGCTTGTTTTATAAATAAGGTTTTTGGAACACAGCCTCATATTGTCTATGGCTATGTTCCTATTAAAACAGTAGAACTAAGTAGTTGTAAAAGAGACCACAAGTCTAAAATATTTATTATCTGGTCCCTCACAGAAAAAGTGAGTTAATTCCTGCTCTATAAAACAACTAGTTGGTACTCTTCAAAAAAAGCCATTTAATAAAAATTTTAAAAGCAAGGGTCTAGGGGAGGGGTACTTCTATTTTTAAAAGACAAAAGAGATATACCAAATGGAATGCATGAACTTTTAGTTCCTAGACAAAAAAAAAAAGGCTATAAAAGGCATTCAGGGGACAGTTGGGGACATTTACATATTGATTAATATGACACTAATGCTTATGTTCCTAAGAGTGTTGATGGTATTGTGGATATGTAGGAGAATGCCCTTTTCTTAGGACACATGTGCTGAGTTATTTAAGAGTGAAGTATCATGATGTCTATGATTTAATTTCAAATAGTTCAGGAAAAAACACATCCACATACATGTATTAGGTTGGTGCAAAAGCACTTGCAATTTAAAAGGTTAAAAATAATTGCAAAAACCGCAATTACTTTTGCACCAACCTAATATTTATATATATGTACATATGTATGTAAAGATACATATATAGTTTAACTTATCTGAAGAGAGAGGTTGAGAAAAAGCAAACGAGACAAAATATTAATCCGAAAAATAAGTGAAAGATATCCAGATATCCATTGTTTGTTCTTTCAACTTTTCTATAGACTTGCAAATTTCAAAATAAAAAATTGGAGTAAAAATCAAGTTAGCCAGACAAAGAGAGATTAACAGAGGTAAGAAAGGTATTACAGACAGAAAATTAAGTGCCAGTTATTTGAGGTAAACTTGGGGTCCCTTCTAATTCTATGATTACTCATAAGTTTATTAAAACCACTTAAAGCATTTTAAGTATCCCCCCTCTAAGGTAATTTAGAAATCATTCTCCTCTAATGACCAAATTTTAAGTAATTATTTTTTCACTGAATTAAGTCCTAGGACTAACAAGGGAGAATAGATTAATTCTAAATACAATATGTGCATACATATATGGAGTAACAAAACAGTATTTAAAATAAAATTTTATAATCTAGATTTCTTTTACAAAATTAATTTAAAAAGGCCTGACTCATTATAAAAATCTAAGCCATAAATCAGACTCACGTTGCATTACTGAATCCAACATATTCATTACCAGCCATCTTATTCAAAAACTGCATCACCTATATACCAAAATTAAAAAGTAAAGTATCAGTATCAAAAAAGAAATATATAAAGATTGTGACATGAAAACTGAATTCTGTATTGTACTTACATAGTCAAATTTTTCAGCATTATTCACTCCTTGCTGCAAAGAAATGAAAAATATGTTAACATAGGCACCACTGCAGTTAGGTTTTAAGTGAATATAACATCAAAATTTCAAACTGCCATCATTATAATTAATACACTGCACATTAGTACTTTTAAATCTAGGAAATATTTTAAAAGTCATTTAATATTTACATAAACTATATACATGCTCTTTCATTAATACCCATATGTTGAGAATGGATCTGAATTATAAAGGGAATGCTTTATTTTAAGTATATCTTTACCCAACCCAAAGTTACAAAATTTTAAATACAAGTTACCCCAAATCTCCTTATCTTTCATGACAACAGATGTTCTGCTAGACTGTATGATATTTAATTACACATTTAAAAAAAACTTAAAATAAAGTTTCACCCTTAGGAAAATGAGTTATGCTGCAAAACTAATCTTTTTTAATTCTAGTATATGCAAACATTCTGGATAGATTTTACTAGTGTAGAGAATGCTCTACCTTTAATATCTCACTTGTTAGTAACAAAACTTGAACTAATATATATATATTTCATAATCTCTAAAAAATTAGCTACATTTGTGTTTAGCACTATGCCAACTGAGAATATGGAAGATGTATTGTTTCATCACTTCTATTTCTGACATGTTAGCTATTGCAAATGTCAATAGGAAAAACCTATGCAATGTAGATCAGTTCAAGTAGCCAAATGGTTTCATTTTACCTCAGCGAAGTTTACAAAGCAGTAAGTTGTAGATCTGAAATCAAACGTATTAATTGGTGATATGCACCCAAGAGAAACAATACATCTCTAATTTTAAAAACAGATTTTAAATAAAATAATTTGACAACTGAAGTTTTAAAAATGAATTTTTTAAACTTTACCCTCAAAGAAATCCCAAACATTACACGTTCAAATTTCATATGGGGCAAAAACCTGTATCAGAATATCATTTAAGTGAATAAAGCCAGATTCATTCTCCACTTTACAAGTGGATTAAGATGTGGCTGATAATCTGTGAAACTTTACAAATCAACCTATTTGAGAATGGATGTGCAATCACATATACAATCAGAGGCTGGAAAGAACACATCACTATTTCGTCAAAATTAGGTATTAACAAAGGTTAAACAAGATAAGGATAATTTCGCTATGGTCATGTTGTAATCACTATGTATTTTCTCTAAAGCATTTTGGCATATTTTAAGTTTTCTTTCCTTATAATACACCAGAAATCAAAATGTAGAAATGTAACTCCAAAGCTGTTCAATGAAAAATAATTAAAAGAAGAAATTACCAACTTCATTGAACTGTTGCAGTTGTCAAAATATTCCATAGATCCTAATGCTGTAAAATATGTAACAACATTTAAACCACAAAAACCTTTTTAACCTTTGAAAAAGCACAAAAAAAAACACCCCAAAACCACAATTTTTTTGGAAAAGGACGGCATTTGCATTGGGATGTCGTCACATGGATAATTACTGGTTATATAATTAATCAATGTAAAATAAACAAGTTATATTGAACTTTCATTCTCTGATCTAAACGGTGCCCTATAAAATACAAACTTTATTCAGCTGTCATGTTTAATAATAAAAACAAAACAACAAAAACTGTTTCAACTGTAGACTATGGTCACATTCTTGTTCTACTTTGTAGCTTACTAAAAATTCAAGTACAATCAAGTTTTGCTTCCATGCTGCTTTTAAGAAACAATTGCTATTTACCAATGTCTATCAGTATAAAAAATTTGCGTAAGCTACTTGAAATGTTCTAGGCAGATTATATTAAAAGGCAAAAGAAATACTTGAATAATTGTGTTCTCAAGAAAAGTCTCTCCAAAAGTTCCCCATTTAAATGTAAAAGCACTTGATTAATAAAATAGATTTGCCTCTGTATCTCTTGGAAAGATTTCATGTACCCCAGGGATATATGAGATCTAATAATCATTATGTCATGTTATTTTAATTTTGAAAAAATTACTGTATAAAGTTTATTTGCAAAGATGTTAGGAAAAAAACACATACAAAATAAAATAGAGTAAATGCCCACCCCCAAAAAGCAAAAACATGAACTGTAAAAAAAAAACCCATCATCATTATCCAGCAGTCGGGTGAAGTGGTAGGACGGAACAGAGGTGAAAATTAAAGATAGGAATAGGTACATGGGGGCTGGTCATACAATTCTGTTTATTTTATATGTATGCTTAAAAATTTTCATAAAAGGTTAAAGGAAAAATGTTTACGTGCTAATAATTTTTCATGTTAATTTACAAAATTGTTCCTTTAGAATATTTCTTTCCCCTTGAAATAATAATTGATTTTTAATTAGTTCATGTATCAGTGGGTATTTTCTATTATTAGAATTTTAATTCTCTTATCATTTTAAATTTTTATAGATGTATGAGTTGAGAAACCTTGCTCACAATACATGAGTAGACGGAAGGAGAAAAGGTTTTGTTGTAGGAATGTCACTCTACAGATCTATCTCATTACATACAAGTCACACAGTAATCTAGCCTCAAAAATTATGCTTAATGCTGTTATTAAAAACTAACAACTTGATTAGATCGTTTTTCCATTTTGTTGAAACCAAAGAACTGGAAACAACCTGGTATACAAGAGGACTTGTTCCCAGTCATTACAGTAATTCCCATCCTCTATATCACTGACTCCATTAATTCAAAATGTTCTCTTTTGTTGGTGCCCAAGAAGATTTTATGAAGACTGAGATTTGGAAACTGATAGTCTTAAAACTATCAATGCCCCTTTATCTCTTGGAAAAAACTTTCCATACCCACGGATACATTTATCACAGTTTTAAATTACTGTGCAACATTATTAGACACCATGTTATTCTAATCCTGAAAAAGTTACAATAAGTGTAGTAGGAAAACTTAAAAAAACAAATTGGACAAAATATATTTACCAAAATTTCTAATGCCTTCACCAAATGACTTTTAAAAAGCAAACCATGTGGCTGGTTTGAAAAGGGTAGCAATCAGGCCCTGAGATTAGAAAATGATACCTATTTATTTTTCTATAAACATACCTATCAAGTTAAAGAATTTGCATTCCTTTGAGAACTTCATGAATGCAAATTTCATAAAGAGGTGCTGAGTTTTAACCCTGGCTAATAAATTAATATAACTATATTGAAGTGCTTTTACAAACTGTTTTTATAACATACTCATGAACTGAATCATGTATTATACATTTTAACAGATGAAAATCACTGTTAACAGGGACATCTGCCAAAAATTTTAATATAAAAATGACTCATGTAAAGTCACTGCAGTAATCAGAGTTATTTTGTGTGTAATTCACTTGATTCCATTCATAAAGTATGGAGATGTAAAAGCCAATGGAAAATTAAGAGATCACAGAGGAAGAGGCATAAAGAGGCAAAAAGAAATAACTGAAAATGTTACAAAATACTCCCAGTTTAATCTTGCCACAGAAAAGACTTTAAAGCTAAATACTTGGAGGATTCTAATAGATATTACAGGTAAAAAATAATGCTCTAAATCTAGTCTTTTCATAGATTAATCCAAAAAAATAAAGTAACAGAAAAGTGAATTCCGTTGGCAATAAATGATCTACTTTCATTTAAAAGAAACCTCAAATGCATCAACTGATATAAACATGAAGTAAATAAACCAACATACTCCTTTCTTATGAATGTCACCAAGTTCAAATTATCATCCATTGCTCCTTGCTCTCCAGAGCCACAACTGCCTTAAAAATGTGGCTTACAAGCAGGTCTAACAGGTTATTGCTACATGACCAAACTGAGCATTACATACATGTTCACTAAATTTGTTGTGATTTTCGTGAAGCACGATTAAATTGTTTTTGAGAGAGGGGAAAAAAACTGATTATTTAAATTCAAAAAGACTTCTCATTTAAAGAAAAAAAAAGCTTTTTCAAATGACAAAACTTGAAATTACCACTAGAATCGAGATACGTAAACATAGAAAACAATGTAACTTACTCTTTATCTTTAAAACAAAAAAGCAGAAGTGTGGTAATTATCATGTAATATGTTGTCCTCATTTTCCCACCCTAACGCTCAAGTTATCACCAGACCTAACTTTTAAACTAAAACGAGGTGGTATTTTTACCACTGGAAAGAAAAAGTTACATAAGGATACTGCTTGCTATTTCATCCAAAATAACTGTGCTCCTTTCAATTTTTTTTTCCACTTTCCTTTAAATCAAACCACATTATCATAATCAAATAAAACAAACTGCACCACAAAGTATTCCTTTAAATATAGCAGCTACCATAGAGAAAAAGAGAGGCAGTGTAGTAGTACCTTTACGGCTTTAATTATGTGCATTTTATGTACAAAATGACATTTCTTTTTACGAAGGTATTTACCTATATAGCTTTGTTTAAAATTTTAAATATGGCGGTTTCCTATAAGTTTAGTAGTTAAGAATTTATGCAACAGGTTCCTTCTGTCCAAATCCTCCTTTTTTTTTCCACAATCTGCTAATCCTTTTGAACATTTGCTCTGCCTCTTCCCCCATTTCCTGAGGATCACCACCAAATCCTACAAGGAAAAAATATCAATACTACAAAATTATGAAATAAAGAGTCTTACTAAAGACTCTACTTTTAATTTTTTTGTGTGTGGGAAGGGGAGTAACATGAGGAAAATATTTTAATAGCACCATTAAAGTCCTGAATTTTGAAAGAAAAAAAAGAGCTTTATGGTCATCAACTAAAAGACCTAAAAAAGAGAATTCATATCTAGCAGCCATGGTAAAATAGCCACACTTCAGGTACTCAAATGCAAACTCCTCTAGAAAGAGGCCTAGTTTGTTACAGATAGTAGGCACTGACCAATGTCTAAAGAATGACTAGATGCACCACTGAAAATTAGGTGTTACTTTTAAGCCGGTACCTCTTGTATGAATTAAAATTCAGAAAATAAAATTTCTGCTTTTTGGACAACATATCTGTGCTAGGTAAAGACACAGATGCCATCAAGAGAAACAGCAAATACCTACATTAAACATGGCAGAGTGAATTACAATGAACAGCGAACAGAAAATCAGGAGATTTAGCTCAAGCCCAATTCTGCTGCTGTTAGAAGCTATCCAGTTTCAGGTTCCTCACTGCATCTATATAAAGTAAGAGGGCTGGGCTTCAAAACCCTTTTGGTTATGGTTTTATTACTTCAATTTCAATCACCAATTCATAAACATTATCTGATCATACAAATTGCAGAGATCACGTACAGACATTTGTAAGAATTTTGAATTCTTTTTTAAAGAGTCTAAGAAAAATATTTGAGACTGGGACAGTCAGTTTTATGGCAGTATATCAAGCTTACTCCTCCAAGATTTACATGAACTTCATTTAAACAAAATTTGTGAAACACCTTCTTAAAACAAAAATTCAAAGAAAGTGACCTTAAATGTGAACCATACCCCAAAGCCTCATTTCCAACTTTGCCAGTAAATTTAAAATTTTTATGAATTTAAAATCACTCATCAAATTTGTAAATACAAGATGACTCAGTTAAATTTTTGCATTGTTGGACACTGAACCACACATGTGTACATATGTTTTAATTCTGTTTCTAAGTTCTCAAATTAATGTGGTTCAATGTCTAGTTTACAGCTTCTGAATGAACACGGTAAGTGAAACTAATGAAGTGACAGCGTGGTATGACCAGACATGCATTTCAATGTGGTATATTAAACCCATGAATCATTAAACAGAACATGGTTTAACTGCATGTGTTAAGGGAGGCTTCTATTAATCATTCACATATGACTTTTCTTGAAAATACTATTGGTGTGCTATGCTAATCTTTCTCCAGTGTAAGAGTTCTTAAACTGGGATACATGGATCAGTGTCAAAGGGTCTGTGAACTCCCAAAAGTTTATATAAAATCATGTCATGTGAACATTTTTTCTGGAAAGACCAAAAAAATGTTCAGAACCATTCTAATGGTTTTCTCATCAAACATTAACACATACATTGTATTATAAAAACTTCCCTTACCTCTAATTTAAGTTACTTGCTCAAATCTAACAATTATTAATGAGACTTTCCACTCACTGCAGTATTTATTTCATTGTAAGGGCCCATTTACTTGTGTAAACCCCACAACTATAACGTGAGCTACCTGAAGGCAGGACTGTGCTTAGCACATATTCATATAATTTTCTATAATAAACAAATAGTTATTTTCACCTCATATTGACAACTTTCCTCTTATGCAAGATAGTCGTGAATATCTATTATAGATGTTACTATGGGCAAAATGAAAATTTCCATAGTTTACTAAAATTAGTACATTAAAAAATAACACTTGGCTATAATACTATATATTTCACTAGTTACAAGGATTGAGTGGGCCAATGCTTACAAAGCATTTGCCCTAAAATAACAACATATATATATATATATATATATATATATATATATATATATATATATATATATACTTAAGATAGTAGTTTTCTATTTTAAAAGCCTTTTCTCATGAACATATAAAATTCATGAAAGAGAGGATTTCTAGTATACAAATTAGATGAATTTTTATTAAATGGCTAAGAGCCCATCTCATCCTGAGTTAACGCATCTACAAAGCCATTCAGTTTTGGTTTTCTTTTTCAAGCTTGGAATAAATAGGCACAGATTTACTGAAGAAAGTACATAAATGTTCTAAACACAAATGAAATTTGAAAATAAATGAAATTTGTAATTAGAAATTAAAACTCTAAACAGTATCACACAATAGGATCATTTTCAAATACTTATTTCAAACATTAGAGCTTCCAATTATTAAGGCAAATCAGACACTAAAAAAGAAAAATCAAAACTTACAATGCAAACCAAGGCATAATATAACTTAATAATTGGAATAGGTCTTATTTATTTTAGTTACTGACTGAAGTAAAACAAATAAAACAAGTTCAAATGAAAATCATGATTACAGCTCATGAAAGTATACAGGACTTGAGAATATTCAAGGGTAAATCAATGTACTTTGTCTTAACACAAAGTACCAGAACATTTGTTCTTATATATGTTGATGACAAACATTAAACAGCAAAATGCTTTTAACTCTGAATCTGTTCATTCTAGAAGAGCCAAAGTGAAGAGGGAAAAAAGAAAAAAAATCAAAACTTTAGAAGAAAAACTTCTGTGCCTATGTCGAGACAACTTTGGGAATTTTTGCCAGATCTTCAGGTCAAGAGGAAATGTTGAAATTTACAATGAGTCATCTGTTTTTAATGTTGCCTTTGAAATTGTATCATTTATTCTGATAAATAGCCTAAACTTAAACCATAAAATTATATTTTTAACACCAAAAGAAAACTTTTTACAGTTCTACATAAATCATCCAAAATCCACTTTTATGCCTTATTAAAAAAATTTACTAGGTTAAAAGGAAATGTCAACATTTTACCTTTATTAATGAAGTCACAACAATTGCTCCAGCATTTACCATAGGATTATGTGGTTTATCTGTGAAATACAAAAGCAATACCACTATTTTATAATTTTCTGTGATGCATAGGTACTTCCCATGAATATACACCTATTTCTTTCTGTAAGCCAATGTTACAGTTCCTATTTGGGGGGAGGGGTTGTGGAGGAATGCATTTAAATCCCATATCAAACAGTAATACACTTCTAGGAAGCTGCTATAATAATTACATAGGCAAACAAAGATTCATGTACAGAAAGGCAGTGAATAGTAGTGTAAGAGCACATCCAAATTTCCTAATTCTGTCATTTACTAGCTATTTGTCCATGGGCAAGTAACTGAACTTTACTGTACCTTGATTTTCCCATCTGTAAACTAAGAGTAATAACAACACCAACACCTCAGCGAGTCATAATGCTTAAATAAATTAAAACACATGAAATGCTTAGAAAGTACCTGGCACATTCTTAAGTATAAAATAATATTACTGTTAAACATCACCTTGGAAAAAGCACATCTAATGTGAACTGTTTTATTTTTGTGTTTATGTATACACACATATAGGTATATTCAGAAGACACAAACACTAACAAGTGATGCACATAGTTATAAAAAGATTACAGGGATTTAAACTCGATTCTTTATGCTTTCTATATTTCCTGACAATGAGGATGTATTTATGTAATTTTAAAAATTACTTAAAATTTAAGTTTATCCCAAATCCTGTCTACTCCTAATTCTTACAATAAAAAGAATTTCAAATCTCACTGATCACATTTTCATTCACGATATGGCACAAAGGCCGAACAAAATTCTTAAGGCACTGGGGAAAAAAAAAAATATATATATATACATGTATGTATATTTTTCCCCCTTCTTCCACCCCCCCCCCCCCCCCCCCCGTCTCCCCACTCCAGTTCAAGCCGTTGTTTCTCAGTCTAGTTGTGTAGGACACAGCTGCCTCACCTATGCTGGTATTATAAGCCTTTCTCGCCACCCCCCACCCAGGGCTGAGGCAGTCAGTTGGCGGTGGGCAGCTCACAGCAGCTCATGGCAGCCGGCTGCTGGCCACAGCTCACAGCAGCCCGTGGCGACCTCCTGCTGCTCACGGCAGCCCACCTCCAGGGAGAGCCATTGTTCATAATCTTAACTGTAGAGGGTGCAGCTCACTGGCCCATGTGGGAATTGAACCGGTGACCTAGGCATTAGGAGCACAGTGCTCCAACCACCGGAGCCACCAGGCAGGCCCCTGAAAAGATTTATTTGAAAACATAATTCCTAAATTATCTGTTTGCAGTAGTGATTCATTTCTTTGGGAGTAAGATCTTACTTAACGTGACAACTCTAGCAGAATTCATTAAGTTATTGCTACATTATTAGCCTCCTTGAATTTTAAGCAAGTTACCTTCTTTGAGTTGAGCTATGGTTAAAAAATTCTGAGCTCTGGAAAATAGCCTGGCAGTTCTTCAAGCTGTTAGTTACCATTTGGCCCAGGAATTCCACTCTCAGGTACACAACCAAGAGAAATAAAAACATATGTGCACACAGAAATTTGTACACAGATGTTCACAGCAGCATTTATGTTAATGCTGAAAAAGTGAAAAACAACCTAAATGTCCTGTCAAGTGATGAGTAAATAAACAAAATGAGGTATTATTATCCATACAATGGAGTATTATTCAGCGATTTAAAAAAATGAAGTATTGATACATGTTATACAACATGAAAGCACCTTAAAAACATTATGCTAAGTAAAATAGGCCAGTCATAAAAGATCAAATAGTATATGACTCCATTTAGAATAGGTACATCTACAGAGACAGAAAGTAACTTACTAGTTGCCAGGGGTGGAAGAGAAATGGGTACTGACTGATAATGAGTGCAGGGTATCTTTTTGAGGTGATAAATGTATCCCAAAATTGATTACGGTGATGGTTGCACAACTCTACAAATATACTAAAAGCTATTGATTTGTACACTTTAAACAAATGAATTACATGGATGGAAGTATCTCAAAATGTGTATCTCAATAAAGCTGTTACAATTCTTTTAATTTAAAAAAATCAATAAAGACAAAAAATTGGGTAATAGTCTACCACTTTTCCTCAATATACGAGTAAGATCAACAACGTGACTTTAATAGCTATGATTTAAACATTATACATTTTGGGTTACCCATTATGACTAGTTCCAAAAGCTGAAATAAAACTTAGTATAATATGAATATTACAATCAAGATTTTGCCTATTTCAAATTATACTAAGAGAAGTTTGCTTTCTCTGAGATCACACAAAATGAGGGCAGTTGCTAACACAGAAAAATAGTATATGGCAAGAGGGAGCCAAGAAACAAAGTTTCCAATTTTATCCACTTGAAAGAAAAACCACAGGCAGACAGGAAGCAGGATATGGAGATCCAGTTGTGCTAAATTGGTTTATACTTGTATTTGTGTAGATATTCATGTATCTGTTATTTCATGTTTGTTTGACATTATCAGGTCTAACTGTAGGGCCCCACGAGGCAGCTAATGTGTGTATTCCAAATGGTACTACATAGATGTGAGCATTTAATATTTTCTAAATCATAAAATATACAGGAAACACTACATAAGCTACATTCAAGAAAATCTTTCAAAGAATACTAAAGCATTTCATGGCATGACAGAGCAATTTTCAGATGTAAGCAACTCCTCACTCACTCTGCCTTTGGCTCAAAAGCCAGACATCTGAACGCTTGGAAATACACCAGAGATATTATAACACCAGCATTTACTTCAGTATAAAACCTCAGTCTAAAACCTATGACTGTAAAAATCTACTTTTTTCCTGCTCTGCCATAAATAGGAGGGAAGAATTGAAGGGTTTAACTTAGAGATTTTAGTTAAAAAATATTTATGACAGCAGTAATGACACTGTTTAATGCCAAACATTTGCTTTGTATGATAAAATGGACATAGGTGACATCTGAAATTTATGGGCATTTTATTTATTTTTGTTTCTGAAATACTTCACCTTCAAATTCCTGTATTTGTTAATTTCTGTTCTTTAAATAACTCTCTCAAAATCAATCAATTCACCAGAACCACCTAGATTACTCTATTGTACCTTACCTAGAAAAATATTAATTCTTCTTGTAAAATGTTTAATCTTGTTAAAACAAAAATATTAATTCTTTCCATATTAAATCTTGATGTCTGTAAATTTAATAAATAAGGTATTTCTGCCATGTAATGTCCTTATTAAAAAGTTGCTACTTTATGGTAATCTCTATAAAGTCAAATGTAGCATAAGGATAGAAAGATTATGATAAAAGAAGATGTAATTGCTCTCAAAATAAATAGGAAGAAAAACTTAAGAAAATAGCAGCGTTATAATTTCTTTAAAAAATTAAATAATACTGACTATAAATCACATTTCATTTTTTATCCAGCAGAAAGAAAAAATATAGAAGTATATTTCTCCCAATCATTACTGCAACCCCTGAATTCCTTCACTCTTCCTTTTTGCATTTCTACCTCAACTCATCACACAATGAGGAACCTAGCACATGCCTAAAAGATTGAAAAATGGAAATCAATCCTTAGGTTGGTTTTTAGATTTAAAACACCAATTACTAGGAGATCAAAAATACTAACTACTTTTGTCCTCCTCTTTCTTTTTGGATTCCTATAAATTAATAAGATTGTTAGTTGTCCAACTATTTAACCCAAGATGTTTCTTTCAAATATTAAATGTTATGAAACAAAAAACAAATACACTATCTCAACCAACGCCACCATTAAAGTTATTATGGAAGTTTTCAAAGATACACAATATATAATATACAAAAGTAACAAGAATGGAATATAAAAACCCATGTATCCATCATTTAGCTCTGATTACCAACATATAATAATAATCACACCCAGCACTCCCAGCTACACTCCACTGCATTATTTTAAAGGAAATTCCAGACACTGTAAGATTTTACTACAAGATAATTCCGTATAGGTGGTTATAAAGTGAAAAATCTTACTCCCTGCCCCCACCTGCTTATCCCACTTTCCAGTGGTATGAGATGCCTAAAACAATCATTTTAAAAAGTAGGTGATTTAACCATCTCTATGGGTTTCACAGAATTCTGTGAAAAACGAAAGTACAAATGCTTTTAATTCTCTTCAAAAAAATGAAAATAACTACTTAGAGTTACACAGGAAAGGTATTTCTTTTTCTGATCAACTTTTTTATGTAATCCTTACCATCTTCATTTAAAAACAGTTTGTTGAATCTTAATCCACTTGGCTCTTTCCCAACATATCGATGCACATACTCAGTTCCAAGATCATTAACAGCAATGGCATATTTCAAAGGTTTTACACAGGACTGAAGACAAAATGGAACTTTGGTATCTCCAATAGAATGCCTATTTAAAAGTAGATTTAAAAAATGATTAAGATCAACTGGAAAAAAGTAACTGAATAATTGGAGTTATGTTTTACATGTTAATTCTAATTTACAAAGTTTTTCCATAACTCAACCACAGGTTTACCTGGACATTAAAAAATAAATGTTTACTTTAAAAGGGCTAGTGCAAATAAAAGCAAAAGCTTAAAAGTACTCAGGTAATAGAATGATTCAAAATTAGGTAAGTAATGTGAAAATTTTCCTCTGAGGGTTAAGAGAGGATGGCCCTCCTTACTCCTCCTACCTGTATTCAGTGATATAAGATGACCTAGCCCTTTTAGAAACTAGTCACTACATTTTTACCCATAGCTTTAAGCATGGCTAAACCGTGGTTAATTTTTAAGTGGAGCTCAATTTAGGTTCAATACCATTCTCTGAGACCTTCTCTATAAATGCCTCATCTTGTAAACCATATCTGCTCACAATTCAGGCCCCATTAAAAGAAATGGCATTAAATATTATAAACCTGATAGAGCTGGCACTAATGGCAGTCATTATTTTCATGTAGATCAATAACAGAACAAAAAGAAAGCTTATATGTTACCAAATTGGCACATGAAGTAGAGAATAGGTTTGAAAATATAAAAATTCTCACTGACCCCATAATAGTAACGTAAGCTTCACAAGAGCAGATATCTTTGTATCGCTGAAGCATCCCAAGTGCTCCGAATAATACCCCAACAGTTATAGGAACTCATTCATTAACAATGAAACTCATTCATCGTGAAACTGAGCACTATTAATAACTACTCCTAGGCAAATTGGTTACAACAGAGATGTCAGAGGGCCACCTCACTCCTAGGTATATTATGGAAAATGAACATATACACACACACACACACACATATGTGTGAGAGTTTATATATATATATATATATATATATATATATATATATATATATATACTCACACACATACATATATATACACACATACATATATATATGGCAAAAGTATATTATTTTTCCTGTCGTATTTATAAATACTTTCTAATTCAGACTGTAACTTCAACTTGACAATCATTCTAAAACCTCACAAAAGCCTGTCATACTATTACCTTTGGATTTAAAAATACATATAATTCTAGTCCAAAGTCAACTTTTAAAATTCCCTAGATAAGAAAACTAAACTAAAAGAATCATTTCTACACCCAAATAATGTTTAAGAGAAAAACCATGTGAAGCATTAAATGATAGTAATTTCCTCCAGATATAAACATTTCCATTACATGATAAACCATTTCCTCCAATTACAAAAACAGGACTATCACTCCCTATTTGAATGTGCTCTGCAAGGATGAAGCCACATCTTCTCATGTACTTGTGTCTTATCATAGCGCCCAACATTTAATTCAACAGACAATGAATGTTGAGTATATTTTACAACCCCAGATGAGGACAAAAGCCAGTCATTATGACCAGATGTTTAACATCTAGTCAAATGCAGTAGAAGTTAAGACACCTAGGTGCTGGTTTCATGTCTTCCAGTATTATATGAACTCAGGGCCTCAGATTCCTTATCTTAATAATGAATGGGCGGCTAAACCATGTGTTCTTTTAAAGGACAATAAATAAAAAATAAAACGATCAATTAGAACTAAGGCACTTAAGAGATCAAAATTTAACAAGTGGGGGTAAAGCTTTCATTGGGACATTTTGTTGAAAACTAAAACCTAAAATTATAAGGCTAAATGACTTGTAGTTTTTGTAAAATTTATGGTAAAATTACATCTCTGATATAAATTCATCAAGCTGTATACACACAGGAGTTATGTACCTTATTTTATATGTTATATTTTAATTAAAAAAACAATTACCTTAGTAAAAAACAAAACAAACCCAGGAAGATGGTATCTCTGAGTTAAGTCCTCAAATGAGTAAAAAAATAATAGATTTTTATTTTTTGATTGACAAAACCAAATTACAACCTGATAATAAATCTTTATGTCTGACTCACAGCATAACAGTCATTCTTGAAAAAAATATTCCAGTACTTGATCCATTTTCCCAGGGCCTCTCCTTAATTCATAGGTTTCAAAAATCAAATCATTTTCTTTGAATTACCCTCACATCATTTTTTTTAAAAATAATGCTGCTAGATCCTCGTTTGTCAGTGGCTGTGCCTGCAGTATGAGCACTTTCCAAAGATTACATTCATGGACTTCATAAATCCTGCATGTTTTGCAACTGACTTTTTACTTTACAAATGACTGGCAGTTTTCATGGATTTGAAATAAACTTACCTCTGTCCATCTACTGTACAAACAGACACACCCCACAAATCAGGACTGAACTTGGCCAGTTGAGGAATATAATCAGCAACCTAACCAAAATATTGGAAAGAAATTAACAGATATAATATAGGAAAATATTTTCTTCTACCAAAACATTTCTCTCAATTTAGCTTCCATCAATGAAAAGTTATTTTATAGCACTCAGTGGCTTGGTAGTCTTATCTTTTATAACAAAATTCATAAAAACTAAAAGCACAATAGACTTGAGGATTACAGGTGAGATCTAAGTGATTTCTTTCAGTCTCCATTATCCCCTATGCTTTCCAATGCATTCTCTCTTCCTAAAAAAGCAGTCTAAAAGCGGAACTAGGACTTGATTTTTTTTAAGGGGAAGAAATTGAGAATTTCTTTAATCAGGGTCATGCTGGTAGGGTTCCACTTTCTAAAATCTTTCAATATGGAGAAGAAACAAAACATCCTTAGTATTATTAGAGGATTTTTAAAACTGGAAACATTTTATTTAATGTTCAAGAATATATGCGCAGAAATTCCCAATAGTTAAACCTTTTTTTATTAAAGATTTAAAAGCCATTGCAATTATTTGAAAATCAAAGAGTTCTTAAACTTAAGATTTTTAGTCAAAATAACAAAGTTAAATTTTAAAAATATTTTAAAAGCACTTTATCCAATAGCTTCATTTAACTTAAATTTCTTAATTCGCAAAACATAAGAACATTACACAATTTTACTCTCTATACTTCAAGTTGAGCTGAATTGATTAAGTGATTGGTTTAGGAAAATATTCACATTAAAAACATTACCTTTCCTCCAGACTGCTTTTTAGCACTTTCATATAACTCATCGATATGAGAGGTAAAAGACATAAAGTCAGGAATGACAAACTTTCTTCTAAAGGCTTGTGTCAACAAAACAATGTTGCTTTGAACACATCTGTGGAATATGAGAAAAAAAATAGGTTGGGTGCCTTTCAAATATTAACACTTGGTTAATAACAATATTAATTAGGAGATATTTAAACAGCAAAGAAATTCATCATTTTATAGAGCAAACTAAATTCCATAAATTATACTCTTTCTACATTATTTTCTTCAAGCAGCCTTTCATGTAGTTGCTTGTAAGCTGTTGAACAAGTTAAAGAAATAAGTTAGACTGTCTAAAAATTGTTACCAAAGATTAAAACAGCACAGCATTCCACTAGGTTAAGTATCAAGACATTCTAAAAACAAATTTATTAGCCTAACAAAGTTGATAAGCATTCAGCATGACATTTAGTTAACAAAAATCACACTTTAATATGTCATAGTCGAGATCCTGTTTAGTTTTCCATTAAGTAACCTCAGACATATATTCCTTAGTTCCTATATATGTTAGTAGTACTTCACAAAAAAAGAACCATCTTGTATGTTAACATATTTTTCCTGAATTATATTTTGAACACTTTGCATTTCTAAGCTATAAAAAGGAGATAAAACCAACTTTACTTAGATTAATTTGTCTCTTAAAATGTTTATTTTAATGCTTGTAAAAATAATTTTCAATAAAATTATATATAATGTAGTATAAATTTATATTACTTAAATCATTAAAAGTGCTGAATTTGCATTATTCCGTTCCATGTAAGATATGTAATACATTGTAAAATAAAAATATTTCCTTGTTTAAAACTATTTACAAGATATAGTACGAGGTGTGATCAATCAATACGATAAATGTTTAAATAAAAAAATTTATTACAGTAAAAGACACATTGCCATTAATCCCCTTCAAAATACTCCCCCTCACTTCAAACACATTTATCCCATCGTTCTTGCCCTTTTCTGAAGCAGTTCTGGAAGTCTTCTTTCATGAATGTCTTTAGTTGCGCTGTCCTGGCTACCTCGATGTCCTGAATCATTCTGACTTTGGGGAAGAGCCAGAAGTCCAACAGTGCCAGATCCAGTGAACAAGGTGGATGAGGATACACCGTAATGTTATTATCTGACAGAAATGATGTGTGGCATGGAGCACTGTTATGATGGAAGATTTATAGTACACTTGAAAACACTCCTTCTCTCAACCGTAGCTCACACCCGACTGACTGCACCAAACAAGTTGAAACTTGTCACACACTGTTACTAAGATTCGAGCCATGGCTTCCCATATTGAAGATCCCTGCCTTTACTTTGGATGGCATTCGGCAGCAGCATTCACCATATTTTGTGATCACAACGGAAAGACTCGTGTCAAACATCGCTTCTGGTACAGCAATTTCTGTCAAATAAAAGCATTACTGTGTGTCTTCATCCACCTTATTCATTGGATCTGGCACCGTGCGACTTCTGGCTCTTCTCCAAAGTCAGAATGATTCAGGACATCAAGGCAACCACGACAGCGCAACTAAAGACACTCACGAAAGAGGACGTCCAGAACTGCTTCAGACAGCGGCAAAAAAGGTGGGATAAGTGTGTGCGAAGCGAGGGGGAGTATTTTGAGGGGGATTAATAGCAGTGTGTCTTTTATTTAAACATTCACTATTTTTTTATCACACCTCATGAACATGTGATTGGAGGGAATGAAATCTAAAGATCTGAACTAATATTCTGCTTTGTTCTAAAAAGGATGTAAGCCAAAAAGTCAATATATTAATGTAACCTTAAAGAAGGGTTTTATGAATAGGTTACAGCAAACCATATAGTTTAAGCTTTTTAGAGTTTCAGTAACTCAGCAATAAAATATGCCCTTAAGAGACAAAAACCCAAATGTTTATAGTTGAAGCATTAAAGTCAAATGATTAACTATATATGGGAAGTTATTTATGTAACTGATTCCTCACAGGTAAGTGATGTGACACTATATTAGCAACTTCTTTGGGGAAAAGAAAAAAATATCAAATTGTCCTTTTTTTTTTAATAAGTACTAAATTCCAAGTACTATTCGTCCTGTTTAACCCTCAAAACATAAACACTTTGAGAAGGATAATTTCCCCACTTTACAGATAAAACAACTGTAACTTGCAAGTAAATAACTTGCACTAATTATTAACAGGAAAACGAAGAAATAGACACTCTCAGTATTTCTTTAGTCCACGTTAAATGAGAAATTTTTATATCTCAATATTTCAATTCAAGTTGTTCTAAATGAAACATCAAATTAAAATTAAAAGCCAGATTTCACATTTTAACTATTAATAAAAGTTCAGAATATGTACTCACTTGGTCAACATAAAATTTAAACAATGATTTAAAAGAGGTTGTTTTTAGTGCTAAAGATGTGCCCCAATCACAACATGAAAAAATTGTCCCAATTTCCATTATTAACCTATAGACATAGAAATAATTGACATCCCAGATAACAAATATTTACTTCAATGAACTTTGATAAATTGTTTTCTGATAGCTTCACAATGTTAATCTAAAAAAATATTAAGTTTTACAATTGATCTAATATTTAATGTTTCAAATAGCAATTCGATTTGTACACTAGATTTACAAGAATATATACCAAATAATCTCAGCATATAAAAGTTAACACAATTCCTGATCATAAATCACTGTACCTATATCAAATCACATCTACATCCTTATTTTTCAAGAAGTTATATACGACAAAATGAGGATTGCCAAACAAATTTAAATTATTAACTGACTACTATTTAAAATTAATCAGCACTTTTAAAAGGTTTATAATTAAAACTGTACAGTGAAACTGTTTCTTTTTTTGTTTGTTTTGTTTTTTGCTCTATCAGGGATGGTAAAGCTGTGGTAACAGCCTTAACTGGTGAACTACTGTGGCCAACAAAAGCAATCTTACTACTCAGACGAGTGTCCAACTGCACACTGATGAGCATTTCAAAATGTAAATGTTTTTCTTGGGAGTTATTTTAAAACAGATGGCATGAATCTAGAAAATCAGAAGACATACAATAAGCTCTGAGGTGGAAATGCTTATGCATTTCAGAAAGTCACATCTTTCTCATGCTTTGTTCTCATCTATAAAGTGGGAATAATAATCATCTTTCTTTCGTTCTTACTTAACTGTTTATGATTTACAACTCTAATGTATGTTAATGTTTTACAAAATATCTCACATATAATATTTCATTAGTAAAATAACCCTGAATTTTTTAAGAAAATCAAACAATATACAAAATGCAGACTATCATTCATTTCCCCCCCAAACAGAAAAGACCAAAAAATTATAATCACACATAAAGAGTTCTAATACTAACATAGTTAAAAATGCATGAATAAATATGGAATTCATTTTCAACATAAATTTTCTACTTCTATTAATTTTAAGGATTATTAGCATTAAAAACAATTGACTATCTAGATGGGTACAGGCAGTCTCCAACTTTCAAATAGATTATGTTCCAAACAGTACACTTAGAATTCATTTTCCCATTAAAAAATAAAAAGTTATACAAAGTAGGTATTTCTCAGATTACCCTCAAAGGCTAAATGTATTAACCAACAATGTTATTTTAAGTAAAATATCAACACATTGACTTCAACCAAATCTACTGACCTTTATAAATTATTTCTCTGGGAAAATGAATTCCACTGTAGCATCCCCTTCCCACCTGCATGGAGCTGACATAGTTTTATTTCTGGCAACACAAACTAGAAAACTTCTTATTTTGGAAACAGAAGAACTCTGCAGCAATCACCTTTCCAGGTGACCTGAGAAGGTTACTACTCAGAGGTTTTAAATCACCTCATTGTAATGATGGAAAGAGAAATCCTTATGCCTATAGTCTTAGACTTTTCTACTGCCTGCTCACATATAGCACTAAGCATCTATCAAGTTGGGAACTGCCTATATTACAATCATCAATTTTTTTAAAGGATTGGATTAGTGTTTTAAATGATGGCAGCTGTTATTTTCTATAAATTATGGTTACAAAGTTTTATGATTGTTTCCTGGATTTATAATCAATGTACTTAAATTACTTTTAATTTCATATTTAAACATAGGAACACGTTTATAAAGCATAAAAATTTTTAAACAATACTAAAAAGGTGTGAAATACTGCTTTCACTTAAAATTCCAAAGCAATTCCTCATACCTATTATGTCATACCCAGATCTACCAATCATCTCTTTTGACATCATTAGTCTCAGATATGCCAAAGTAACTCCCCAGAAGGCGCCATAATCCAGAGTACTTTGCACAGGTAGCTCATGAACATTAAAAATAAAATAATCCTTACTGCCAAGGTACAGCTAACTAGAAATTTCCTTCCCTCCACAAAGAAATGGGTTCTGAAGACTCAAAATTCCCAACATGAATTCCAACATGGGCCTAACATCTACACTTTATAAGCTCAGCTGAGATAATAGAATCAAGAACCTTGTGGTGAAAAGATAATCCAAAACTGTGAGCAGTGCTTCACAGCATGCCAGGAAGCGTTGGAAGACCTAAGTTAAATACTTCTACCTTCATATGACTTAAAACTGCAGCGTGTTTCCAGGAGATAGCTACAATAAATCATTCAGCCCCCAAAATAAGATAAAAGAAAAATAAACAAAAATACATTCATACATACATACATACAAATCAACTTTCAAAGTAGATGCTGGAATTCGTTGGATCTACTTCAACTTAAACCTATAGTCTGAAAAAAGCCAGTGTCTTACAGTAGAGTTTCCAGTTCTACACTAGTTTTCACTTTATTAGTAGTTTAAAATACCGTTTACCTCTTTGGGATCTACTACAAACATGCTGTCCATTAAATCATTAAGTAATCAGACTAGTAGGAACACATAAATAAAGATAAATAATAAACAGATAGGCAAATATAGGAAAAGTAAAAAATAAATATTCTTATTCAATCAAATCAAGGCATTAATCTCCAAAGTTGTCTTTAGTTTTTAAATATTTTGAGGAAAATTAAAATAGTCAAAAGCCTATGTATAATATGTCTGAAGAGAGGAGAGAAGCATACAATGGAGGTACGTAAATCTAAGGAATACAGGCTATCTGAAGCCTTCTCATTTTATGATGTCATCTAAACCACTCTGTAGGAAAGAAACAGACCATGGCGAGACATTCAGATGATTGGAGATCAATTTAAGTCATGACAGGACAAAGAGTGTGCTCTATGTAAGATGAATGCAAGCTCTAGGTACTGTAAATTGGAAACACCCATGGCTACATTTCCTTAGAGTAGTTTCAAAGAAAGTATACAATAGCCCCAATGTATTATAGAACCTTAATGTGCACCAAGTTCTTCAAATAGTTGTTTATAAACTCCCACCACCATGCCCTGTTTTCAGTTACACAGGAAGTACTGGCCTTCAAAGATACAATTTTGTCGTAAAAGAAAAATCACCACATAGCACAGCAATCACCATTAAACGTTTGGCAGAAATTTTTACTTTTTAAAAAGATCTTTGTCTAGCATGACACCATCTGACGTTGTTTGAAGAGTTAATCTTAACATATCCATACACTCTTTCAACCTGGGATCAGACGTTCGCAATCCTGTAGATTTGAGTGCCTGTTTTTAAAAAAATAAGAGTTTGTAAATATATAGTGCAAATAATGTATATGCTTATTCCAACAACAAGTTTTTATTACTGCATATAAAAACTTCTATCCAGGACCTGAATATGTATATGCCATTTTAGTGTCACTATTACCCACTTTCTGGACAAGTTTCTCATTCTTTCTTTCATTTTCTTTCAGATTACCTTGAAATGAGCATGATGAAAATTTGAAAACATAGTAAGAGAAACAGTGTCAGTTAGAATCTACATGTCAGATAACCTTTAAGACTACATTTAAATATCACTGCATTATTGATTCAGTATTACTGATTTTTAGAGTTTAAGATGGAAAAATATAAAAACTTACTGTAATAAATTTATGAACAGGTATTTTCTCTTGTCCTTCTGCAATTGTATAGAACAGCAAATCTTCCAAACTAGGTAACAGACCCTGTTTTAATTTACTAAAGGGGGAAAAAGAAGACAAAATTAATCCTTGCGTGAACATTCTAATGAATTTTAGCTACATCCATTATTAAGTAATCATTGAACCAGACTACAGATAAACTGATCTACTCAACAAAACTACTGTCATATTAAATGATTTACCCAAACCACACCGAAAAACAAGCAAATAATGATTCATTAATGAATAGATATTTTTTAATCCCAGGTTTTGAAATCTTGATCACCATTTCTAGTTGTGCTAATGCCCGGCCATCTGCTGTGGTGGTACCTTCTTGTACAGATTAATACAACCACCCAACACTAATTACAGAGCTCTGCAAATATTCAGGTTAGAATCAATACTTTTTTTAAAAATATGCCTGTATTTATACATTATTCAAATAATTAACCTGATTGTAAAATCTGGGGGAGAGAGGAATTAAGTACTAGTACTAGACAGTAAAGATGAGTGTACAAGTTCTTGAATCCTGGCTATAATGCTTAACTGAGTCACTTTGTGTAAATTAACCTGTGATTCAGTTTCCTCATCTGAGAAATGGAGAGAATAGCGCCTACCTCACAGGGTTATTGTAAGGATTAGTTGACTCAACACATTCAATACTTTTAGAACACTGCCTGGCAGAGGGTAAGTAGTCAACTGATGGTAGCTGTAGTTATTATTTCTAAAGTGATCTAGGTTTACATATACAGGTGAAATGCCACAAATCACAAAGATGGTAGAATAAAAATACATTAAAATCTTAATTAACTAATAAACTAGTATAGTAAAAGGCTATGATTAACCAAACTTTTAAACAGGAAGGAATTTCTTCCTATCCATTGAAAATCTTTCAAGTAAACAAACTACAGTTAACCTATTAAATGTCTTCTTTTTAACTCTGAAACTGAAATGAACACATTTCATTATTCTGTCCATTAATTACTGTCATAAGCATTACAGTGATGTTATAAGGATTACAGATCTAAGGCAAACAAAACTTTTCCCCACACATCACTATTTATTAAAATGGGAAAGAGAAATATATGTGTGCATGTGTGTATACATATGTGTGTATGTATAAAATATTCTAGAAAGGATTTTACCTATATTTCAAGAAAGAAAGAGAGAAAATTAAAGAGAAAGGAAGGAGGGAATAGTTGTTTTCTTAAATTCAGGCCTTAACATTAAGTCAATTCTGGACCAGCCATAGGTATAATGGCAACTTTCAAAGGAAAATTGTATAATTACTTTTGTAAAATAAACTGCCACACAGCCTAAGTCTATTTAAAATTGTTTTTATACTGTTAAAAAGAGCTTTTCTAGGTGTCCAAATATTTCCTGGATTACCCGAAGATTATATAATAGCTCCACACTTTAATTAGACCAAATGGATTTAGTTATTTCCTAATATATTTACTTCCCTCACTATTATTAGTGATCCATGTATTTCTATCTTAAAAGACAACAGACTATACAGTTGCATACATTTATGAAATTTCTCCTAAAATATTAATATTGGAATTAATATAATTTATACTTGTGTTCAAAACTTACACCAACTTTCAGTTTTTAAAGTCAACCTTAAAATATATGAATTTCAGGCCAATGTTTTTTAAAAAGCTAACACATAAGATTATCATAATTTAATGGCATATTCTGATATATAAATTATTCCCTGAAACAATTTTGGGAGTTTTTAAACATGTATTTGGGATATTTCAAAAATAAGACCTTAATCTATCACTTGTCAATACTCTGCTAAGTGTTTTGCATGCATTCTAATTTATCCCTCTAATGATCTTATGACAGAAGGTACTATTCTTATCCAAAGTATAGTATAGTTCCTGGTATATAGTAGAAGCTCAATAAATTTATTGTTTGTTAAGAAGATGAATGACTTTATCCCCATTTCACAGATGAGGAAGCAGAGGCTCAGACAAATGAAACTTCCCAAGACTGCACAGTGGCAGATACGGATTTAGAACATAGTTTCTCTGAATCCAGAGTTTAAACCATTTACCCGTACAATATAATGGCTCTCAAACTTACTAGCCAGTTATTATTGTTATAAGGTACAATTTTTCTTGGCCTCACCCTGATCTAAAACCATTAAAAGTGTTCAACAATACTAATTACTTAATATTTAAAGAAAAAAAAAAATTGAGCCAGCTGTCAAAAAAAAAAAAAGATCAGTGGAAAACAACATGCCAATTATTTACAGAAAATGGTTTGTCAAACTTCAGATAGTGGTAGTTCATCATTTTAAAAAACTGCAGAATAAGCTTTCTATGTATTTATCATACCGGTAAATGGTATTTGCTTTGCCTAAAAGCTATGTAAATAACACAGTGTATACACTTCTTTAACTTATGGTTCATAGTGCAAAAAAATTAAAGTGACCATGTTATGGCCACAGATAGGAAAAAAAGGTAAATATATACTTGCTTTTGGACAAGACTAATTTTT
Organism: Rhinolophus sinicus; assembly: GCF_057876585.1. Lineage (NCBI taxonomy): Eukaryota > Metazoa > Chordata > Mammalia > Chiroptera > Rhinolophidae > Rhinolophus > Rhinolophus sinicus. The sequence continues at coordinate 175,308,977 of NC_142517.1, read as the reverse complement.
ATCCATAGGAGAGAGATTTAAGTCACCTCTAAAAAAATATGCTCACAAAACAAATGGTCAAAATTGGTAAAAAAGTACGACCTATCTTAGCATTTAAAAGCTCAGACTCTGATCTGAGAATAAGTTAGCTTCAACAGTGTGATGAACAAACACACAGAGATTCTCCCCAAACTTTCAAACAGGTAGAAATTACTCCAAAGATCTTTCTTGATATCAGCCCTCTTTTTATCCCCAAATTGTACATGGCGTTTTGGTAATGCTTCACAGTAAGGTATTTTGCTACCCTGTGTCCCTGAAAATAATACCTAGCCAGACAATCAGCTCGAATGTGTCTTTTGGACCATTATATTATATTATTATATTATATAAGACCCAGTCTTATAGTACAGTAAAATAAGACTGGGTCTTATATTAATTTTTGCTCCAAAAGATGCATTAGAGCTGATTATCTGCCCAAGTCTTATTTTCGGGGAAACACGGTATTAAAATTCAAGATCTAAAACCTTGGTTTTCAGTAACTAGAAAGTCCTTGAGAGGTATTTAAGTTTTAATGATAAAAATAGCTTATAGCAGGATTTCAAATCGTAACATCAACAATTATTAATAAATTCGAGTGACCCCTCTAGATTCCTTAGGGAAAAACATAAAATGGCTATGACACTCAGCAAGTAAAATACAATATACATTCTGTGTATGTTATACACGGTATGTTTTATATAAACTTATATAAGACAAGGTCTTGTATTCATTTTTGCTCCAAAAGATGCATTAGAGCCGATGGTCCGGCTAGGTCTTATTTTCGGGGAAACATGGTAGATTAATACATCCAAAGAAAAATCTTTGTTTCATACCTTTTTGTTTCTTTCCTTTCATTCACCCTCATTTTCTTTCTAATTTCTGCCTTTAAGATCCTTTCACCATCATTTTGTTCCTTTTTTACCCATTCCTTCCTCTACATTACTCACATGAAATGTTCTGTTTTCTGCCTAGAAAACAGAAATGACTTCTTAAGAATTTTTTTTTCCAATTCCCATGAATTTAACTGCTATCTATGACACGTACAACATTGTTAGTCATTGCTTACTACAACCTACAAGGGAAATAGAACATGTAATAAGGAATTACAAGAAAGGAACTATGGGATCCAATTACTGAAAAATTCACTGTGGACTAATAAGGTAAAGATTTTTGTTGGAGGGGTGGAATTTGAGATAGACTTGAAAGATGGGTAGGAACTGAAAACATGGCAACAAAAGGGGATTTTGGGCAAAAGAAGTCAAATGACCGAAGCAATGAAGGTAAGCCTTCACTGAGTGTTTGTAAATAGCAAACAACTACAGCATAGAATATATGAATTAAGGTTCCTGTTTTTACCTACGAGCTATTAAAATACCTAATTTTCAGGGCTGAGAAAAATCTATAGAAGTAAACCAGTAAATGAGGAAACTACCTCCCCCCAAATTTGCATATGGAGTTTAAAGTCAGGGCCAATTTCCCCAACGTGAAAAGAAGCACTATCTTTGTTTACTCATCAACCAGTTTTCCAATACCAAAGGGCAGTTAAAACTAACTCACCAGTCTGGTATTCAATTCTCTATAATATGACTTTGTACTATCTATTCTTATCACATATAATTCACCAACATAATTGACTAGACTCACTAACCTGTAAGCAAATCCTTCTATCTCATCCTTATATTTTACCAAATATGCCTTCTGTTTATAACCCTCTTATACCTGTAAGGTATCAATGAGCATTCCAATGGTTTCAGAGGGCTTTCCCAATGAGATTCGCTATACTCGTCTCTTTAGCAGTACTGGCTGCATCACTAAGTTTGCATTTCTCTTACATGGCCTATTGTGTGTCAAGCACTGTGGATATAAAGAGGAATAAGGGAAGGCTGCTGTCAGGAGAGCCAAGACTACAGCAAATGTGACAAGTACTGTGATGGAAGTGTAAGAAAAGTATTAGGAAGCACAAATGAAGCATTCAATTTTGTCTTGATGGGTGAGGGAAATAAAGTTTATAATGTATAATTAAGAGCAATATTGCAAACTTACCCTCATCAGTTCAAAATTTTATAAATAAAAAACTCCATTATTAAACAAAAGGAGGAAAATGAAAAGCAAGTCTTAATATATTAAGAACTGCAAAATAAGAGGGGGGGAAATTGAAACCAACTATACTGCCTTACTTTGTTAAACTATGTTTCATATTACCTCACCTCTCCAAACTATAAACCTTCAGGGTTGGGGTAAATTCATTCTTAATTTGGGGGGGGAAGGAGTGAGGGGGCAACCCCATGTAACTCAAATGCATAGTATAGCATGGTAAACCTATCAGATAACCAAAAACATTTTTGCCAACTAGGTTAAAAAAGAGACCCATTAACAGAATACAAAATAATGTTTTGATGTTTTTACTATGTCCTCATTTAAAAAAATAAATGTTTAAAAAAAGATTGAGTTGTTTAAGGAATAATTAGTTCATCATTTTGAATTTATAGTGATCTCACTGATAGTAAGTATCCACCAACACCAGCAAATAGCAGATTAAATCTGAGGCTGAAAGATGAACTGAAAGGGGCTGACCATATACCATCATAGGTCTAACAAAGTGAAAATTCTGCTTATTCTCCAAGTCATTTTGCCCCAAAGTTGTAGGTGGAATTTAAAAACAAAATCTTACATCTTTTAAGACTTTACTGTTTAAAAAAGGGCCTTCCTGTTGTTTTATCTTAAAATCCTAGGCAGTAAAGCAAAGTAGGCAAACTGTCCCCAATTTTACACATAAGGACAGTCAAAGTCAAGCAGCATGTCCAATGTCATACAACTCTTAAGTGGCAAGACCAGAATTAGTCGTAGAAAGCTGATCTTCGGTTCCTAGTCCTACATTCTTCCTGCTATGTGTGGACGAAAAATGGAGCGTTTACTAAAATAAACCTGACAAATGGGAGGCCCGTATGATGGGCCTTACAAACCGAGATGGAGAGTAATCACACAGGCTGGTCTGAACATAAAAATTCCTAACTAAAAGTGTGTCATGGTGGGCAGTCATGGCTGAAGTCTGTAGCTTCCTTGACAAAGGTCAATATTTACCTTTGAAATTGTCAATAATCTTTGTGCCTCTAAGGCACAACGACCAGCACCAGAGCATGGTAAGTTGCCTACACACCTTCTCTATGTATTATAAACGTTAATATCTTGTGCCCACAGATGTAAAAGAAGTATGTGTCTCTCCACTTTGCTTTTTATTCTCTCAGAGATTTCCCTGTTTTGCATTCTCCTGCCTCTCTAATCTACCACCAATGAATTTTATGTACCCTTCCTTACATCTCCTCCTTTGATTCTAATGTATAAAATAAGCTGCAAAACTGCCATTCTCTGGAGCATTTTCTCAATCTGTTGCGATTTTGCTTCCCTGCAATTGTCAGTGTGGTTCAAATAAACTCTTATAAGACTTTTTCTTAGGCTGGACATTCTTTCATCGACATATGTCACACCAACTGTGCTCAGTTGTTGGCACTTCATTTCAAGAGGAATACCTGGAGCTCATTCAGAATAATGAAAAATGAGACTCCTTACATATTGAAGAATTTCTAACCAAAATGCTAATAATTACTTACATTAGATAATTAAATTTTTGCTCTGCCTTGTTAAAACTGCATCCTGTACAAAGCGAGGATGAGATTACATTAAATTAGGGCTTCTGTTCTGATGGACTTCGATGAAATTTATTCAACAGCAAGCCAAAGTAAGCATAAAAGCCAGCTTTAAGTGAGAAAAGTGACTAGGCTGTCCATATCAGCTAATGGCAATTTATCCAAGTATACAGTTTTAGAAGTCTAACCCAGGGGGCAATCTGCCTGTCTCTGATGGTAAGATAAGGACATGACCCATCAAGTCCCTGATGTCCAACTCTGTTCTGTTAGTCCTTGCAACCACGTACTCCTTCAGTCAAGTATCCTTTAATAAATCATCTAGTTGCAAAAATCCAGGTATTATGTGAATTCTGTCACATTAACCACTTTGATATCACACTAGAGCTGATTTCTTCAAAATAACTAAAATATATAGGCAGAAATTAATGAAAGGCAAATGAGTTACTCATAAAACAAAACAGCTCTGAAAATGGAATGCGCTGCCTCCCTTCAAAAGGAGTGAACTCTCTTGTCAAGAAATATTTAAGTAGAGATAAGAAAAAATAACCTGTGGGGAGTGTAACAAAAGGAAAACAAACATCAGCTGGGGAGATAGCTTTTTAAGTCTCTTCCAATAAACCTAAAAAAAGTGATGGAAAAAAAAGTCCTAATGTTGTATGAACTTGGTTAGATCACTTAATATCTGTGACAGTTTATAAAATATGTACAATGAGGTGGAATTAGATGTCTTTATAGTCACTTCCAACTCTAATTTTCAGTTTTTGGGTTGCTAAAAATAGATGTCCTCCCACATTCCCGAACTAGAGAACATAAATTTTACTGACTGGGGACCTATGCACACACATTTTACACAAAAAGCTCAATTATTTGGGTTATTTTTAAAAGGGGAGCACTTAATGCCACTGAATTGTACACTTAAAAATGGTTACAAGTTTTTGTTACATGTATTTTACTACTTTTTTTTTTTTTTTTTTTTAAGAAGCTAAGCGGAACTGGGTATAGAAGGTGAGAATGAGATTATACCATATAAAAACTTGTACTCTACTTTGGGCTTAACATTTTATTTTCTTATATCCCTAAAAAGCATCTGTATACATTTTAAACAACTGAATAAAAGACTCTCACATGTATATACCATAATTTACTTAACCATTCCACTAATATTGAACACAACCTTTCCCAACTTTTCTCTAATATGAATACTGTGCCAAAAATATTAGTGAATCTTTCTATACCAGTTTTTTGCTAGCCTAGATTCTTTAAAAGGTATGAATATATTTAAAGCTCTTCACATAGTTTAAAAACTGTCCTTCATAAAGTCTTTACTCTTAATGACTCCCACCAATGTTACTAAAAATATCCTCAACAATGACAATTTTAAAATCTTTAGAGGCCTGCATCAGAAATTAGTATCAAAAAATATATATTTCTAAATCCTGAAAGCTATCAACTTTTTGTTCTTTATGCAATAGCAGCAATAGCTCTATGCTTTAAAATTAGTGTTTTCACTATAAACATTTCTTTAGTAAGCAATAATGTCACATATCAACCAGAGAATACTTCCCAAAGAAAGTCAAGATACATTAACCTTTCTGCTTCTACATTGTAAGTGGTCGCAAAAATCACCAAGTGCAGCAATTAATCATATGCATTGTATTTCGTACCCAAAGCAATTTTATAACTGACTAGATTTCAGGATAAAATCGTAGTGTCTCTACCTGAAAGCTATTTACCTCACTTAGAAATATCAGTAATTAGTAACCATTTTTATAAATATGTAAATTCACTAAGTTTTCTTAAGCATTCCGCTTATTGAAAATGACCTAAAAGGTGAAAAGGCACAGACAGGCAACTACTTGGTTTATAAAGGGTTTAAAGATTGAGCTCCTTAAAGAACACAAATCCTACAATTAGACTTTCAGTTTCTATAGCCGTAATTTTTTCTTTACCTCAATACCTCTAGTACAGCACTTTACTAATTTCAAATAATTTTTAAAACTTGAAGAAACCCACAAATATCTTCAACAATATTCTCTTCAAGGTGACACTCATTTGTCTTTTTCAGTTTAAAATATTGTCCCTACCCAATTATTTTCCCCTACATATTATTACCTCAAAAAAAGATTCAATTCTATCTATTTGGTAGTCATATCCTGAACTAGTTGATTGTGAGGCAGACAGACTTCTTTGTAAAACAGTACAACCTGGAAACAAAAAGCTAAAACTGAAGGAGATGAAACTTTAGGATCTAATTCATGCTCTTTCAGTGAACTGCATCTAAATATTAATTAGTAGCATGCCGTTTATTAATTATAGATTATGTACAGATACAGTATCAAAGGCTAAATAGATGTGTGGTTTAATATAAACATTGGGCAGCACAAAATGTTATGATGCCATTAAAACAAAACTAAAACTCACTGATAACTAACCAAAAATTGTTTTAATATTGAGGAAATCACAAATAAAATGACTGAGGGGTTCATTGAGAAGCCTCCCAAAATTAACTGTACTTTCAATCTTGATTTTAGTTTAAGTGAATTGAAAATATGTTCACTTTTACAAAATAAAAACAAATACATTATTAAAGGATCATAACAGAATTTGTCACCTGTTTCAACAGAGGTTCTGTCTTTTGATTCCAAATATATTATCTGTATCTGCCAAATACTGTCTCAACTTTATTATCAGAACTGTTCTATAGAACTAATTCAATGTTTGTTGAAATATATAAGTATTTATTTTGAAATTCAAGTCTCACAGCATAGGATGTAATGACTCTGCCCCTCGTTTTCCATTTATTAAAAATAAATATGAACTTCCAAAACACAGTTCCTGAAGCTGGCTGAAATAATTTTTCCTTGCACTTTCACTTTTAATGTAGTACTTTTAATTATGCTTATTTAATTCAAAATAGATTTTTAAAATGCCATGACTTTGTGTATGCCATGACAATTACTGCATCATGGGTATGTAGTTTTTTTTGTTTGTTTGTTTGTTTTTAAAGATTTTATTGGGGAAGGGGAACAGGACTTTATTGGGGAACAATGGTCAAATTGTTGTCCTTTCAATCTTAGTTGTGGAGGGTTCTGTTCAGCTTCAAGTTGTTGTTCTTTCAGTCTTAGTTGTGGAGGGCGCAGCTCAGCTCCAGGTCCAGTTGCCGTTGCTAGTTGCAGGGGGCACAGCCCACCATCCCTTGCGGGAGTCGAACCGGCAACCTTGTGGTTGAGAGGACGCACTCCAACCAACTGAGCCATCCGGGAGGCAGCTCAGCTCAAGGTGCTGTGTTCAATCTTAGTTGCAGGGGGCAGAGCCCACCATCCCTTGCGGGACTCGAGGAATTGAACTGGCAACCTTGTGGTTGAGAGCCCACTGGCCCATGTGGGAATCGAACCGGCAGCCTTCGGAGTTAGGAGCATGGAGCTCTAACCGCCTGAGCCACTGGGCCGGCCCCGGGTATGTAGTTTTTAAAAGATACTACCAAACTGTCCTCCAAAATAACTGAACCAATTTATACTACCACCAGCAATGTAAGAGTTCCATTTCTCAACACCTTTTGCATCACTTGATTTAACTTCACATCTGCCAATCTGACAGGGGAAGAATGATTTCTTTGTTGTTTTAATGGAATACCTTCAATATGGTACCATGTGTGAATTACATACTTTCTAAAGAGCATATATGTATTGATATTTTCCCAGCCTAATCCCACTCTCTTGTATCTGTTTTCCTTCCTAATTAAATAACATAATGTTCAAAGAAACAGTAACTTAAAAATGCCCCCTCATTCCCACCTGTCAACCCTTCCCAGGGACCCTAAGATATACACTTCTGGGCTTTACAGAAATGAAGCATGCCATACTTGACAGAGATGAGACACTGTGATAAAAATAGGCATGGTGGGCAAGCATTGGCACAAAGGTTAATCAAGAATCTGTAATGCTACAGCATGGTTTGTGACTTTGATATAATACTCATTCCAGTCCGTACTGGTTTTCTGGATGGACAGTGATATTTTGAGATTAAAACTCTATAATTTATCTCAAAACATTATGCAAAATAAATTGAAATAAGACAAAAGAATAGATAGGAGGGTACAGATTTTAAATTTGAAGTCATCAGATATGTGGAGGTTATGTAAGAACAGAGCTTGGATGATTGATAAAATACTTCCTACACAAAGATGAGAGTCAAAGCTGAGTCAAAGGATATGCTGTTGAGAAGGCAGACAAGTGAAAAAGTAGCAAAGGCCTCAGGATTTACCCAGTGAACAAACCCTAAAAGAGTCAGGAAAGCAGAGAGAACAACTTAAAAAATGAAGAGAGCCAAGCAAAGTGTTTTTCAAGATGACAGAATGATGGTAACAAAGTTAAATAAGAGCAACACATGGAAAACTGAGCAAAGATCATTACATTTTCCCATAAGACATTTAAGATAATAGTAATCTTAACCTAAACTGAGAAACTAAACCAGAAACTGAAGTTGGTTGAAGATGGCATAGACTAGAATGAAACTGGTTCAAAGAGACTGACTACCGAAAAAAGATTAAGTAGGTAACTTGCTTATATCCCACCTCCTTCCAGAACATAATATGATATGGTTCATAAAATATAGTTAGACTAAGGAAAGGAGAAAAAGCAAATATCCCAGCCATGTGAACTAAAATTGCTATGGTTAAGTATTAAATTCACTCTGAACTTTCTGGTAAGCAGGGCTAAAAGGTACATAAATGCAAATCGCATAGTTTCATATAAGTACAACAAATTCTCAACAGAAATATTTTCTGGAAACTAAAAAACCAAAATAAATTTCTCATGTGGGCCTAAAATTCAAAGGACGATGTCCTCATCAGGTTTTACAATAAATGAAGCAATTTGATTCTTACTTATTTAACAAACAGTTATGTTCTATTTAACACATGCCAAATATTGTTCCAAGCCCTTTACAAAATGTTAACTCATTTTTCACCTGGCTATGTCTTTTAATAATCCTCTATAAAAAAAACCTGGCAGAGTCCTGAGTGCTGGCATTCCAGGTGGCTCGCTGACTGTGAGGGATGACCTACGCTTTGAAAGCTAAGTATTAGAAAGGATAACAGGATCAACTGGAAGCTTACCTCCCAGTATAAGACAAATGTTTATCACATAAAGGCAAAATGGAAGGAGTCAAAGGAGGAAAGCTACATTTGGAAACCAGATCATTCAGAAAATATAATCTTTTAACCAGATTAAAAAAATGTTTTCACAATCTTGAGGCCAGTACTCTTCACTTTATATGTAAATTGGAGACAATTGGGGTTCACTATTGAAATCCTTGATTGAAAGCTCTCAAGATTATCATATACAAGCATACCTCATTTTTATTGCACTTCCCTTTACTGTACTTCAGTGTTGCCTTTTTTTTTCCCTAACCAACTGAGCTAACTGGCTGCCCCAAGACAGGACATTTTTTTATTCAGGGCTGTCAGTAAGCAGTTCCCATCCTTTAGCCTTTAAGGACAACTTCTAAATGCTAATTGCATTTTGCAGTTCGGTAACTCTGGGAACAGGTATTTGATCTAGTTACCTGCCTAGTAAACCAGATAAAGTAAATCTCATCATACCAGATGAGATTGAGCATACACATTCTAATCCCTAAAAAATATTAAAGAGGTAGAAATTTAACAAAAGTTTAGCATTTTGGAACTTGAAGAGATTTAAGCTGTTAAATGACCTGCCCACAGTCATAGGCTACTTTGTGGCACAAAAGCGTTACCACAGAATATCACAAATTTTGCCCAGCACCAAGTGATTTTTTAAAAATCACAGTTTTTTTTTCAGTCTGGGAAAACTTTAGCTTGGAATGTTTTTAGGAAGGTGCCAACGTCAATCACAGGAAACATTAAGCAGACCTGAGATTAAAAGTGTAAGAATCACACTTTCAGTTCGACATAAAATATTCTGGGGCTGGAAATAGTAACATAAGTAAAAGGGAGGCAAAACGGGTCACATAATGTAAGTACAATGTCAGCAAAATAGTAGGGTATAAAGAAAGCAGCCAGGTAAATTTGTACCCACATTGAGAAAACAACTTGTTCATTTCTATTACGCAAGACAAAATATCCAGGAAACTACTTCACACATTCTGTAAGAAAAACCAATTTTAAGACTAAACTGCTATGCGGTGTAGACGAGTTAACATTCTGTCACAATTTAAGACACAAAGCTACTTCACTTTAATTTTGCAGTTAATGTTTTACCCGTCACATTTCACCTTGGCTACTCTGACTTTTATTTTCAAAAACTCGCCCATCTCCAGCAAGACATCTGACAGGCCAAAGCCGGTCCCCAGTGCAAACAGGTGGTCTGTACTGAGGGCCACATCTTGGCCACGTGACCCTTTTCCTCCTAATCTAGTTTCGGAAACACTATTTCCGGTGCCAAGGATGGCTATACACACGCCTGAAGGAGCCCCTCCAGAAATATTGAGAATACTCTGCCACATTAGGCTTCCAAAGAGATGGTCGCAGAGAGTGAAAAAGGGCTGAAAGGAAACTCGAGCTTAGAAAAGCGACCAGTCAGGAAGGCACTGGCTTTGTTCAACGCTCGACCCCTAAATGTCACTCAGTGGAGATGTTCGTATGGCATCACCCATGAAGGGCTGGGAGGGCGGCCAGGTGCTGCAGCCCCGGGCCGTGGCGCAGACCACGCGGCGTGAGCCAGGCAGGCACCGCTTTTGGGCGGGTGGTGGACCAAACCTGCCGCTCCAACCCGGCGGCCGGCCCCGGGGGCGGGGAAGGGAAGTGAGGGCCCAGCGGAGGGGCACAGGCGGGGAAGGCTCGGGTGCGGTCGGGCCTAATCACATGGCGCAGACGGCGCAGGCCGCCCGGCATCTCTTTCTTTCTCTTTCTCGAACCTCCGCTCCCATCCCGCCCCACCATAGGCTCCTCCCGGGCCCGGGCCCCAAGAGGATCGAGGCCTCCTCCGCCCCGCGGAGACACTCACTTTTCGCCTGAGGCTACAAGCTCCTTGCCCTCGCTGTTGCCGTGAGCGTCTGTCTCCCCGGGGCCGTCCTTAGGGCCGGGCGCCGGCGGGGCCGCGGGCGGCGACGCCCCGGGCTGCTGCTGCTGCTGCTGCGTGCCCCCCTTGCCCAGTTCCTGCAGAATCTCTGAGGGGGAGCTGGACAGGCCCCGCGCGAGCGGCTCGGCCGCCCGCCCGCCCCCGCCCCACCAGGGGTAGATCCGCGCTGCGGCCGCCGGCCCCGCGGCCTCCAGTCCCCCGCTCCGGACGCGCCAGCACAGGGTGGCGAGGGGCTGCACCCGCTTCAGAGCCGCGCTGGCGGCGGCAGGCGGCCGCAGGAGCAGGTCCCGCAGCATTGCTGAGCCTCGAAGCCGCATCATGCCGCCCGGTCAGTTAGTGTTGGATCCACCCCGGAGGATGCTCGGGGCGTGGGCGGCAGCTCTCCGAAGATGTGTTCTCCCGCGGGACGGAGAGAAGACAAGTGAGGACAGGGGCAGCGACGTGAGTGTGGGTGTGGTTCCGGTTCCCGCAGCCGCTACCTTTGCTCTGGAGGCTGCCGATGGCCGCTTCTCCTCTCTCCGCCGAGGGCTCCGCACTGAGGGTGAAGCGTAAGGGAAGGCTAGAGACATTCCACGCTCCCCCTTCTGGGGGGCGGGAGGACGCCGGCGGCCTGCCCACCTAGCTTACTCTGATTGGCTCAAATTCTCGACCTCTCTTCTGATTGGTGACTGGAGCAGTCAACTTTCTCTCGGCGCTTGGTAAGTGAAGAGGGGGGTGGGGGGCGGGGAGAGGAGTCAATCTGACGTGTGAGGCTCTACAGGCCGGGCTCCAGAGCAGCCCCTTTCCTCAGTTTGCCACCCCTGAGGGTGCACTATTTGGGAATTAGGGGCCCAGGAGTCTCATCTTTTTCGAAACGGATGGACTCTGGGACCTCAAACTGGAGGGGAGACTGATGGGCAAGAGCCTTTGCGGCTGAGAGCCCGGCGGTCAGCGGGGCTGGCCGGAGCTCGGCTGGTCCAAGCTTGCAGCTGGCCCCCCGACTATCGGGTAAGGGCGTGTGACGATGCCTGTGAGGGCCGCGGTCCCACGAAAGCAGCCCCAGACGAGCCTCATCCCTCTCCCAACTGTTACATCTACTTGAAACTTAACATGGTTGGCGACTACCCAGATATGAAGTGTTTTGGAAAAAATGAGCAAAATCCTTTCAGCTATGCGACTTAGCCATTTGGAAGGTTGGAGTTCTGAGGAGAGCGAGAGGGGGAAATTCCAGAATATCGCTGCTTTCCTTTAAAAACAATTTTTTAAATGTACACCAGTATCTCAAAAATATGTTTGAATAGCAATTGATTCCCTCAACAGTACTTTGCTTGAAAGCAAAATGTAAATATTTTTCTATTTTAAAAGCTGCTTCATCATTTTAAAATAGAAGCATCTGGATACTGGTTCTCTAAATCATTTCAGCGTGGTATCACTTTATCCATTTATCCTTTTGGACCTGTAAAAACGAGCAAGGATCTGATAAACTCTGAGTTTTTCTCTGAGCCTACATATACACTCTACTCCACGACAAAAATGTTTTTAGATGATTTCCTGAAACAAGTAGGTTTAAATGCAAAGATCCACACAGGTTAATGGCATGAGTTTTGTGAAGCTGAAAGGGTGTGTCAGGTACATCGTTAACTAATCACCGGATTTAGTAATCTAATGAATCTTAAAATATTGCACTAGTTTAATAATTAGGAAATCTGGCTGTACCTACAGGTTACGTGACCTTTGTCATGTCATAGTTTTGCGATGTTTAAGTTCCTTCTATCTACTATTTAACCAGAAGAACATGGAAAAAGCTATTGTGTAAAGCACTTAATCACATTAAAAATTTTTTAAAGACAATTGCAAATTATTTAGAGGGCTTTTATTACTATTTAATGTTACTGTCACTAAAATTTGATGAGTCAAAGTAATAATATACTTGGGAAAAGGAACATCAAGTTCTGGAAGAAAGGTAACAGATACTACCGCTGCCTAACTTTTCCAGTCTGACTTGTCAATGACATAAACCTGAATGTTTTCCCATGTCTTATATATAACTAGTTACCAATTTTGACTGCCTCCTTTCTTTCAACCACATCAGAGCTATTGACAAATCCAGTTATTATTCTCCTCCTGGTTTTTTTCTCAGTTTGTAATTTTTCTATGAAAATTCTTTCCAATGGTTAAAGGTTTAACTACTTCATAATATACTTAACAAATATAAAAAGTAAACCTAGTAATAGATTATTTTCTAGAGTTTTACTTTCAGGGATGAGCTAGTGAGAATGCACAGATTTCGTCTCCTAACATTTAGAAAAACTTTGTCTGCTGAAGTCTAACCCCTTCTTTGAGAAGACCAAAGAAAAAGTTATAGACAGCAAATTGAAACAACAAATAGAATAAAAATATAATTCATGAATGCTTTTATTTGATTCCTTTCTTCATTTTACATAATTTTTTTAATCTTTAGTGATGTATTCTAATCAAATACAACTTTGGAACTATGAATTGAGGTTAATTACTATTTCCATTAGGTTAATTATTCACCTATCAAATCATATCATCATATAAACAAAATCTATCCCTATAAGAACATTTTATACACATGCAGTAGTCCCCCAAAATATCTACAAATAGAAAATGGCTCTCCAGATTAACATGTGGCTGGACTGTCAGAACTACTTTTAGACTTCCTCTTTGTTACTAGGTACCTGTAAGTGCAGCTATTTTACAATGGGTTATGGTGTCATAGTCATGAGAAGGAAATCAACCATCCAAAGGAAAAATTGGAATGTATGCAGTTTGTTTCTATTCTACCTAGAAGCATAGTTATTGAGCCTCTATATTCTTTTGAAGATTAGAGAAGTCTAATTTTTCAAGATCATAATGTAACCTATATATAAATTCTAGATCTTGCCCTTCACAAAAACAGGTTATTATTATTTGTTGACATAGAGATAAATAGAAAATAACTCTTCTTTGACTAACAGCTTAAAAGGATTGCGTAAGTTCTTGTTTGTTTGAATTTTTCCATTTAGAGAATAGAATAAGGTTTAGGAAACCTCTAAGCAAGCTTCTGCTACTACTTCCCTTTCTTCTGCTCATTTCCTGCTTTAACTGACCAACTTTTTAGCCTCACTGATGAACCCTGCCAAACGTGACTTATTTTTCAAAAGCTGAATTTAGATCTGTATTAAAATAAGTATTATAAATCCCTCATCCATAAAATGGGAATAATATTGGTGATTCCCTCTGTCCAATGATTTTATCTCATAGGGTTGTTGTGAACATTAAATGAATCAGTACTTTGTTCTAAAGCACTTAGAACAATGACAGTAGCACTCTAAGTGTTAGCTACAATAGTTGTCATATCTATTATTGAAAAGCTAAACTGGGAATTGTTTTAAACCATCTAATTATAAAATATAATTTAGGAAGAAACTAGCTCCCTAAAATGAGTTCATTTGCTTAGTTCATTTTTAGAAAATAAACCAAGAATTTCCAAAGCATTTTGAAATAGAGACTGCTACAAAAACAGATTAAGCAAAGCTAGGCTCAGTGCCCAAGATAGCAGCTATTTACAAATAACTTTTCAAAAGTACTAAAGAAAGAATTGCTAAAGAAAACAAACAAAACTGGCCTGAATGTATGTGTCACATACAATTAAATCTAAAATTATATCATTTGCTACCTATATACATTAAATTAAACCTCTATTCCTTGTGACATTACACAAAAATAGGAAGAGAGCTTTTTCATCACATTTGAAGGAATTATTTGAATGGTCTTGTTTAAAATTCTAACTATATGAAATTCTTTTTGAGGGTTTCCTGATAGCTGGAATGGGAGTGGGGTTGTAATCAGTTATTTTTCCTTCATTCAGAGTGATATGGTAAAGCTTTCAATTAGCTCAGTTTATAAGTTAATGTTGTTTATACTTAGACCACAATTATATGCATAGAGCCTCCAGATACTTATTAATTATTCAAAGTTACTTTAGTTCTTATTTTTTTTGAACTTCATAGGAAATATCAAATTGAAGTAAACTCCAACCCAAAGATGAAATTCTTACTTGTACATTAGCAAAACCTAAAAAAAAAAAGTGATTTTATAAATAGTCCAAAAGTCAGTCAAAAGGATACTTGTTTGAGAATGAAAACAACCTCTATGGTAGGTTGTATTACTGTTCCCAAATATTTTTGTCCCTCCCTTTGGGAAGACTTCACCTCCCCATGTGAATGGCAGGCTTGGCCTTATGCCTCGATTTGGTCAACGAAATGTGAAAAAAACTGATGTATAGCACCGCTGAGTAGAAGCTTTAAGAGTAATTGCTTGGTTCTGTCATCTTTTCCTTTTGTGACAAGAACGGCATGTCCCAATGAGGGGATGCTCCTTCTCCTGGGTCCAGAATGATGGAACAAAGCTGAAAACGACTGTGACTGACAACATGAAGAGAAGTAAACCTTACTGTAAGTAATTTCCATTTGGGGGTTATTACCATGGAAGGACTTAGATTGACCAGTATATCATCCAACTTGAATGAGGAAGACCTGGCAGCCATGAAACTAGTATGGATTACAAAGAGTGTTTGAGAACTCTAAAAGATAGGCAGTCAGTGGATCTCCAGAGCGGTTGAAACAATACCACTGAGAGGACAGTCACAATAGACATATTCAGAATAGGCCTTCTCTTTCAGGGACAATTAAGACCAAAGTTCAGGTAGATGTTTGATTGATATTTCAATATGCCATATGTATTTGGGCACTTTAATTGGGGAGAATTAGCAGTGGTTTGAAGCATGAGCTCCATATCAATTATGCTACGTTTGTTTTATACTATGAAATCAATGTTGGTTCAACATCTGAGATTTGTCACATTTAAACCCTGAAAAAGAAAAATGAGCCTGGACTTTTGCCTGTTTTTGTTCATCCAATGGTAAGATGATATTACCAACTCAGAAACCAATTACTAAACTCCATTGAAGTCATGATTTATAGAGCAAAATTCAATTCAGACATTTTGAAAAAAAACATCAGAGTCCACAGTAATGTATTTTGATGTTCCAGAGTAAAAAAGAATAAATATTCATCCTCCATATAGCGTGAGTTCCTTCAAACGATATATTTACTTTTCAAGCATCTGACATTTACAGTTAACGTGATTCCCTCTGTCCAATGATCAGTCACAATAAACAACTCTACAAAAGAAATGTTGATTTGTGATAAAGCTGCTTCTCACAGTGACAACACCACATGATGTGTTCTCTGCAGACATGTATTCATATGCACCCCAGATAGTAAAACAAACTGTGATATATAAAATATCTCTGTAGAAATAGCCTAAATGGTTATCAGTGGGAGAATAGATTAAGATGTGATATTTTCATATAATGGGGTAACATAAATTATTTAAATTCAGTGATGCCCAGTATCATGTGTTAAAGTGGATGTCTCAAACAGTGTTGAAAAAAAGACAAGTTACAGAAGGATATGTATATTATAATACAATGACTGTAACATTGTAAAACATACAAAGCAATATATTATTTATAGATTTATGCATATGTGGTTTAAAAGTTTCAAGTGTGCATAGATGTGATAAACATCAAATCCAGTGCAGTGATTATTATCTCTGGGTGTATATAATGGGGAATGGGATTGAAGAGATATACACAGAGAGTTTCAACTGTATCTGTAATGATTGATTTAAAAAAATTTTAATCTGAAGGAAATATGGCACGTGGGTAGTTGAAAACAGGTGTTGGTTATATTCTCTCTTTTTCTCTGTGTTCGAAATATTTCTTAATTAAAGAAAAGAAGCTTTATCATAATGTTGAAAACCATTACTTTTCTCTAACAGTTATAAACGTAGAAAATATTACAAATCCAATATTCAATTTTTAATGGTTCATTTTAAACTTTATTTAATTTTGTCTAACCAATGCTGGGTGATATAATTAGTAAGCAATATAGCTACCCTGTAAATATAATGAAGAGTGTAACCAACAGAGAATATCCTTGAACTAAAGACTTTACAAAAGGTAAGAATGACTAATATTTAACTGAAAAACTTATAAAAAAATTACTTGGCTCTTGGCTATTTCAAAAATAAATATGAAAGCAAGTCTTTCATTAATCAAATATGAATAAAAAATATATCCTTCCTTCCTTTGAAGGTGAAGAAGCTATTTATCTTTGTCATATTGCTTTTAGGTACAGGTGCCAATTGCTAAATTTTATGTCTATAAAAATGATAAGTTAATAAGGTCATGCAGCTAATTAATAATAAAGTTGGCAAAGACACATCCTCAAGCTAGATGTGGCTCTTGCCCTCAGTTCTCTTGAACCATTGGACAAATGCCTATAAGAAACATGTTTATGGGTACAAAAGCACCATAAGGTTCATAAAAATTTGAGGGAGTAATTAATTTCCCCCATGAAAGGCTCAATAGGTAAGTGGAGTAAAGAAGACCATGTTGCAATATATTAGGGAATTATGAGGCTCCAATAAGTTGGAATTGAAATGCTCTGTCAAAGGGGAAGTAGCTAATCCATTCCAGTGAATTTTCATTAAGTGGAATTCAGGCACAGTTAGCTAGACCTTTGGGTTCTTTAAGGTCATCTAGAAATATGATTTTTAAAAATAAATAAAATTATCTGACTTTTAAATGTAAGCAGCTCGTTCAATTTTTAAAAACACTATACTCAAACAAAACACCTGTTAAGAGTAATTTGGCCCATGGCCATCACATTTCCAACTCTGCCCTGAACAATCAGATGATGATAGCAATATAATGTTCTTTGAGGTTTATTCCCTGAAACAGATTCTACTCCAGATCATTAATCCTAGCTCCGTGGAACTCCCATTCCCCTTAGAACTGCTGCAGCTATCTTACTACCAGGAGAGGAACCAACCTTAAGGCAAACCCCACACACCATAGCCAACAGAGGGGAAAGATGGAAAGAATCTGGAATCTCCATGATATTCATGAACTACTGACTCAACCAACTCTGATGCTTGCTCTCCTCTGTACATGTGATACATTTCCTTATTATTTAAATCATTTTGTTTCTGGGTTTCCATTAAGACATTTTGACTGATTCAAAATCACACTATAGAAGATTCTTTCTCTGTGTCTTTCTCTTTGCCCTGAGTACAATTTATTACTACTACTTTCTCTCTCATTTTTCAAACCTCACTAAATTATATAGTATCTATGTTTTAACTTATTTACATATTATATGACTTCCCCAATTATTTGGGGGCCATATATGATAGACTCGCATGATTTAAAATAAAAGGATGGATTTGGAGATACAGCAAGCATTAAGAAGCCTGCCTTAACCTCAGTTTGGATCTTGAATAACTTCCATAACTTTAGGTTTGCTTCCCTTCTCTCCCAACAAAAAAATATTGAACCATATGAAGATAAACAGCTTTGCCCTTCTGCTAAACTAGACTTCTGTACTTGAGCCTGACTGATTAGTGTTTGAACTTGAACTTACTGTCTGTCATTCTTGCCAAAATGATCAATTTTCTTTTACCTAACCAACTTTCCTCCTTGGAGTCTTTGCTTATACCATTATCACATTATCGTCTTATATGTCCTAAGCCCCTTTCTCTACCCATTAAAATTCCACTGACCCTTCAAGGTGTCTATCTTAGATCTTCATGGTGTGCTCCAGTTTCTTATATAACAGCCCTTTTCCCCTCACAACAGTGATTTGAGATGAACAGGTAGATACAGTCTCATTTTGCAGGTAAGAAAATTGACGAAATGTTAAACAATCTGTTCAAAAGTTCAGTGACTTGCCTTAAAAGTACTACATATTTCACTTAATGGCTTTTACCTCTGCCATTGGTCCTTACCATTCCCATCTGTATATGCCTTCTCTTTCTTAAGAACCCAGGTCAAATGCCATTCCTCTGGGAAGCCTTCCCTGACCTCCCCAGGCAGAGTTAAGGGGTTCTTCCTCTGTATATCAGGGTTCACTTTGTAATATCTTCATTTATTGCATTACTCTAATTATTTGTGTGTATCTCTCTTCCAACTAGATGAGAGGATTTAGTTCATTTAGCTTCTAAAATATCCACCGTCATTCTTAATAACATTGTTTTTAATCACATAATTGAGGCTGTTGTAACTTAGGAGTTTAGTAACTAGAAAATAAAAAGAAATATATTAGAACAAATGAACCTTTCACAATTTTATTTGAATCTTGAGTAAATTCCTTCTTTATTATATTTCACAAAGAGCTGGAAATTTTAAAATTCAAACTGCAAAGGGACTTGATGAACACCTTGTTTTTAGTGACTGTCTACCTGTGCCAACCATCATGGTGGTAGATTATATAGATTAATAAAACATGGTCTTCGATTTGAGGATGTAGACGAAACACAGATACAAAGACTCCTAACTAAAATACAGTATTCTGGATGCTATAAACATTACATATATATGTACATTCAATGGGTAAAGGTGATATAGAAATGAATTCTCTCAGAGAGATAATGAAATATTCTAGAATGGAGGTAACATTCGGTAGGTAGAAATCCAGGTGTATAGGTTGACAAAGGCATTCTTTCAAGAAAAACAACAAGAATGACATTAAATGGTAGGTTCAGGGAATTACAAATAATCTGGTGTGGTTTTATTAGCACTCTCCACTAAATATTTCCAGTCTCTTCCTGTATAGGATTGCATAGCCCTATTTCCTTGAAGTTGGATGTATTCAGGCAACTTGGCTAAAATTTCCTACCCTTAACCCTGGCCCTATGTATGTGACATGTAGCAATGCCTGTAATCACAGCCGGCATTCCCCCACAAACATAAGAAATATGTCTGACAAAAGAATTACTTTGATAGAGTAAATCATAGGGGTTCAAACACCTTTATTTCTAGAACTACAGGAATTGAACCTGCTCCTGAGACTTCAAAAATCTCTGTGCTACCAAATTACACCACATTGTACAGTAAGGTCAGCTAAGTAAGCTATCGGGCCAAGTTGCCAGGGAAATGTGATTATAAGCTTAAAAAGCCCACGCTACTCTCTTTACCTATGCCCATATAACTATTAATGCTTAAAGCTAGTGGTTGCTGTCTCCCTGGGTATTTGAGTTCAGAGAAAGAAACTTTATCATTTTTAAGATTCTGTGATATACGCGGGCTATTTGTTAGCAGAGCAAAACTTATTCTATCCTGATTGATCCATCTAATATGAGAGGAAGATAGGAGAAGGAGTACTGATCATAGAAAAGCCAGTCCTATTGTCAGCATATTCATATATAAAGGTCAGCTTATAAAATGACCATTTACCTAAAAGTGTGTGTCCAAAACATGTGAATCAGTGAAGTCCAGTTTTGTTTTATGCTTTTCAGTTGAATGCCATTTCTGACTAGCTGTTCGTATTTCCACAACTAACTCTAAAGTTAACAAATGTCATATGAGTGAAGAAAAAGGTGCCTTTATAATCCATCCTTTATTTAATCTTACAGTTACATAGTCACTGACCTATGTGTTCTAGATAGAAAAAAGTATCCAGAGACATCTGCAGCCTCAGTATATATTAGTTACACTTGGTATTGAACACCAGATGCTATTACATTTCTATTATAAGAGACATGACACAAAGGAAAATGCCTACAATTTGGAGACAGGCTTAGATTTTATTTCCAGCAGGTGTATTGCCTTCACACAGTACTGCCTTCATGGATTTTACCCCCCAGCTAATATTGCACTTTAACGGGGGTTTCTAGAAATAATGTCTTAATACAAGAGAGTGATTGAAATAGTGAGAACTTGGCATCGCATGATAGGCAAAAATAGGAGAATGTTTGTGTTGATTAGCACATGAGCTTTGCTAGCATCCTACCTGAGAGGAGAAGCTATGAGTTAGTATATGCTGCCTAGGTAAGTTTATGTAGGCAGAGGAAGAGATGAGGTAGGAAAAGGTCTAGACATGAAGGGTTGTCCAAAATTGTGAACCTGTGAGGTAAAGGGCCCGTGAACAGGTTGGAATACATATCTTAAGATACCAGAAACACTGAGAGGAATACCAAAGGAAGAAGAGCAGAGGAGGAACAAAGATAGAGATAAACTTAGTCTCCTTCATAATTGTAGTTCTTCAATAATTTGTGAAGTAGGCCAAGGGAAGTGCCTCAGGTGTGTAACTTGCGAGGGTCTGCCCAAATGTTGAGAGGAAAATCAAGTCCTTGCACAGTGAGAAATCTAATAAATACATTTTAATCCAATTCTGAACACTAAATTTATGTTAAGTCCAATTCTGAACACTAAATTTATGTTAAGTCCAATTCTGAACACTAAATTTAAAAGCGTAATAATGTATTTTGTTCTCTAAAGTCTTTCCGAACTGAGGGTTAAGCAACGGGAGTTCTAGCTCCAGCCTGGCCATCACCTCGCTGGTTGACCTGGCCAAGTCCCTTAACCCGTCAGTGCCTCAGTTCCTTCATCTGTAAAGTGGAATCTTGGACAAAGTAACCTCACAAGTGCCACCACGGTCCAAGATGTGACTCTGAGCGCTGCTACATGCACGTGTGGCTTTTATCTGGAGCAATTTGACACTTACTGATGAAATCTTATGTCTGTTTTTTCCCAACAGATACTATGGGAACTGTAAGGTGACACGCTGTACATATCAAACAAGGTTAAAGGATCTTTTAACTCCGGTTGCTAGACAAAAGTTATAAATGCCTCGCATATGGCAGTTTTGAAAGAGCAACAAAGGGTACATACACATTTAGATTAATAATTAAAGATACTATTAGGGGATGGTCTGGGAAGGGGCAATGGGATACACAGCCAAGAACCGCAGGGCCTTGGTGGGAACTTGTCCCAGTGTGTGGCACCTGGCTGGTACAATTTCAGTCTTGGCGGGGTTTTCCCCCGGCCGTAGACATTATCAGAATATAAAGGCTACTATATTTGAGTTCATGCACTTAGTTCATGCACTAGGCAGCCAGCTGGCACCCACACCCATGGGAGGGGGCTCTGTAGTCACTCCGCATGCACGTGCTCACTGTCAGTAGAGGCAGCTGTTGGCTCTAAAGAGCCCTCGCAATCAGACTTCTCCAGCAGTCTCCAGCACAGTATTTTGGTACAAACCTTAGTATGTGCTTTTAGAGAATCATTAGCAAAAGGAGATAACCACAAGTAAATAGAAAGCAGGTGGACTGGTACAAATAGTGTCACAAAAATAATTTTCAAGTCAATTACTGTAGGTTTGGCTTTTTTTTTTCTTTGTGCTTTTTAAAGGGATGGGATATCTGGGCTCCACTTATCTCTAAATAATAAAAATCTTTCACTCCTAGCAACCACTTCCTGGAAAACAACCTGTCAAAAAGATCAAAACAGTGAAAACAGGTCTTTCACACATTTAACAATAATAAGAGAGGTTTTAAGAGCAAAATCCTGTAATAGCTTCAAACACATATGGCTATATCCACTATCTTTGCGATGAGTAGCCAGGGTCAGGACCTTCTTTGCTGCAAAAACACGTATTAACCCTTCTGTGATCACTGTATTCTGGATATGACCATAACCCACCTACAGAATTTTACGATAAAACAATCATTGAAATTTTACTGGGTGCGTAGTTTGTCCCATGTATTAACTATACAAAATAAAACAAATTGCACTCATTTTCTTGCTTCTTTGTGTGTTACACTGGACAATTTATGTAACCTCAAAGGGCTTCAGTTTCCTCACTTGTAAAGTGAAGAAAATAGCACCCGGTTTGGGAGCCTGTTATGAGAATTAAACAAGTTAATGCATGCATATTGTTCAGGAATAGGCCACGCAGAAACTCAACAGATGTTACCATGCTTCCCCGAAAATAAGACCTAGCTGGACAATCAGCTCTAATGAATCCTTTGGAGCAAAAATTAATATAAGATCTAGTATTATATTATATTATATTATATTATATTATATTATATTATATTATATTATATTATAGTATACCCGGTCTTATAGTAAAATAAGACCATGTCTTATATTAATTTTTGCTCCAAAAAAACACATTAGAGCTGATTGCCCGGCTAGGTCTTATTTTCGGGGAAACACGGTAGCTCCTGTCCCTTGCAATCCATTTATATCAAGAAGCCAGAGTGGGCCAGGCCAGTGGCTCAGGCTGTTAGAGCTCCTAACTCCGAAGGCTGCCGGTTCGATTCCCACATGGGCCAGTGGGCTCTCAACCACAAGGTTGCCAGTTCAATTCCTCAAGTCCTGCAAGGGGAGGTGGGCAGTGCCCCCTGCAACTAAGATTGAACAGGCACCTTGAGCTGAGCTGCCACTGAGCTCCTGGATGGCTCAGTTGGTTGGAGTGCATCCTCTCAACCACAAGGTTGCCGGTTCGACTCCTGCAAGGGATGGTGGTGGGCTACGCCCCCTGCAACTCGCAACGGCAACTGGACCTGGAGCTGAGCTGCGCCCTCCACAGCTAAGATTGAAAGGACAACAACTTGACTTGGAAAAAAGTCTTGGAAGTACACACTGTTCCCCAATAAAGTCCTGTTCCCCTTCCCCGATAAAACCTTAAAAAAAAAAAAAAAAAAAGCCAGAGTGATCTTCTTAAGTTATAAATCAGATCATGTTAGGCTCCAGCTTAAAACCCTTAATGGTTTCCCATTGCAATTAGGATAAAGTTAAAAATTTGTAATCTTCCCTACAGGGCCTCCTTGGCTCTGCCTACGTTGTAGCTACAGCTTCAGCCTGTCTTTCACTGAGGTTTATGCGCCGGCAACATTGCCTTCTTTGAGGTCTTCAGATAAGCCACACCTGTGTCATGGCCCCTGTGTGGGAACAGCTCTAGGAGAGATTTGGGAATTTTGTCTCTTACCTTATAATATGCATCAACCCCCCCTTCTTTAATATGCACAATTGATGTAAATCTTAAGTAAAATGCTACGTGAAAAGCAGCTTCTAGGTCACCACTCAGAGTCAAATTGCTGCTCTGAGGCCTTCCTAAATTGTAATTTTAGAACTCACTGCTTCTGAAGCACATGCTGTTCCCTCTGCCTGAAACCCTCATCTAAACTTTTTGTTAGTGGCAAAATCGTCCTCTTCAGGTCTCAGCTTCAATGGCACCTCCTCAGATATTTCTTTAAGAACTCTGATAACACCTGTTCTTTTCTTTCAAGCAAATGAATAATCCTGCGTGACCATTTCACCCCTACCGGACTGTAAGGTTCGTAGGTCTGGGACAGCATGGCTGCTTCTCTCATGGCTGCAAGCTGGCATAGAGAAGGCATGCAGGAAGTGCTCATTGCTTTATTTACTAACCAATAAAGTCCACCCAAAGATTTAGTGAACGATCTCCCCCGCACCCATACACGCATGACAAACTGGCAAACATTGCTCCAGAAAACCTGATGTCAAATTTCGGGGGTCCTTCTTGAGCCAACGTCCAGGAGGAAAAGAGAAAGAAAATGCCTCCATCAAACACCATGTCTTTGTATCCTGGCCTCTTCCTACTTTCTAACTCCTTTTTTTTTTTTTCACACTGTCCATTGCATTTAATCATACACAGATGATTCTGGAGCAACACTAATCTTTATGCAGAAGGCTTTGAGAAGGAGAAAGTGCAGGGGCCGCTAAGTACGAACAGAAGAGATCAATGACAGGTACTGCCTCCAGGCGCTATCTCTCCTGAGCTTTCTGCAGAAATGTCCCTGTTACCCGTAGCTTTGTGCCAGCTTCTAGTCTGTGTCACATGTGTCTCTGAATCATTTACCAATTGGCTACGTCAACTGCTTTACTTTCCTGAGTTGTGCTTTTGCATAGGTCTGTGAAAGGAAGTACTAATATCCTTTTCTGTTTGGATTCTAGATTTGGTCCCATTTGTTTTTTACTTATAACAGGACATATTTTGTAGCCCGCCATCTCTTCCAACAACTTAGGAACCTTTTAGTAGGAAACCCTGTCTTCCCTCCCTTCTTTCCATGAATATTTATGAATGTCCTTAAGTGTCATGCATTTATGCCATCCCTTCTTCATTCTCTGGCCTTGGTAGTTGGCCTAGATAGACAGTCTCTCTCCTGCATTTTTGGGTCCACTTTGAGTCTTCCTTCCTACCTGGCTTTGATTTTTCTTTAAGGTTCCTCTTCCAGCCTGGTCTCACATCCTCCTTTAGACTATTCCTGTTTAGAAACACCCCCTATGGAAGGCAGCTAGCTCATAGGGAAATTCTTGGAGAGATTTCCATGTCTGTGTTTAAATGTATACTTAACACTTAACAGCCAGAGTCCCTCTGAAGTATAAGAACACAGTGGCATCTGCTTTGTCAGGGGCCTTTGTACTTTAAGTTTCCTCAGAATTTCTATCATTCTATTAGTTGAGGTCGCTGCATAGTCAGGTATTTTTCTCCAGGATTCTGTTCTGTGTCTCATCCACTGAAGAAGATAAACAGAATAGGGACAGTCATGGTGTCAGTGATCTAGTTTTATACTCCAGTTTGTTTGCATTCTCCCCTATTCCGCACTGCAACTTTCTGTGGCAATTTTCCCCCTCCACATTAAAAACAGATTTCTGGAAACTTTAATAGAAATCCTCTATGTATGATAGTAATGAATTTGAGAAATCATCTTTCAGGCGTATAGCTTTAAGTTGTATCATTACAGAGTTGGAGGCTTTGGCCACCTATCCCCTGTAAAGAAATTTTATACTGAAGTATCCTTGTCTCCTAAATGCACACCACTGAAAATCTGTTTGCTCCACCCATAAGTGAGCCCTGCCCTGTCCTGACGTTCCAAACCCTTCCCTTCAGTTTCTAATGCTGGTCTTACTTCTCAGGGCATGTTGCTCCTCTGTTGCTTTTTCCAGAAACTATCCACTTTAGTCCTAATCTTGTGAAACAAAGCCAACTGTGCCCATAAGGTGAGAATGGGAACAGACCATGTAGACTCTAAAGTGTGGTTTTATTTAATTAGCAAAGCATAACTCCAAAAAGTGCCAAAGTTTCTATGCATACATTGTCTATATTTTAGCATAAGCCTTCGTCTTGCAGGATCGTCAGTGTGGGGACAGAGTCCCAGAGAGCAGTTTCCAGGCTCTTGGCCTCATGTGGAAAGGTGATGGTTTGGTTATTAGATGGCCATCAGCTATAATCAGACAGCCATCCGCTGTGGCTGGGTGGCCATCAGCTGTTACTGGTTAGCCATTAGCCACAAATATAACTGCGATGGCTGCACTAGGGGGTTGGTTGTTTGGTTGGTTGGCAGAGAAGCAGATGGCAGATTGCGGATTGTTTGGCTCCTGCTTCCTGTGTCTCCAACCCAGCCGCCAACGAGAAATAGTGGTATGACTCTCCTACCTATGGCTCCGTGGGTGTTCCTTTTTGGCCTCACCATGTCCTGCATTCTTATGTGGGGAGCAGGAGCTGAGACCCCGCATGACAGTCCCTGCATGACACATCGTGCAGTGAGCAGGGTTCTAGCCAGGTAGGAATGATGTCTGACTCTGGGCAGGAGGACACGTGGCCCCCACACAGGGTGTGGTGCCCGGTGGCCACTGTTCTCATGAGTTGGACCCCCTTGGAGGGGTGGGAAGATGTGGATGGTTCTCCAACCAGCATAGGCCAGAGAAAGCGAAGGTTGTTGTGGCCCTGTGGGCTGGGAAGTGCTTGCTGAGGCCCTCACCCCCAGGTTGGGGAGGACTTGGAGCCCTCGCCCTGCAAAGGGGGCACACACTGTGAGGCCAACGCACAGCCCTGGCGAATGATTGTGGACTATGGGGAATTGCCGTCCATCCATGATTTGATGGACCATTTGACTGTTGGCTTGGGAATGTACCACCATGCAGTGGAACCGGTGGATGTTTGCTTCCTGTGCCTTGCCTGGCCACCAGCGAGACTGTGGTGCAGGAAGACCCCTTGTTGGGGTGCAGGCAAATGTTTGCTTCCTGTGTCTCGACTAGCCATCATCGAGAATATGTAAGCACCTTGGCTGTGCACCACTATTGTTCCAGCACAGTGCCCTGAGAACCCTGGCTGTGACCAGAAAGACTGGCAGTACTCTGAGAACCCTGGCTGTGTCCAGAGAGTAGGTGGACACCCCTTTGGACATTACTTGAACTGGACTGAAACTTTTTCTCCTGAGCTGGGTTCCTGACACAGGGCCCCTTGTGGAAGACACTTGTTGCATAGATTGTGAGGCGAGACCCTGGAGGGGTGGAGTGTGGGGACAGAGCCCCAGAGAGCAGTTTCCAGGCTCTTGGCCTCACGTGGAAAGGTGCTGGTTCAGTTGTTAGGTGGCCATCAGCTGTTACCAGTTAGCCATTAGCCACTAATATAGCTGCCGTGGCTACACTGGGAGGTTGGTTGGTGGATTGGTTGGCAGAGAAGCAGACTGCAGATTGCAGATCGTGTGTCTCCTGTCTCCTGTGTCTCCAACCCAGCCACCAGCGAAAATATAGTGGTATGACTCCCCTATCTATGGCTCCATGGGTGTTCCTTTTTGGCCTCACCATATCCTGCATTCTGGTGCGGGGAGCGGGAGCTGAGACCCTGCATGACAGTCAGTTAGGGAGAAAATGATGCCGAGAAATCGCTCCATACTGAGCCTAAGTTCCACGGATTCAGATGTATTATATATAATCCAAAAAAGTGCAGAATCCTAGAATCCCAGAGGAAGGGACTTGGGAAATCTGGCCACTCCCCATTTGTTTCTTAATCTTCTCTAGATTCCTCAGAACTGACCATCTGGCCACAGTTTAAAGAAGATAATTTTTAAAAGAATATTGAGACTAATTCTAAAATCTTCATCATTATTTCTCGAAGAACGCTCTGCATACAGCCTGCATCAGCATTGGATGGATGCGGCTGAAGGGGTGTGGGGCTCTCCCCAGGAAGGACAGAATCATAGGGCCTGGGGGTGCATCCCAGGAATGCTGCCTCCCAGGTGTTTCTTATGCATACTAACGTCTAAGACCCTGTATTCTATCAGGGATCGCCCAAGGTAGATTACCAAGGCTGGAGAAGGCTGTTTTGGGCCTTGAGTGGTGCAATCTGTGCCTGCAGGCATTTTCGTAGGAATGTGGTAAAACAGCTGCTATGAACCTACCCCTAACATTTTTTTCCACATCACACTGAGTGGCCAAGAGAGTTATGAAGCTGACAGAGACATAAGTTTCTACTTCCCTATGAAGATGAGGAAAGGAGCCATTCCCTGGACCAGGGAGAGGGAGACCTAGCAGAATGTAGTGATACTGCACTTGGTACTGATAAAATCGTGTTTCAGGCCCTCCGGTAGTACACTTATGCAACCACACAAAGGGAAAAAGGTTGAACATTAATGACAATCTGGAGAAACTGATTTATTAGGAAGCATAAGTAGATGATTCTAAGCTATGTGGAACATACCATAATCAGTTTATTCAAAGATAAAAATATAAATAAAGGTGGAAAGTGGACCAGAACACAGGAAATTGAAAAGGAAAACAGTGAATGGAATTTAGACACAATTCAAGCTATAATAAAATGAGCCTTAATAATAATTTAACCATTTAAACCAAAATAAACAGCATATTTTTAGAATGAGGAGGACTGTGGCGTCTCTCCCTTTGGAGGAGGCTCACGTTGAGCTTTCCAGAAAACCACAGAACCTCTGAGCTCAGTATACAAGAGTGGGCTGTGTTGAAAATGCAGGAGCCAGAAATGACACATACCAAGCAGATGACTGAAAACTGACCAAAAAACTGAGGGAGAACAGAGAAATCCATTCTTCTTTCTCCTAAAGAGGAAAAAGTATCAAACCCTCTCTCTTAACCTCCTCTTCTCTCCCTCCCCCAAGAAACAGCATTAGACCAGGAATCAGAACATCTAAATTCTAATGCTGGCTCTGTTACTACCTGTATTATTTTAACCAGCAAACTTAATATTCCTGACTCTCAATTTCTTTACCTTTGTATAATGGGGTGTCTTGGCTGAGGCTGAACTTTAAGATTTGTGAACGTTTTTTGGTGTTTTTGGTCTTCACGTGTAAATACTCATTTATCTTTAAACTGTCTCTCTGTTTAAAAAAAAAAAAAAAGAAGCCCAGAATGGGTTCTTTCAGTTACACAAATATAAGGCAAGTACAGAGTATTAAGCATTCTGGTTTAGTAAGGGCAATGGCTGACTGTGTAGCTTTGGGCTAGATTTCCAAGTCCCCTGTGTTGAGTGCATGTGTATGTATGTTTACTTATATTTCAGTAGTAGGGAAAGAAAACATTTTTCTTGGATGTATTATATATAAGCAGAAGAGGGACACCACAGAGAACTGCTGCTGTTCTTGTTGAGACAAGTTTTTGCTTACAGGTAATAAAGAGGGGAATAAATTCTATTGTGAGAGACATGGGTGCTAACAGTGGGGTCTCTGAGGCCAATTGACTGCAGAGAGGGGCTTTTCCCACCTTCTGAGGCTCTGCTGGATAAAGGCAGAATCATGGACTGGTTAACAGTCCTTAGCAGTGGTGGGGGCAGGTTCCTTAAGGAAGCTTTAGCTGCATTGGATATTGGCAAGAGGGAACCCACGTAGGAGAGGAAGAACTTGTTTTTTTTCCTACATGTGAGGAACCGCTTCGGTGACTCTCAGAAATCACAGAGAGATTTTCAGGTCTGTGGGAGTGGTGTACAAGGTAGAACTGTTATACAGGAATTGTATTGGGGATGTTTGAGGTAAGCTAAGCATTGTATAGTTTCAGCAGCTCTACTCAACATACGCTGGCTAGCCCACTGTGCAGAGCTGCCTGAAGAGAACTAGCTCCTGGGGACAGGATTGTTTGACACCCAGGTGTAATGGTTTGCTCACCTTATGTAATTTGCTTGCCTCTGGGAATCCAGAGAGCCAACATATAAATCCTGTCCTTCTCCTTTCATCATATGATTAGCAACATCTCTAAATTCTGGTAATTACTCCTTCCTCTTTAAATGTTACTAGTTGCTGCCTTGTTTCTTCTTCTATTATAGCCCATTTAATAGTGAATAGAATGACTTGTACAAGTAGGCAGAGAGTCATAGAAGTCTCTAACCCTATCTCCTAGCACAGTGCCTCACTCACACCCCTCAGTAAAAAGACCCAGGTCTTAGAGACCTGGATTTGTATCTTGGTGTCATGTTATCCTGAACAAACTACTAACCTCTCTAAGATCCAGCTTCTTTATCTGAAAATGTTGACAATAATGCCTATGCCATGAGGTTGATTTAATAATTAACTGAAATAATGGTCATCATGTGCCTGGCACACAATAAATGCATAATGATGAAAGTTATTATTAGTAATAAGAGTTTGTTA